>NW_017732333.1:366879-370001 GCF_001890085.2 Hipposideros armiger | reverse complement strand
CTCCCCCAGGCCAAGAGCCAAGAGGCAGTTCGTGGGGCTGTCCCTGCAGCCGACGGGGGTGCCTGGCTGACCCCTGCCCCTCTCTGACCCCAGCAAATCCTCAACTGCGCCCTGGACGACATTGAGTGGTTCGTGGCGCGGCTGCAGAAGGCGGCCGAGGCTTTCAAGCAGCTGAACCAACGCAAGAAGGGGAAGAAGAAAGGGAAAAAGGGCCCTGCAGGTGCGGGTCTGGGGTGGTGGTGGTGGTGGGGGGACACAGGGCAGAAGAGCGACAGCAGGGTCATGGGGTGGGGGGAGCGTGGATGGGGGCCACAGGAGTGAGGCTGTGGAGGTCAGGGTGGGGGAACGAAGTGGCCACTGAGCTGGAGGGAGGTCCGGTCTGAGCTGGTGGACTGCATCAAACTGAAGGCAAGACCCACTGAGCGCAGGGCCAGGGCCAGCCATGCTCACGCGACCGCCCCCCACATTGCAGAGGGTGTTCTCACGTTGCGGGCGCGGCCCCCCTCGGAGGCCGAGTTTATTGACTGTTTCCAGAAAACCAAGCTGGCCATCAACCTGCTTGTGAGTCCAGCAGCCCCGCCCCGCCCCGGCCCGTCCTCTGTGCTGACCTTGAGGTCCCCCCACCGGTCTGTTTGCCACCTGCTCATTCCACGCCCTCCTCCCTTCCCCGCCCCCCCTCCAGGCCAAGCTGCAGAAGCACATCCAGAACCCCAGCGCAGCCGAGCTCGTGCACTTCCTCTTCGGGCCTCTGGACCTGGTGCCTGGGCTGGGCGGGCAGGCGTGGGCTGCAGGCGTGGGCGGAGCAGCGGGGCGGGCCTTGCCCCAGGCTGGGGGCGGGGCAAACAAGTGCCCGCCTTGGGCGCCGGCTGGACCGCGCGTCCCCCTCCGAGCCGTGGGCACAGTGGGCTGGCCTGTGGGGCTACAGGGTGGTGGCGGGTCTGGGGGCCCGCGGGCGTGATCCTCTCTGAATCCCACCGTGCCCCAGATCGTGAGCACCTGCGGTGGACCGGACATCGCACGCTCTGTCTCCAGCCCCCTGCTCTCCCGAGAGGCCGTGGGCTTCCTGCGTGGGCACCTAGTTCCCAAGGAGATGACGCTGTGGGATTCATTGGGGGAAACCTGGACACGCCCCCGGTACTGGTCGGGCAGGGCGGCGTGGGGAGGGGCGCAGGGCGGGGTGGGGTGGGGGTCGCAGGCCGGCTGGGGTTCTGGGTGGACCCAACTCACCCCGAACTCCCACCCAGCTCCGAGTGGCCGCGGGAGCCGCAGGTGCCTGTGTACGTGCCCAGGTTCCACAGCGGCTGGGAGCCGCCCCTGGACGTGCTGCAGGAGGCGCCCTGGGAAGTGGAGGGGCTGTCAGCAGCCCCTAGTGATGAGGTGAGANCTTGGGCCAGTGGGGCAACATCCTCCACAACTAGACTGAAGAACAAAACGACAGCAACTTGTCTGTTCCCCTTCTCCCAATTCCCCAGCACTGTTCCCATCCCCCAATTCCCCAATTTAAAAAAAAAAAAGTTATACTTGGATTTTCAACTGTGTGTGGGGGGGTCGGTGTCCCTAACCCCCATGTTGTTCAAGGGTTGACTGTACTTTCTAATGTTCCTTGTGACTTCTTCTCTGACCCATGGGTTATTTAGATCATTCTTTTTTCCCATAGGCATTTACAGCTATGTGTTTCGCCTTGACTGTGCCCACAAATTTTGGCTCGTTGTGTTTCCATTTTCACCCCTCTCTAATTTGTTATTTCCCTTCTGACTTCTCTCACCCATTGGCTGTTTAAAAGCATGTTGTTTAATTTCTAAAAATTTAGACCCATGAGCTATTTAGAAGTGTGTTGTTTAATTTCCAATTATTTGGGGGTTTTCCAGTTATCTTTTTGTCATTGATTTCTAATTTAATTCCAGGACGGCCAGAGAACACACTGTGTAGTTTCACTCATTTGAAATTTCCTGACTTGTTTTGAGCCCAGCAGCGTGGTTTTGTTTGGGCTGAGCTGGTCATGTTGTGTTTTGCTAACAACGTGTATGTCGGGTTTTACCCTGCTTCCCAGACAGATTGGTTGCCTGATACCCCATTGTGCGTTTCTGTCCACTTTCCTCTCTAACCTGTTGATGGACACGTAGGTTGGGCCCAGCCTTTATCTCACGGCTCTGCAGTGAGCAGCCTTGCATGTGTGCCACGTTTGGCACATGTGCAGGAACAAGGACTTGTTAGTACTGGTCAGTAGATGAGGTAACAATTTCAATGGTTGATTTATTCCTAAAGTAATGGTCTCAGAGTTTCAATGTGCAGATCTTTTATTCAGTGAGATTGCATACAGTTTTCTATATTAAAAAGTTACCTGAATTTATTTTCCTGTAGACTCTCTGTTCATATCTTTTGCCAAGTTTGCCGTTGGGGTGTTACTCTATTACTTATTTACATATTTTATTTATTACATGTTTATCTGTTTGTTTATTATCGGTATCTTCAATTATCATATTTAACAAAATAGAGCTTTTAACAAAGTAAGAACCATTGTAATGCATATTGATATTTTTATATATTAAGAAAATTAGCTTTCATCATATCTATCGTATCTGTTTTTCCCGCTTTTTTTTTTTTTACTTTGTATATGGCATTTTTTTCCCCAGGCAGAAATATTTATATTTTTATTTCATCAAATTTATTGGTTTTATTTTGAATATCTGGAATCTTGCTTAGGAAAGTCCCCTTGTGAAGAAGGCCTTTCTGTGATCGAAAATCATCCAGTGTTTTCATGTGTTTTATGGTTAAGTCTTAAGCCTGGAGTTTGTGTTGGTGTTTATCTGACTGCCCCAGCACTGTTTACCGAATTCAGCCAAGACTCATGGGGAGAGGGGTGGCCAGACTTGGGAGAGGAAGGAGAAGGGGAGGGCCCTGGGAAGGGCTGGGCTGGTGAGGGTCCCTGCATATTCCCTGAGGGTCTGCTGTGTGCCCAGCACTGTCCCAGCTCTGGGGAGACAGCAGTGAAGCCAGCAGCCAGAATCCCTGCCCTCACGCACTGAGCACAAAGGACATCACACAGCGTAATGCCGGCTCATGATACATTAAACACCACGGGCAGCTCGGTGTGGTGACAGAAGTGCTGTAGCTGGGTGGTC
>NW_017732333.1:364535-366019 GCF_001890085.2 Hipposideros armiger | reverse complement strand
TATCATATTTAACAAAATAGAGCTTTTAACAAAGTAAGAACCATTGTAATGCATATTGATATTTTTATATATTAAGAAAATTAGCTTTCATCATATCTATCGTATCTGTTTTTCCCGCTTTTTTTTTTTTTACTTTGTATATGGCATTTTTTTCCCCAGGCAGAAATATTTATATTTTTATTTCATCAAATTTATTGGTGTTTTATTTTGAATATCTGGAATCTTGCTTAGGAAAGTCCCCTTGTGAAGAAGGCCTTTCTGTGATCGAAAATCATCCAGTGTTTTCATGTGTTTTATGGTTAAGTCTTAAGCCTGGAGTTTGTGTTGGTGTTTATCTGACTGCCCCAGCACTGTTTACCGAATTCAGCCAAGACTCATGGGGAGAGGGGTGGCCAGACTTGGGAGAGGAAGGAGAAGGGGAGGGCCCTGGGAAGGGCTGGGCTGGTGAGGGTCCCTGCATATTCCCTGAGGGTCTGCTGTGTGCCCAGCACTGTCCCAGCTCTGGGGAGACAGCAGTGAAGCCAGCAGCCAGAATCCCTGCCCTCACGCACTGAGCACAAAGGACATCACACAGCGTAATGCCGGCTCATGATACATTAAACACCACGGGCAGCTCGGTGTGGTGACAGAAGTGCTGTAGCTGGGTGGTCCGGGGTGGCAACGTCTGAGCAGAACCTGAAGGAGGAGAGAGCCTGGACAGACGAGGTGGGGGGGGGACAGCGCATGAGGGGCCCTGTGGTGAGCCTGCCACAGGACATGCGGTGCGGTGGGGACAGTTTGTGTAGGCAGCGAAGGCTTTATTTATCGTGGCACATCCATGGCCCCACAGACATCCACCAAAGCACAGCAGAGACCCGCGGGGGTGCCTGGTCTCTGCAGACCCCTGGTGCAGCTCCTTGGCCCTGCCTCTTGGCACAAGGCAGGCTCTGCCCTGAGTGACCATCTGCTGCCCACCCCCAGCACTTGGCCACATTCATCATGGACAAGAGCGAGGCCATCGTGTCTGTGGACGACGCCATCCGGAAGCTAGTGCAGCTGAGCTCCAAAGAGAAGATCTGGACACAGGAGATGCTACTGCAGGTCAACGACCAGGCCCTGCGGCTGCTGGACGTGGAATCCCAGGTCTGGCAGGGGCGGGCAGAAGCACGGCCCAGCAGCACAAATGGGCCTCCCTGGGGGGGGCGGGGACCAGGTGGGGCGGACCCCCGGGGCTGAGAGTCCAGGGAGCCCCGTCTGCTGGACACGTTCGCCTTTGCACGAGCCTGTCCAGCGGCCGGACCGAGCGAGAGCCTGGCCGGGTCCAGGGCTCTGCGTGCGGCAGTTGTGACCACCCCCCGTGGAGTCCACGTCTGTGTCCACGCGTGGGCCACGCCCCTTTTCTGTGCCTGTGAGCTATGCTGTATCTGGGTCCACGGCAAAAACTCCACGTGCTGCCCACGTGCTACAGCTCTGCGCCGTGCTCGGTCCGGCCCCTCCGTGGCCGT
>NW_017732333.1:359453-362235 GCF_001890085.2 Hipposideros armiger | reverse complement strand
GGCCCATCAGCCGGCCCCTGCATGGCCACCCACTGCCTTCACCACTTCAACAGTCTGCTCCCCTCTCCTGGCCTGGCCCCCACCCCACACCAAACTCGGGTGGCCCACTTTCCCCACAGCCGACTCCAGCAAGCCGTCCATCCTTTCGAAACGCCCCGAAGCACAGCGTCATGTCTGAGCCCACACCCCTGGGAGAGGTCCTTTCCCCAGTCAGCTCCCCACATGCTCACAGGTAAGCTCCCCTCAAAGTGAGGGAGTGTGACACTCATTCTGCAAAACACAGAGGCTCTGATATGGGTACGCTGCCACCAGGTGGCAGCAAACACCTTGTTCATGTAGTTCAAAATAGTACTTTCCAAACTGGAACCAGGTTTTCATTCTAATTTTATGATATACAAATGAAGGAAAAATGTGGAAAGCCACCCATATATTCATTATCCTCACACATCTCTTTTTGTGTGTCCACATATAAGTTGTAGAATCATGGTTAGAAATTTACTAAACCACTTAAGTGGTTTACTAATCCCTGTTTCCCATTGGGTTGATTTAGACCCATCCTCTAGTCGGAGGGCCTGGGCTAGAACAGACTACCGTAATCCACACATCTCCACAGACCCCAGGCCTGCAGAGTCCCCTCCCCTCCTCCTTTCTGTCCTCAATCCTCCCAGGACCTGCCTGGGGAGCTTGCTACCCTGCCAGACCCCAGAATTTGTTTTCAACAAGTGTGCCCTCCCTTTGCCCCACATCGCCAGCCTAGTTCCCATGGTCCCTGGCCTGGGCCCACACTTTAGGAAATATTTTCATCCTTTGACCTGGCTGGTTCACCCTGGCCCATCCTGACAAGCCCCTTCCAGGGCTCCACAGGGCACCCCAGCCTCGGCCCCCTCCCCCACCCCCCACCCCCAGTGTCCTGAGGCCTGCACCTGAATGAGGGAGGCACCCTGATGATAAGGGGCCAGACCAACCTGGAGGGATGGGCTGGGTGGCAGTCACAGACTTGCTCTGTGCCAAGTGTCCCCTGCAGCTCATGAGCAGTCGTCCACTGTGTGTGATCTTGCACTGTCTGCAGTGCTCCAGGGACTGTGGCTCTGAAAACGCCTGGCTTTCCCCTTGTGGGTCAGCTGCTTCCCAGAGACAGCTGTGACCCTGTCACTTCTTGGGTACATGCCTGGCTCTGGCTTCCCTGAGGGGCAGGCCTGGAGACCCCTGAGGTGACCTGGGCTGGGGCCAGCCTTGCTGTGCCTACAGGCACCAGCATCCCACCAGCCTGCACAGCCCCACCTCCATGCAGGGGCCCCGGCCGCTCTGGGGCTGTCACAGTTTCCATTCCCGGCTGACAAGCCGCAGCTCCGCTCCACTGCAGCCTTGGAGAGCTGACGGGGAGGCAGCCAAGCACCTGGGAAGCTGCTCCTGCCAGCCCGGCCCCAGATCCAGGAGAAGTCCCTGTCCCAGCCCTGGGCCTCAGCCCCTCCTATCCCACGCAGGGGCTACGAACCTGCAGCAGCCATGGCCAAGTACGTCAAGGTCCTCTACGACTTCACAGCCCGCAATGCCAACGAGCTCTCAGTGCTCAAGGATGAGGTCCTGGAGGTGCGTTGGGCTGGAGGGAGGGGCTGCCCAGGGGGCGGGGCTGCATGGCTCCGGGGCTGCTGGCAAGTCTGCCACGCCCTTTTCCCCAGGACCCTACCCCTGGGCTCCAATGCAGATCTACAGCGTCTCCACCCCGGAGCCTGGCTGAGGGGCCACGCTCCCGTGGGCATCTGAGAGGGCACAGGGGCTCCTGAGCTGGGCTGGGCTCAGGATGAAGGGTGGGCCCTCTGTGCCAAGGTGGGGGCCCTCCAACACTGCAGGGGCTTGTCATTTATGCCCACCCCTGCAGCCCTCTGGAAGCGCCATCTCTGTGTGGTGCCAACCCCAAATCCAGGCCACCGAGGGAGGAAAGTGGAACAAGCTAGGAGTGGGTGACCTAGACCCACAGCCTGGCTGGAGGCGCTTCCTCAGGATGCTGCTGGGGGTCACCGGCCCCTGTGGTGGGATGGAAAGCTGGGAGGGGCCCGGAGGGCCTTGTGACTGTTCCCATAAGATTGGAGGGAGGCTCAGGGAGAGATGCCAGACCTCTCTATCTCGGGCACACTGGTTGTCCCAGCACCCTGCACTGGTGCCTGTGGCCTGAGGGGGTGGGGACCTGTGGGTCAGGGGTGACGCGGGGGTGTGTGTGCTCAGGTGCTAGAAGATGGCCACCAGTGGTGGAAGCTCCGCACTCGCAGTGGTCAGGCGGGCTACGTGCCCCACAACATCCTGGCTGAGACCTGGCCTGAAGACCTGGGTGCCCCCCAGGAGCAGGTGATGTCGGGGCTCTGTTGTGTCCCACACAGGGTGGGCCAGGTGGCTGGGGGGAGGGGCACATGCTGTGAGTCTCAAGGAAATACCCCCCCTGAGCTTGGAGGGGCTGGTGTGGGGGTTCTAGGGGTCTGGCCCCCAGGCCAGGTCCTGGGGGGGGGCCTTCACACTGTCCTGACTCCAACCCTGATGGGAGGGAAGATGAGTGAGGCTGACGACCCCTCCTCCATCCCCCCTCTTCCCCAACCCCTGCAGGCTGGTCTGAAATACTGGGGTCCTGCCAGCCCCACCCACAAGCTGCCCGCAAGCTTCGCCGGGAACAAAGACGGTGAGTCGGGCAGGGTGGATGCACGCACAGTGGGGACTGGAGGGGTGGAGGCCCGCACCGGGGGAGGGGGAGCCCGCACCGGGGGAGGGGGACCGGGTCTGAGCCGCTGGGCCC
>NW_017732333.1:353668-357453 GCF_001890085.2 Hipposideros armiger | reverse complement strand
CCGCTGACCACCTGGCCAGAGCTCCACCCTTGGAGGAGGCCTCTGGCGTCCTCTGCTGGCGGCTCAGCGTGATGCGGGGTGTGGCGGCCTGGGGGCATCCCAGCACCTGGCTGAGTTTCCAAAGCAGCCGGTGCACCAACCCTGGGTCAGGGTGTCCCAAGGGCCCAGTCTTGGGGTCTCTGCCTGATGGTCTGGGAGCTCAGGCAGGTTGGGCCTGGCGGGGCTGGGTTGGGAGGGCTGTCCCTTGGTAGGTGGACCACCAAGCTAGGCCCTGTCCCCAGGCCTGGAAAGCCCCGCTTAGCTGGGACAGGCCACACCCGGCCAAATCTGTCCAGCACAGCTGGGGAGTCAAGGGGAGCAGGAGTGCCGGGTGCCCTCTGGGTCACCTCTGAAACTTGACCACCAGGGCCTCATCTTCCCAGGAAAGAAAGGTCCTCTCTCCCCCCACCCCCCATCCCCAGGCCAGAAAAAGAAGGTGTGCCCTCTTGAGCCCAGGCAGGACCCCACAGAGAGGGAGATGGAGCCCAAGACCAGAGGGGAGGTATGGGGGTGATGTCCTTCCCTCTGGAAACCCACGGATCCCCCTAGTCCAGAACCACCAGGTCACAGGAACTCTGCCTGACAAGACCCCCTCTACCCTCAGAGTGGGGATGGGCAGCCCCAACTCCACCCGCTCTGGGGGGGCCTCGGCCCAGGGATGGCCAAACTAGAGCCAGAGGTCAAGGGCACCGTTGTTGCCAGGGTGGCGTGGGTTTTGGGGACATTGCCTCTGGGCTGGGTCTCTTATCTCTTAAGAGCCCCAGAACCTACACTTGCTCCCCCTCCCTTCCGCACCCCATCCACAGGTCACTAACTGCTCTGTCCCCCTCTGCCCACACTATGCTTCCTGGGCAGCTGGAGGAGGCCCAAGCCCTCTAGGCCCCGGGCCCCAGGCCAGGTCCCACTACCCAGGAGCTACTGGCTCCGAGGTGCCCTGGCCCCGCCTGTCTGCTCAGGCCTCTGGGCTCCCAGAAGGGGTTCCCCACCATCTCCCCAGAGCACACAGGGTAGGCGTGAAGACGCACTCTGCTTTCAACTTAAGGGCATCATCACTATCCAGGGTCCCTAGATTAGGGGGTACCTGAGTGCCACCCTCCCTGGCATCCTGGTGACCTCAGGGCCTGTGAGGCAGGCTTGGACCAAAACTAAGGCACAGACGGGCAGGCCACCTGCCCAGAGCCCCAGAGCAGGGGAGGGGCTGGGTTCAAATGCAGTTTGGTCTGATTCACCGCTTACCTCCCTACCTCCTGCTCCAGACTAGTCAAGCAGGGAAGACGGAGGTGGTGGTGCCAACCCCAGTGGGGGCGGGGCTACAGAGGGGCAGGCTGTGGGCAGAGGGGATCGTCATGCTGGATGAGGGTGGAGCTGCCCCTCCAGCACCAGCTCTGTGCCCAGCTGTGCACAGCAGAAGTCCCACGAACAAGGCCTGTCTCTGTCTTGGGGACAGGCGTGTCTTTGTGGCCCTCTGCTGAGCAGTGGCCTTGGCTCCCAAGCCCACTCAGGCCGGACCATGCCATTTGTGAAGAGCTTTTTCTTTTTTCTTATTTTTTTTAAAAATAACTTTTTCAAAATACCTGATTCACCAAGAGGTTGATGCTGGTGCAGAATGACCCTCACAGCCGTGTGGAGCTGCAGGTCAGGACAGGGGACACCTGGACAGGGCACTGCTGGGCAGGGACTCGCCAGCAGGGAAGGACTCATGGCGAGGGGGTCCCAAGAAGGTGGCCCTGTGTTAAGAGAAATGGCACAAGGACCCCTGCGGTCCCCACAAGGGCTCCAGAGCTATTAGGCTCATGTGAGAGGTAGAACTATCAAGTTCACGGAAGCAGATATGAGCAGTACCTGTGACAAACTTGACCAACAACTTCCTGTACGAAACTTCAAAACGAGGGGACGAGTTTGTACTCATCAAATTCAAAACTTGCATTCACCAGGGGTGACCGGTTAGCTCAGTTGGTTGGAGTGTGGTGCTGGTAAAACCAAGGTTGCCGGTTCGATCCCCGCATGGGCCACTGTGAGCTGCGCCCTCCCTAAAAGAGTCAACTATGCCATTGTAGCATGAAAGCGATGTGTAACCAATGACCGTGGCTGTTCCCCAATAAAATAAAATAAAATAAAAAAGACGCATTCACCAGAGGACCACAAGGCCGGCTGACGCGGTCAAGGCAAGTGGAGCAGACACCCAGGGCAGCAGCTGAGCCGGTGGGTCCTCAGTCTCTGGGGGGCCCAAGACCCTTGACGGGGGGCCCTGAGCTCTAAACCAGAATCATAACACAGAAGTGCGTTGTAGGTTGAATTGTGCCCCCTGCCAAATTCATGTGCCATAAGGTCATTGGTTTGGGCCCTAATCCTGGCGTCCTTACAATAAGGAAACCTGGACACATGCACGTGGACATCATGTGAAGATGGAGGCAGAAATGGGCATCTACACGACAAAGCGCATCAGAGGCTGCCAGCACACCACCGAAAGCCGGGGAGAGGCCCAGACCACGCTCTCCCCCGCAGCCCGAGGGACCAGCCCTGACCTTGGACTCCCAGACTCCAGGGTTGGGGAAAATAAACACCTGGTGTTTAGGCTGTGCCGTTGATGGTGCTCTATTATGGCAGCCACAGGAAACTAATCAAATAATCAAAGTGACGTGCCTGTCCCACTGGGCTCACGCCTGCAAGAGGGTGCAGAGCCCCGTGGGGGACGCTGTGGGCCCCTCGGCAAGGACCCCGGCGTGGCCCCTCCTCCCCACCACAGGCTCCCAGGGGAAGACACGCCAGAGCCCGTGGGGTGTCCGGGTGGATCAGCGATGCTCCCCACTTACTATCACCTGTCCTGGCCCTGGGGGGGGGCTGCCACCCCAGGAGGCGGCCTCGTGCGATGGCCAAGGCGGGACTCTCTGGTCGTTCACACCTGGGTCCTCCCAAATGGACTGGGGACACTGTCACTTCAAGGATAACAATGGACAGTCTTAGTTGCCTTGATAAACTCTAGCTTTTGAGTGGAAATTAGAATTTTGGAACCTGCCACCCAAGTGGGACAGCTTCCTGACTGCCAGATGGTTGTGACAGGTGCCCGGTGACGGTGATGTGAGTGATTGTGGCGAGACAACCTTATTGGGAACGGATGTGTCTGCACGCAGGATGTCTGTGACTCAGGGAAGGACAGTGCAGGCTGCTCCAAAGTCACCTCAGGCCAGAGACCCTCCACACAGCAAGAGGGACCAGGGTCTTCAGGGGACAGCGGTGATGAGTGCACTGGTGGTCCCTGTCCCAGATCGCCCCTTGCCCTCAGGGAACTGCCACTTATCAGGGTTTGATTCCTATCAAAGGAGAAAGTCCACAATTACCCGAAAGGGTGAGGATCCTGCCTGTTCCAGCTACAAACCTGGGTGAAGCTGGGTTTTCCTCATCAGCTAAGGTGGTGTCACCCACAGATGGGCCGCCGGACGCCAAGGAGGTGTCACAAACCGGGGGTGATGCCACTCTGCTCACTAAATTGGTTTTGAAAGCAATGACTCGGGCCGGCCGAGTGGCACGTTGCTTAAGAGCTGGCTTGGGACCCCAGCTCTGAGCATCAGGGCCCCAGTTCAGATTTCACATGAGGGCCAGTAACGCTGTGCCCTCTACAGCTAAGATGGTGAACAACAGCTCTACCTGGAGCTGGGCTGCTGTGAGTCACCAGCATCAGCGTAGGCTGCAGTGGGGCTGCAGTGGGCTGCCATAAGCTTCCATGTGTGGCTGAGAGCCAGCGTGAG
>NW_017732333.1:345026-347864 GCF_001890085.2 Hipposideros armiger | reverse complement strand
TAATTCACAGGGAATTCTCTGAGGATTATTTCTTATTTTCAATAATTTCCCTACCATTAAAGCTGTTGCTCTCCTGCAAGGGAATGTCTCAGCCCAGGGACACAACATACAAATCCTGACTAATTCATATTTCTATCCTTGAGATGGTGCCATTTGGATAAAATCCAATTACCATACCTCAAACGGACCTAAAGGAAACAGGAAGTGTCCTTGGGACCCATGGAGTGAATTTCCAGGGTAATATTTTGAACAGAAAGAACATGTGCTATACACCTGATGAGCTACAGTAGGTTTCTAATAATATTCTTTGCTCTATGAAACTATCTTTTCAAGGCCCCCATATGTTAGGTCTGTTTGGGTGAAAGTTCCCTCTTTTGTTGCCATATTTTCTTTTCTTCTGCAGCTGCCCATTAGAGCAGTAAAAGTCTTTCATTGATTTAATAGGAAGAAATATTTTTAAGTCTGGATAATTTGACTGTTTATTACTGTCGGTCTAGCTGCAGTATCAGTCAAATTATTATTTTTCTTTCTGTGATGACAGCCTTAGAATGTCCTGGAATTTTGATAATTGCCAGTTGTTTCGGCTGCTGGATGACATCTAATTTAAACTCTGCAACCTGTTTTCCATTCTTATGGGCTTCCCTAAGGAAGTTAAGAAGCCTCACTGCTTCCACAAGTTGTGAGCTACACCAAAGGTATAACAATTATCAGTGTAAATATTGGCTATTTGACCTTTGGCTCATTTACAAGCTTTTGTTAGATCATTAATTCAGCTTGTTGGGCTGATCTTATTCAACTAAATAAGAAACTTAAATTTATGCTTACCGTGGAAGTTATTGCATATAGCATAAAAATAAATCATCCACGCTTCAGATTAGAATAGAATTTGGGGGGAATTCAACATTATTCAAATCAGCCTTTAGTATCTGAGAGAAATAGGTGGGACTCTATACCCCTGGGGCATTACTGTGCAAGTAAACTCTGGTCTTCCCAGGTGGAAAAGCAAAGAGGTATTTCCTCTCTTTTTTTACAGGAATGCTGAAACAAGCACTACATAAATTTATCACTAAAAAAAATATTGGCAATACATACAGGATAGCTGATAGGGTATGTGGATTTGGAACCACAAGATATTTATTTAAAGCTGAGATTTTGTGCAAATCTCCATCCTTTCCCATTAGGTTTCTTTACTGGAAGGATAGGAGAATTACAGGTGCCCATACATGGAATTATAAACCTCCCCACCACTTTTTAAGACAGTCTTGTACAATGAGCTGGTGTATCTGGCCTCAAAGGATATTGGCAAATATTAGGAAGAGGCAAAGTATTATCAATAGGTATTTTAATAAGCGTGGCTGACTTAATCTTGCCAATCAATATCTGTACTGGAAAAAGCCTAAAATTGTATTAGAACATCCTTTTACAAACATTCTGTCCGTATCACTAGTGTTCTCTTCTGGGGCTGGTGGGGTGACTCTGAGGTGGCCCTGGACTTGCCCTGTCTAAAATCTGGCCTGCCTGTTAGTGCCTAGGAGGGAGTATGAACTCCAGCAGTCCTAAAATACAGAAGTTTATGTAACTATTAGCAAAACTTAGTTCTTAGATTTAGTTCTCTTGAGTAACTAAAGACCTAATTAAGACAATATAAAACATAGAGAAATATTTTTATGACAAATAATTTTTGCCTTTCAGGCAGAAAACATTTCCATATCAGTAGCAGACCAACAGTCTTATAACAAACTTTGTTTTACTTAGTAGAGAAGGAAAACTTAATTTTGCATCAGCTTACTCTTTTTTTTAAAGATTTTATTGGGGAATCGGGGAAGGGGAACAGACAAGTTGCTGTCCTTTTGTTCTTCAGTCTAGTTGTGGAGGATGTTGCTTCACTGNCCAACTCTTCTCGCTCAACAAAGACGAGCTGAAGAAGGTGTGTGGGGAGGAGGGCATCCGCGTGTACAGCCAGCTCACCGTGCAGAAGGCCGTCCTGGAGGTGAGCCGGCTCCCCGCCCGCCTCTGCCTTCCTTGCCAGACCCGCTCTGGGACCCTGACCTGCTGGTCCCCTAGGCTGAGACCGCCCTATTCCTGTCCCTAGAAGCAGCAAGGCGGATCGGAGCTTGAAGAACTCATGAACAAGTTTCATTCCAAGAACCAGAGGAGGATGGAGGAAGACAGCTAGACCTGGCCGCGTGGGCCCACCATGCCTGCGGCTGGGGGGTCGCACTGCGGGGCCCACCCCCGTGCATGGAGTATTATTTTTGTATGTGTGTGTATTTTGTACCATGGACACAGGGAGTGTGGTGCTGGCTGGGGGCCAGTTCACCTGTCCTCAGGCTTAGCAGTACCCCAGCCCACGCTCACCCACCTGCCCCAAGGCCCACCTCAGCCAAACTTGCCTGTAGGTGCCAGCCCCTCATCCGCCTGCCCCCTGAGGCCAGAGCTATGGCTGGCCCAGCCCCCTCTCTGCTTCTCCCGATGCCTCTCCCGGAGGCCACAGAACATCCCTTTTTCTCTGGCCTCCCCCATCCACATGAGGGTCCCTGGCGCTTGTGACTCTGCCCCATCCCACCTGCGTGACTGCTCACATCCACATCCACCTGCACCCCCACACCCCTGGACAGGCTGTGGGCCAGAGGGGCAGCAGACCCCAGCTGTCCAGCCACCCTGGGCTCTATTCAGGCCAGGCTGGTGACCCTTGCCCGGATAGAGCTCCCAACACCCAACCAGTACACTGCTCCTCGGGGTGCATGCCGTGGAGCGAGGATGGACCGGACACACCCGAGTACTGGTCTTGGCACTGCCCTTTACTGACACCGTCGTACCCCCCCGCCTGCCCCCCCC
>NW_017732333.1:335359-336691 GCF_001890085.2 Hipposideros armiger | reverse complement strand
TCCCCAAATGCCATTCGTGGTTGCTGTGTCTTTAAACAGGAAGCTTTCAAACTCTGTGCAATAGGGAAGTTGAAGCAAGTCTCCTCTGCTTCACCCCAGGCTGCAAAGAAGGCCCATGCCAGACCACCTGTGCGGACAGGCCAAACATGGAGAGGCCACGTGGCCACCAACGGGGCCTCCTGGCAGGCTGCAGGGTTGGGGGGCAGGACAGCGTGGAGTCTTCATGTTAGGCGGCTGGGGACCTGCAGGCTGACTGCAACCTTGGAACGGCAGCCAGAGCGCCCAGGCAGGCCACACCCAGATTCCTGTGTTTTAATAGTGATAAAGTCCACACAACATAAAATTTGCCACCTTTTAAGTGCACAGTTCCGTAGCATCAGGCACATTCACACTGTTGTGCAACCATCACCATAGTGGTCACCTCCAGAGCTTTCCATCGTCCCAAACTGAAACCGTCCCCAGTGAACACTCACTTCCCTCCCCCTCCCCCAGCCCTGGCACCACCATCTACTTCTTGTCTCTGTGGATCTGACTTCTCTGGGGAACCTCATGTGAGTGGGTCGCACAGGATTTGTCCTTCTGTGTCTGGCTTATTCACCCAGCACAGTGTCCTCAGGTGTCAGAGTGTCCTTTTTGAGGCTGAGTGATATTCTACTGTGTGGACTACAATTGTGCACCCCATTCCAGTGTGTGGGTTCCCCCACACCACCAGGCAATTCTGTGACACCAGCTGGGGTCCCACAGTTCAACTGCATTCTGACACCATCCACCTGGAGACGTCAGATCCCAAAAGTGAAAGGCTCAGTCCTACAGGACTGCCCCACTGCAGGTGCCAATCACAAGTCCAGGTGGCCTCCCGTGCTTCTGACTGATCAGCTCTAAATTGGGGGTCCCCACGATTCTCTCCTCAGGTGGGATTAATTTGCCAGAGCAGCTCACAGAACTCAGGAGACCAGTTTACTTGCTAGATTGCCAGTTTATTACTATTTACTGGAAGAGGCCTCCACACAGGCTCCCGCAGGAGCTGTGCACGCACGCCTGTGCTGTTCAACTCCGGGAGCAGACGCTTGCACGCACGTGTCACACCTCGAGAAGCCACCCAGCCCCGGCTGGAACTGCACACAGTCTGGTGACCAGAAACAACAGCTGTCTTAAAATGGAGGCGGGGGCAGCCTCTGAAGGAGACTGCTTTCCAAAGTGCCAGGGTTGGGCCCTCACAGCCTTTTGTTACTATGAATTCTGACTTCATCTTTCTCTTTGCCTTGGAAGGAACGTGCCCTTGTTTGCATTCCCTAAGCTACTGTGACAGGGGGGACTTTTCTGGCTGTTGAG
>NW_017732333.1:325734-329115 GCF_001890085.2 Hipposideros armiger | reverse complement strand
CAACTAGACTGAAGAACAAAACGACAGCAACTTGTCTGTTCCCCTTTCCCCAATTCCCCAGCACTGTTCCCATCCCCCCAATTCCCCAATAAAAAAAATCTTTAAAAAAAAAAAAAAAGATTTCTCAGTTCTGCCTGCATACAACCACGGATTCCCCTCCACCCAAGACCAGATCCTCTCTCAAAAGGGAGATGCAACAGAGGTGCAGAATAGAGAGAGAAAAAAAAAAAAAGAAGAAGACCAGCTCAAGACACGTGAAGCACATATTGGGACAGTCGAAGAGACAAAAAGTAGGCTGTTGGCAGTTAGCAGCTTCAGAAAACTAGTTCAGAGACAGTCTCTAAAATTAGTTTTTTAATTTTCCAAAGAGAAGAACACCTCTCTGTACAATTTCAGAGGCTCCTATTTGTCGATTGAGGGAAAGCCTCCCATTCCGTTTAGTTTAAACTTTAAGCTAGCTTTCTCTAATTGTGCACACAAATACTTAGATGTCAAAAGAGCTCCATTTTGGTCATCTTAAGTTGGTATCACCTCTAGATACATCGTTCCACGTCTGTAAGTACTTGCAGAACTCCTAGAACTGTACATCTGTCTGCAGAATTACAGCGCTGGCGTTTGGGAGCTTGTGGGCCTTTGAAGCACAATTTCCCATGTTAACTTTTAGTTTTCTTTTGAGATCTGCAGAGTCCGAACAAATATATAGTGATATTACGTAGTGGGTTGAAGTGTGCTGCTTATGGGTTGAGCTCCAAGGGGCTGTCACCTCCCGAGTTGCTTCAACCCTCTCACGGCTACGTGCCTCAGTTTCTCTCCCCGGCTGTCTAATACAGCCGTGAGGACTCAGAGCGCTAGGTTACCAGCCTTTATGTGCGTGTCCCCGGACGAGTCCAATGTTTAATTACAGTTGTGCTGGAATTCCCTATGGGGCCACTGCACGTTTTGAGGGGTACCCTCAAACACCTCCACAAAGATTCTTAGTCACCTAAGAATACCCGAAACTCGAGATGGAGGGAGTAAATGCCCCTCATATTCAGAGTTGAACAAGTTCAGACTCTCATTTATCCCGCAAAAAGTTTTG
The DNA here is from genome assembly GCF_001890085.2 of Hipposideros armiger. Taxonomy (NCBI): domain Eukaryota; kingdom Metazoa; phylum Chordata; class Mammalia; order Chiroptera; family Hipposideridae; genus Hipposideros; species Hipposideros armiger. The sequence goes on along the minus strand of NW_017732333.1, from coordinate 328,037 downwards.
TTCAGACTTGCAGTGAGTAATTCCAATTGACACGCCAAAATTAAAACCAGCCCCCCATTTTTCTCTTCTCCAAGAGTTACCTTATCTCCTGTCCTTAACCTGGGTTATCTCAACCCTGCCACCTTGAGGATTTTAAAACAACTCAAATAAAGTCAGGGCCTCTGACCTTAAAACAGGGAGGTCCGGAATGCCAAGAAAAACTCACTAAGTTCACCCCATGCGAAGCACAGAGCTGGTGGGGCGCAATGGGCCCCTGCTGGTACCCAGCACCGAATCCTGGTCCGCAGGGTGTTCCTAGGTGGGCCTCTCTGGAATCCTGCCCGGCTACATCAAGTAATGTTGATGAAAAATATCCAGCCTAAGAGCAAACTTATAAGAGTTTATTTGAGTCAAACTGTCGACAATTGCTGGGAAGCAAAATCTCAACGGATTGAGAAAATGCTCCGCAAAATGGCAGTTTGTAGTTTATTTTATACATAAAATCAAAGGAGGAAAGTTACACGAAATCCTTTGGTGATAGATGAAGGGGGTGGGAGAAAGCAAAGCGGGGAAACCTCTGGGATTGGATAAAAGTAAATTGGAGAGACAGGTACTCCTCCCACACAGGTGGGTGCAGGATAGTTAATAGCTTTTTACAGCACAAAGGGATGGTAATCAGGAGATAAGCATAAGGAGGAATTGAGCAGTTTCCAAGTTTCCAGCTCTGGTCCAGAAAAAAGGATTACTGACATTCCCAAGATGTTATCGTATGTACAGAAAGACAAAGAACAGGCCCACTGAAAAGGCACAGATTTACTTAATGAGGAAGCTCTGAGATGTGACTTCCCTCCTTGGTCCACCTTAGTTAAGAATTCTTTTTATGTTCACACCATCCTCTGTGGTTATTTTCAGTCTCCTGAGCTTTTCAAGTTTAACATGCGGCCCCTTTTACGTCCACAGATTAAGAGTAGAAAACCAAGAGTTTTAATAACTTGTGTACCTCCTGCAAAACTTGGGGACACTCAGAAACTCAGTAACCTGGAAAAAGCCCAATCCACCACCTTAAATGTCATCTCCAGGAAATAGAAAACGTGCGATGGGGGGAGGGGCGCGGAGGGCAGAGGCCAGTGAAAGGAGGTTAGCAGGAAAAGCACAGTAAACAAGCGTAAGTTAGTTACAACATCTAAGACACTGCCTTGCATGCTCGTACTCATGAGTTTCTAGAGATGGGCACCCCTCTTCCCAGAACAGCAGGGAGCCCTCTGAGAAATGCAAATATCTCTTACAAAGGGGAACCACCAGGTTTTCAGAGCTTCTCTCACATCTGCTGCTTTTTCTAAAACAATATGCCGGAAGTAATCTCTATGTCAAAGGAGCATATTTTGTAGTGATAAATTCTGCTCCCCTTCAGGGGCTGGTGAAAAGTCCCCAAGGCCCATCACACCCTAAATGAGGAACTGGGGTAGATGGCGCTGGCCTGACTTGAGTGACAGGGAGAGGAAGCCCCCCCACCAGGCCCTCAGCCTCCCTCTCACTGGGCCCTTGTGTAACCTGACACCGTGCGATGGTTACGACCTCCAGATACCCAGCCAATTCTAAACTACCCAAAAGCTCGGAAAAGGAAACTTGGGAGAATTAGAAACTACAAGGGACAGGAAACACCCATTGAGCCCCACTGGCCAGGACCTGACCACAGCTGCTTTGTCTTGGCACCATGAACCGCAGTTTCCAGACCTTCTTCACTGGCCTCCACACCGGAGTCCCCCCAACCTATGAGATGCTGAAAGAGGAGCACGAGGTGGCCTTGCTGGGGGCGCCCCAGGGCTTGGGGCCCGTGACGTCCACCGTGGTCAACATTCGCAGCGAGACCGTCGTGCCTGACCACATCGTCTGGTCCCTGTTCAACACCCTCTTCTTTAACCCCTTCTGCCTGGGCTTTGCGGCATTTGCCTACTCCGTGAAGGTAGGGGGGTGCGTGGGGGCTTCTCCGGAGAATGTGTGTGAGCCCCCAGATCCTCCTGCAAGATGGCCCTTGGGGAGGGGAGTCGATGTGCGTTCGTGCGTCTGTGCGTTTGTGTGAGTGCGCATGTGCGTGTGTGCATGCATGTGTGTGTCTGTATGTGTGTGTGTGCGTTTGTGAGCGCGCATGTGTGTGTGCGTGCATGTGTGTGACTATGTGTCTGTATGTGTGTGTGTGCGTTTGTGTGTGCGTGCATGTGTGCGTACGTGTGTTTGTGAGTGCGCATGTGCGTGTGTGCGTGCATGTGTGTGTCCAAGTCATGACGAGGCTGCATGGGGTGCATGGGGATGGCCAGGGTCAGCCT
>NW_017732333.1:315993-319144 GCF_001890085.2 Hipposideros armiger | reverse complement strand
CCCCCCAAAGTGTGGAGCTCGCATCGTCTCCACCCCCATTCCTTCTCCCCCGCAAGGTCGGCAGTGAGGCCCCAACAGGCACATACACCCAAGGCCCTTGAGCCCCCATTCTCCCGGGTCTGGTCCCCTTTCCCAAAGCTCCCCCCTCACTGACTCCGGATTGAGGCCCAATCAACCCTGAGCCCCGGCCCCGGCTCCATCTTCCCCGCTCTGGACAGGACATATGCCGTGCATATACGGCGGCCTCGGTCCAGGAAACACAAAGAACTCCAAATCCATTGGAGTTATGTTTCCCCTGACCGACTTGGTACATCATGGCCTCAGGGACACCTTGTGAGCTTAGTGCTACTGGGCCCACGCAGATCCCCAGAGTCAAAGGCAAGGGAGGGGTGGCCAGCCCTGTGGCTCTGGATCAGGAGAAAGTGAAACCACAGGCCCCCGAATTGCCAGCCACCTCACCCCTCCCGGCCCCTTCCCAGGCACCAGGCATGTTTGACCCCAGTGAGGGCCTGGAGGGGCAGCCAGGCCTGAGGGGAGCAGGTGCCCCTTGGGCACCCGCAATTCCACGAGGGCCGAGGTGGGCAGCGACCCGAGCCTAAGCCCACACCCCCAGTCCGCTGTGCCCGCACTGTACCCCACGCCACACCGTGGGAGCAGCGGCTCAGCACAGACAGTGCCCGTGGCCAAAGGCCCTTTGTGTCGTCTAGGAGGGCTGACGGGTTATGTTGGATAGAGCTCAGGCCGTGGCCCAGGTGCAGGGCAGGCACTCTCCAGGCGGTTCTGGGACTCAGCTACCCTGCTCGCCCGGGTACCTCACTACATAACGTGAACCTCATTACAGCTCTGCATTTAACAGAAGCGGAAAACGACGAAGCGCGCCCTCCGGGGGGCACCGCTCCGAGGGGGGGTCCCAGTCAGGCTGCAGGCCAGTGCAGACCGCGGGCTTGGTGTGTGCGCCGTGGGTTCCGGCCCCGGGCTGCCCTGTGCACCCTCTCCGCGTCGTGCCCACATTTTACGGGCGATCGCGTGGGGCGCTGGGACCCCCAACCCGGCATCAGCGGCCGCCCCGTAGGACCGATTCGGGCACAGGGTATCGTCTCACGAGCGGGGCTACGTCTCCCCGGCCCGGCATCGTTTCTGGGAGCCGGGCTTCGTCTCGGGGCGGAGCCTCACGAGGCCCCGCCCCTCCGCGCGGCTCCCTGATTGGTCGGCGGCCGGGGCGGGCCCCGCGGGGCATTGTGGGCCGCCGCGCTCCCGCCGCCGCCAGCGCCTCCGCCTCGCCATGTCGGGTTCTCCGGTAAAGCGGCAGAGGATGGAGAGCGTGCTGGACCAGCTCAAGCAGTTCACCACCGTGGTGGCCGACACGGGCGACTTCCACGGTGAGGCCGCGCGGGGGGCCCCGAGTTCGGACACCGGCCGGGCGGCCGTGGCCGGGGCGGGGGTTCGTGGGCACAGAAAGCCGGCCCGCCCCGGCTTCCCCGCTGCAGGCGCCGCTCCCGACCCAGCTCCCGGGGTGGGGGGACACGGGCGAGCCCGGGGCCCGGGGGGACCGGGAAGGAGCGACCCCGGAGCGGGGGGGCGGGGCCTCCGGGAGCCGGGCGCCCAGTCCGAGTCCCGCCCCCGAGCCGAGGGCTTCCGCGGAGCCCCGTGGTGAGCGGTCAGTGAGTCGGTGGGTTAGGGTTCAAAGGCTTTGGTTCGGGGGGATGGGGGTCTGAGGTCTGAGGTCCGAGGAGCAGATTCCGCAGACCCGTGAGCTTGCCGGAGGCGGCTGCGTTCAGCGACTGTTGACTGCTAAGCCGGAAGACCAGAAGTGCGGACGCCACCGCCGGCTTTTGAAACCTCCTGTTGCACAGTCTTTCCGCCCCTGCCCAGGGGACAGCCGGCCTGTGGCAAGGTGCCGGCCACTTGGGGCGGCGGAACTGGGTGGATAAAACCCCGATGCGCTGAGGAAAGCAAAGGGTCGTCCTGTTACAATTTAGACTTTCCAGGGTTTTACTGGTGTCCATTGGCGAGAACTGGGAAGTACAGAGAAGCATAAAGGCTTATGCTGTCACTCCTCAGATCTGCAAATGCACAGCCCAGAGGGACCTCCATGCAGTTCTGCTGGGAACAAATAAGATTTTCAGGGAAACCTTGCAGTGCCCCGCGGACGCGCGTGCTGGGTGCACACAATAAGGAGTGCCTGCCTCCCTTTTCTGCTTTCTCATGGTGACTTGAGAAACAGGCTGTCACTCCTCTGTGATAACAATGAATAAGAGGATTGTTTACCTAGCAGGATTTAGGGAGTGAGTAAGCATTTTTGGCTGCTTCAGTAAAAAGGACGGGCTCTGATCAGTTTGGGGCCAACCTGTGGGCTTGGCTAGCAGAGCAGTATGTCGCCCTGTCTGACTAGCTGGGAGCTTTGGGAGGCTGCGGTCCCCTTTTCATCCTGCCCTGCACCCTCAGACCTCTGGGCAGTGACATTAGCAGGACAGATCCTGGGAAAATGGTTGCATGTTTTCCTGCGTCTGTTTTTTCCCTTCTTAGCACTTAGAATAATTTTCGGTCTTGGCTTAATTGACAGAGCCCTGGTCCGCACATTTCCTGCTGGTTCTCATCTGCCAGTAGCAGCAGGACAGCTGTCAGTCACCTTCTGGCAACATGGCCAGTAAGGTGGTAGAGGACCAAGGGGGTGCTCGCTGTTTTTTTTCCTTTTAGAAATATCTAAACCCAAGCACTGACATTTTTTATTTTTTAATGACTATGAACACATTTATGAAAATTCATTAGTTGATAATATATAGCCATAAATGTTACACACATAGTTTTAAACGGGGCATGTGGTTTTGTGATCATTTTATGAAGTGAAGTTTCTACCATAGGCAGGGGGTTCATAGGCCTCTTTGAAAGTGTAATCAAAGCTGTGACTTCTCTTCCCAGGACAGTGGCTCCCTCCCCTTTCCCAAGTTTTGCATTATCTAAGGGTCCCTGGGCCCTGAAGCCCATCTGAGGACCCCAGATGGGTCTTGGTTTTGGTTTTAGTTTTGTTAAAAGTCAGCTTTATCAAGGCATAATTTTGTACAAGGAAAGGCACTGTTTTTTGTCCACCATTCGCTGGGTTTGTACACGCCGCTGAAAACACCACTCCAGAGCACTTTTTCTTTTTTTTTTT
>NW_017732333.1:311219-314173 GCF_001890085.2 Hipposideros armiger | reverse complement strand
AGCTGAGCCATCCTGCCACCTGTTGGCAGCTCAGCAGCAGCTCAGCTCGGGCGCAGCTCACTGGCCCATGTGGGAATCGAACCAGCAACCCTGTTGCTCAGAGCTCGCACTCTTAACCAAGTGAGCCACTCGGCCGGCCCATGGTGTCTTTTATTAACAACAGCTTTATTGGAGTAAAATTCACTAAGTGCACAGACTGATTTCTTCTGACGAATTTATGCAATGGTGTAGCCATCGCCATGGTTGTCCTAGTAGGTCGTCCTGCTCCCAACTCCAGGAAACCACATGGGGCAGTGGTCTCCATAGATTTGCCTTTTCCTGGTGTCATTTTAAATTGTCACCAGGGTAATGATGCAGAGCTGCAAGTGGTGCCTAAAGGGACAGTGGCCCTGGGCAGAGCGCCCAGGCAGCGTACAGCTGTGGAGGCTGCTCTCCCCGCCCTCCCACACGTTGGCCCCGCCCCCGCTGCACCAGCGAGGCCTCAGTGCTCCTGGATGTGGTGAGGAGGTGCTGCTCTCAGGCCTCCTCTCTCCTCCAACTGCCCCACTGTCCTAACCATGACACGCTGCCCGGAGACCCTCAGATAATGTCTGTCTGGGGACAGCCCCTCACTGCACTCGGCTACCCAGGCGACTACAAAGACATTGACAAGATCATTTTGACAAGTACCAAAGATGGCGGGGTTCAGTTTGGGGGGATGCAGGTCCTGGTAGTGGATGGAGGTGACGGCTGCACACAGTGTGACTCCTTACTGCTGCTGAGCTGCGCGCTTGCAGATGGTTAGGATGGGACATTGTTTTCTATGTGTGTTTTACCATTATGGAAAACATTTTTAAGAGAAAAGGTGGAGCGAAAGGAATTTCTCAAAGGAGTAACAGAATGTGTTTTATAGAATCCTGTCCATTTACACCTCACAAGTCACTAACCTATTTTCCCCCTGGAATTTCAGGTCACAAGAGCAGCAGATTCAGAATGCCATTGATAAACTTTTTGTGTTGTTCGGAGCGGAAATACTGAAGAAGATCCCGGGCCGTGTATCCACGGAAGTCGACGCGAGGTGAGGTTGCGTGCCGGTGGGGTGGGCCGGAGCAGCGGTTGGTCCACCGTGTCCGGGATCTGAGCGCTCCATGTTCAGCAGCTTATCTGCAGCCTGTATTTTTTTATACATCCCCCGGGCACGTGGTTGTGAGATGGGGCTCTAAGTGGTTCTTGAGTGAAGGCAGCAGCCGCCAGCCTGTGCTGTCCTTGGGGCGCATCTTGAGGTGAGGCTGTCCTCACTGTGGGCCCCTGGCTCTCGCAGGCTCTCGTTTGACAAGGACGCCATGGTGGCCCGAGCCAAACGCCTCATCGAGCTTTACAAGGATGCCGGAGTCAGCAAGGACCGGATTCTGATAAAGCTGTCATCCACCTGGGAGGGGATTCAGGCTGGAAAGTGAGTGTCCCCCATTCCAGGGGTTGGGGCCTGTGGCTCACACGAGCCAGCTGTGTGCAGGGTCAGGACCTGGTCGTTGACCCACCCAGGGAACGGAGGCCTGTGACACAGCCACAGCTGTGCCATTTGCCTGTCATCGGGCACGCTCACGCCTAGTTTATATGTTGTGCTGTGCCACTGGCAGCCTCACCGGAGCAGCTGTATGCGGGTGACACGTCACCTCTGCCCCCCACCGGTCCACCGCTCACCTTCTCTGCCCGTTCTGGACAGTCTGCGTAAATTCAGTCTCGTGCACATGGCCTGGGCCTGGCTCCCTCCCTTGGCGTGGTTTCGGGCTCACCTGGGCTGTGGTGTGTCAGGGCTGTGTTTTAAGGCAGAGGCTCCAGTGTGTGCACATAGCGCATTTAGTGTCCTTGGATGGGCACATGGCTGTTCCCTTCTCAGGCTCACGGATCATGCTGCCATGCACGTCTGTGTACAAGTTTGGGTGTGGGTGTGAGTCCCATCTCTTGTGGCCACACACCTAGCAGTGGAGATGGTGGGTCATGGTCATTGGGTGTCTCTCACTGCTGCACATCTTCAACACCCCCGCGTGGCCACTGCCCCCTGGGGTGGTGGGAACTGGTCCCCAGAGAGACCCCAGCAGAGGCTCAGCTGTCACAGTCCATGCCCCAGCCACATGGCAGAGCGTGGCCCTTGGCCTGGCATGGGGGCTCAGCCCCAGGATGTCTCAGTGACCTCAGGGTGGCCTGGGCAGGGGGTAAGGGGCTTGACAGGACAGTGGTCAGAGATCCTCCGTGGTGTCTGGCCCCAGGGAGTCCTGTGATGATGAGGGTCTGGGGTGCCCGGTGCTGGTGCAGGTGCTGGCCGGGGACCTCCCCTGCCTTTGTCCCTGTTTGGAAATGTGGGTTTGAGGAAGAAAATTCCGGCCACCTGTAACCCCCTTGCTAGAGAGAACCGTGGTGTGCGTCCCAGACTCGCTTGAGGTGTCTGCTGAGTTATAAGCACCTCTGCTCCCAAACGCACTGGGTGGGGACGCTGACACTGCCCTGTCCCTGTCCCTCTCCCAGAGAGCTGGAGGAGCAGCACGGCATCCACTGCAACATGACACTGCTGTTCTCCTTCGCCCAGGCCGTAGCCTGCGCCGAGGCGGGCGTGACGCTCATCTCCCCCTTTGTGGGGCGCATCCTAGACTGGCACGTGGCCAACACGGGCCAGAAGTCCTACGAACCCCTGGAGGACCCGGGTGAGTTGCCCTTCGGGGATGGCTGGGCCAGCACAGCGGGGGGCGGGCACCGAGCACGCAGCAGCCAGGTGCCTGGGTGTCCCCTGCAGGCGTGAAGAGCGTCGCCAAGATCTACAACTACTACAAGAAGTTCGGCTACAAGACCATCGTCATGGGCGCCTCCTTCCGCAACACGGGTGAGATCAAGGCGCTGGCAGGCTGCGACTTCCTCACCATCTCACCCAAGCTGCTGGGGGAGCTGCTCAAGGACAACAGCAAGCTGGTGCCCGTGCTCTC
>NW_017732333.1:309984-311154 GCF_001890085.2 Hipposideros armiger | reverse complement strand
GCCAGAGATCTCCCCCGTGCCCAAGAGCTGCCCCCTTCCCTGTTCCTGGCAGCCCCTAATCTGTTCTCCATCTCTATCACATTTTGTCACCAAAGGACACTATGAAAATACTAATTGGCCAAATAAACTTACTGAAGCAGTGAGCCCTCTGGCCTCCTGCCCACTGAGCACGCCCTTGTTCGACTCGGAGGGCCTGGAAGCCCCACTGATTTCTTGGAATTCCTAGCTGGGCTACCTGAGCAAGAACTAACGCGTCCAAGAGAAAGAAAGCAGGCATTGAAGATCACCGTGCCTGGTCGCTGGGTCACTGGCGCCTCTCCCCGCCCAGCATGTGACATCAGCTCTCACAGGGCCCCTTCGAATTCCGGCCTTAGCCTTGCTGGTGGTTTAATTGCCCTGCAAATGGCTGCCCCTTGGCCAGCCTTCCAGGGTGGGGAAGGACGTGTGTGAAGTGTGGCTGCACCAGGCTCGGGAGACATTGCCGACCCTGTGTTTAGCTTGTCGGGGACCTGTCAGATTTCTGGGTGGGAGCAGGCAACCCCACTTACTTGCCTGCTTTCCAATTATTTCTCTAGCCATTGACGAGTACAAGCCACAGGATGCCACCACCAACCCGTCCCTGATCCTGGCTGCAGCGCAGATGCCCACCTACCAGGAGCTGGTGGAGGAGGCTATCGCCTATGGCAAGAAGCTGGGCGGGTGAGTGCCCCGGGCTGCCCCAGTGCAGCTGGGGGCTGGGGGCCTACGCAGGCCCCAGGCTTGTCCATGCGTCTCCCTCCTAACTGAATTGTAATTCTCAGATGTCTTACACTCCAGGAAAGAAAGCTGTCTTTTTTTTTTTATCAGCTTACTGAAGTGTTATTTACACGTGGTAAGCTGTACCCATTGTGAGTATGCAGTTCAGCGAGGCTTGTTTGCAGGAACGGTGCACCCTGTAAACACCACCCCAGTCGAGATGTAGAAGGTCTACAGCACCCCAGAATCCCTCCTCTTCCGTAGTCTGTCTCCCCAGCCCTGGCAGCCACTGACCTGCGTTCTACCATTTGGTGCCCTTTATTTTTTACTTTTTAATTTTTTTAAAAGATTTGATTGGGGGAAGGGGAACAGTGTTGGGGAATTGGGGAAGGGGAATAGCCAAGTTGTTGTCCTTCAGTCTTAGTTGTGGAGGGC
>NW_017732333.1:294858-306549 GCF_001890085.2 Hipposideros armiger | reverse complement strand
GTGTGGGCGGCCGAGGGGGAGTGGTGCAGGCGTGGAAGACCCAGTGTGTGTCCTCCCCCAGCCCAGGCCAGTGACCTGGAGAAGATCCACCTGGACGAGAAGGCCTTCCGCTGGCTGCACAACGAGGACCAGATGGCTGTGGAGAAGCTCTCGGACGGCATCCGCAAGTTCGCTGCCGACGCGGTGAAGCTGGAGCGCATGCTGGAGGTGAGCCCCAGGGCATCGGGCAGAGTGGGGACTCCCTGTGGGCAGCCTGGGCACTGTCCGTCAGTGGACCCAGCAGAGGGCCCGCCCTCTCCGTAGTGTCTGACGCATTCCTTCGCATTTCCCACTGCCCACTTCTAGGAACGAATGTTCAGCGCAGAGAACGGAAACTAGCTCGGTGCCCGAGGCTGGACACAGATCTGTGCTGCCCATGAATTTGGGTCTGATTGCAATGCCTGGTGTGCTGAATCTTGCATTTTTTACCAATTGGAGGAGGGATGGATCATAGATTTCTGATTTTATGGAAAACTTTGCCTAATGCATTAAAGCAGTCACTTTTATTGTGCTGTGTGTGCTTCATTCCACTATTTGGCCCCCCCTTGGCCCCAGCAGATGGCTGCAGCCTGGGCCCGGCTGAGATGGGGCTGGGTCAAGGGCCGCAGTGTGGTGACACAGGCAGTTACCGTAGCCCCTTGTCTTGGTGCTGCTGGGTGGGGACCCTCCTGAGTAGCTCCTCAGTGCCCAGATCCCAATGGCCTCCAGGCCCATAATGTGTGCTGGTGGGAGTTGGGGTGCAGGGGTTCCCAGGCACTCCTGGGCTGTGGGTGCTGATGGGAGAGGCCTTCTGCCTCGCTGCCCTCTGAAGCAGTGGCCAGGATGCCAGGTTCCTGTGGGCTGATGGCGCCACCTCATGGGGACAGCATGAAGTGCACTGGCCCAGCTTCAAAACCAGGGTGTCTGGACGCACTGGGCCAAGGGGTGTGGCACAGCTCCATGAATAAGTTTTAGGGCGCCATTTGGACTTTGTTCAGCTTTGCATGCCACTGCACTGGGCAGGGCCTGGTGGGGACGGGACGGCCCTCCTTGCCCTGGAACCAGCCTGTTCCTGTAACAGCAAGGCAGAGCTGAACGTGCAGGGGCCAGGCTGGCCACTCCCTGTGGGAAGAGGCAGGTGTTGGGGACACACCTGTTGAGAAGCCCTCCCCGCCTTGGTACAACCCCTTCCGCCTTCCCTCCCTGGGAGTCGAAGTCTGGGTTCCTGCTCCCCATGGCTTTCCAGAAACACCAGGCATGGCCAGTCCCTACCTGCTCCCATCACAGCAGGCTGGGGCTGGGTGTTCCTGGAGTGACTGCCACCCTCCCCAAAGGCTCTAGGGACAGGCCTGGCCCATCCAGGGGCTTTGCACCCACTCCAACCCAGCCTCTACGGGTCCCTCCCAGCCCTCGGGGGTCTGTGTGCCTGTCCCCCACGATGGGAACTGTGCATCCCCAGAACTGCCCGCGCTCTGCGTCTCCTGGACATCCCATATCGGTGGAACCACACGGTGCTTTCTGTCTGGTTTCTTCCACTTAGCATGTTGTCAGGGTTCGCCCATGTTGCAGCGTGTTCAGGATGATGACTCTTTAATGGGCCTGCTAACATCCGATTTATGGGGCTACAATTTGTGTCCCTTCGTTACTCAGTTAACGCACCGATTCTGTGGAGCGCACAGTAGGTGTTTATTTCTCTTGGGTCATGTTGGGGTCTCTTTTCAACACCCTGGGCGAGTGGGGAAACCCAATAGACAGGCAGGGGAACCAGGCCTCAAGCCCACTCCTGCCTGCTGAGGTTTCCATCTCCTCCTCCCAGCCTCTTGGGCGGGCCCCCACCCCTGGCAGTGCCCTGGAACTAGGGGACTGAGGACTGAGCTGCTGAGGAGCCCCAGGACTGTGCAGCCCTGCCGAGCTGGCCTCATGCCTGGACCTGCAGCCCTGGGTCCAGGTGTGGTGCCTGCAGACAGGGGCAGGAGGCTGGCCGGGTTGCTGCGTACACAGCAGGCAGCAGGGCTGTCAGGAGCCTGACAGGAGTGTCCAGAGCGTGAGCTCAGTCCAGCGGGGCTGGAAGCAGCAGGGCTTGGGGAAGAGCCCCCAAGCCCAGGTGTGGGGGGATGGGAGAAGGTGGGGGACATACAGGGGCCCCACCTGAGGGCCACAGCCTGACCAGGCACCTGGGGATGCCCAAGGATGATCAGGCTGCACTGGGAGGGAGCCAGACAACTGCCTGGCGTCCCCAGCAAAGGCCTGTCCAGGGCCTGAGGGTGAGGGCTGCCTGCCACCCCTGCAGTCTTGGGACAGACACACACGAGTGGAGCTCCTGCTTGTAATCTCCACCCTAAAACCGCGCAGCAGCTGCCAACCGGCTGGGAACGTGCAGTGCCACGCAGCCCCCTGGGGTCTCCGTGTAGTGGGTGCGACGCCACTGCCACGTCTGCTGGGGTCTGCACCGGCCTTGCATGGGGTTCCATTTTGAAACCACGCACAAGGCAAGGGTTAAACTCAGGGCAGGTCTGGGGGCTGGGAACTCTGGGCCCTGGAAGATTCCTTCACCCTTGACCTCAGTCCATAGTGCTGAGCAAGCTCCAGCTAGCTGGTCCCTCCCCATAAAGCCAAGCAATGCCCAGAGGGCCGGGGACAGTGGACAGGCCTGGGCACAACCCTCACTACACAGAAACAAACTGGTGCCTCTGCCCATCCCTGCCCACCCACGCATCACGGTCATCCTGGCTCCCAGGGAGGCTCAGCACCCCGACCTGGGTGCACCGGGACAGGCAGAGGGGAGAGACCCAGCGCCGGCTCGGGAAGACCAGAGGGGCCAAGACCCCCGGGACGCCCACAGCCCGCTCACTGGGGACCGGCTCTCTGTGGAGAGCCTGAGCCCTACCCACAGCCAGGGCAGCACACTGGACACTCGCGCCTCTTCCCCAGAGCTGACACCCCTCAGGGCTGGTCCCTGGAGGCCTCCCCAATTCCACTGGGCCTGGTCAGGGTATGAAAGTCACTCTTGGGCTGTCACGGAGACAGGGTGCCTGGAGGCCTGAGGATTCCTGCTGCCTCTGGGGACACCTGGGCCATCTGGAGGCAATAGGGGCCACTGACAGGTAGGCTGGCTCAGCAGGGACCGCCTCATTTCCTGTAGGACAAACACCAGCCCATCACACCACACGTGGCCCAGCCAAGGGGCTGCTCACAGGCCAGGAACCTGCTCACCAGCCCGGCCCTACTGCCCCGACCCCACCAGCCCAGCCCCACCACCCCGCTCCCCTCACCCAGGCCTCACCGGCTGCCGCACAGAAAGATCAGGCTGTGTACGGCCGGGGCGGTGGAGCTGGCGTTCTGGCCCGTGACGAGGTGGCGGTCCAGCACGACATGCATGGCATCAGGCTCACTGGCTGCAGGTGGCCCGAGGGCCAGAGAGCACAGGCTTCAGCAGCACTGCAACGGGCCAGGCGCCACCCCCAGACCCACGCCCACCCACTCTCAGTGGCCAGCGGGAGGCTGGCCTGGCCAGTGTCGCCCCCGTCCAGCTCACCACTGAAGCTGGCGCCGGCATCCTTCACAAAGTCCTCCACGATGAGGGGCAGGTGGGCAAAGCCGGGTGCCCGGACGAGCTCATACACAGAGGGCTGTGGAGAGAGGGGCACCCACCTTGGGTCAGGAGGGTCCAAACCAGGGCCAGGGCCATGCCCTCCACGTGGGGTGGGGGTGTGCGTCACTGCTCGGGGCTCAGGGGCTGCTCAGGTGGGACAGGACCACGGCAGGGGCCTCAGGGTCTCCCACTGCAGGGCTTCCGGGGGCACATGGGATGGGTGACCAGAATGAGCTGAACCCCTCAGTGAGCGAAAGGGCTGGGGGTAGGGCACAGAGTCACGGCCCCTGCTTGTCCTGCTGTCCTCTCCTGAACCTGGACCTCCCCAGCCTCGGGCAGCCAGGCCTCAGTCCTCCCACAGCCCTCCTCCCCAGAGCTGCCCCAAGACCCTCCCTGTGGGGTCTCCTCCATGCCAGGTGCACCTCCCCAGCTCTGAATGCTGAACGGGTCCAGGCTCAAGTCCTGGCCGCCCCATCCACCAGGCCCTCCAGCCGCATGGCGGTCCTACCTCCTGGACAGGCACGAAAGCAAGGGCTCGACTCGACGCCCGCTCCCCCAGCGCACATGCCGAGCCCCTCCTGCCACATTTCCTCCCCATGCCCACAGCCAGCTCAGCAAACCTGGGTCCGCCCTCACCCACAGCCTGCATTGGGGCCCTCAGGGACATCAGCAGGGAAGGGAGAGGGGACAGCAGGCAGCACAAACAACTGCCAGCCTGGTGCTGGATTTCTCAGTTCCCATCTGGGCAAGTAACTGTCACCCGTGTCAGAGGTGACCATGGGCCCCCAGAGGGTCCCAGCCCGTCCCTATGCTTTCCAACCCGACTGCTGCTTTCAAGCCCGTGTTGCACTCACCCCGGTCACGCTGTAGCCTTGGAACACCCAGGACCCATCCTCATTGGTGGCACAGCAGAGGGCGGCCACCCCGTGGCCAACGGCACAGATGGGCTCTGAAAGCAGCAGGAAGGCGGGGCCTGAGGCCCTGGGCACCCCAAGAGCCCCTGGGGGCGCTGCCCACCTCCCAGAAACCCCACACAGGCAGCCGCTTCAGGACAGGCTGTTTCCAGCTCACATCTCAAGTTCTGGTGGCCAAGAAGCTGGTACACGAGGAGTCACGAGGGTGCTGCAGGTGTACCTGCAACCCAGGCTGCTCCACAGCCACGGCTCCCATGGCCCCTCGGCACGGCCTGTGCGGCCCAGGCTCGGGCTCGCCTGCTGGCAAATGTCTCATGGCCCAACCAGCTCCACTGTCACTAAGTGGCAGCCCACCTGGAAATTTCCCTCCTCCCCTGGCTGCAGTGGAAAGGGTGCCCAGCCCTCCTTCTGTCCCTGGGGGCCTCTGGGGGCACTGTCTCCACCCTGCCAAGCGGTCGCCTGGCTCTGAGCCTTCGTCCCAGAAGGCTTCCTGGCATGAGTGTGTTCCCACAGCTAAGGTGGCCGCGAACAATCACTGTCTGTCCCGGCGCTGCTGGGATCAGGAGGCCCCTTCTCACCGACAAAGGACACTGTGTGGAGCCCGGGTTTGTCTGCTGATCCCCAATGAGTGTCCTGCCTGTGTCCAGCAGACATGCTCATCACAACCCAGCCGAGTAGGGCGGCAGGCCAGGTCTCCACAGAGCGGCCTTTCTCCCAGCCCCTGCGGCCTCGAACCCCAAGGCTGGACACTGTGCTTTCCCCAGGAACTAAGCCAGCACCCTGCCTGCCCACCTCGGAGGGGTCCAGGGGACACAGCCACCAGCCCGAAGGCCAGGCAGAGGGCCCACAGGGACAGCGCCACAGGAGTGAGGGGGAGGGAGAGAGAGAGAGAAGGACAGAGAAAGGGGGAGGGAGGGAGGAAAGGAGACAGAGAAAGAGAGAGAGAGGGCTGAATAAACTTGTCCATTCACTGGTCAGAGTCACCGAGGATCTTTATATCTGAGGTGACCTGCGTTTCTGGGTCCAAGACCAGAAGCCTGCACTCCATGGCCACCGCCCCCCCCCACACGCACAGCTGTCTTCCCACCTCCCCTCCCCCACCCCCGTTGGTGGAGCCCCCACACCCCAGTCCCAGGGGTCACCTACTGCTCTCGGAGCGGAAGTGCTGCAGGATGCGGGCCAGGGACCCACTGCTGGCCAGGTCGGCCAGGGCCCCGGGACAGCTGGGGATCAGGAGGGCGTGGTACCGGGCACCTGGGGGAGACCACAGGCTGGTCAAGCAGACAGCAAGGTCGCTGGTCAGGACTAGACCCTCCATGAGGTCCAGCCCGGCTCCCCTCTGCTCCTACCGGCCAGAAGCCACCCTGTCTTTTTCCCTACAATAGCCAAGGCTCCCGGAGCCCCTGCACCACTTCTGTCCCCATGTGCCCACCACCTCTCCCCCGACACAGGATGCGGGACAGCAGGGCACCCTGGACAGTCACCGCGTTTGGCAGCGGAGTGAGGGCACTGGGTGCCACAGCCCCCCCGGATCCCCACGCACACCGGCCCTCCAGGGTCTCGGGCCCTCACCGTCGATGGACTCGAGCTTGGCGGGGCTGGCATAGGCCTTGAGGCGGAAGTCCTGCACCCAGCGTGCATTGCTCTCATTCACGTCCACGAAGTCCATGGTCTTCCCCTGTGGAGCGGCAAGGCCGGAGGTCAGCGCAGGACCCCTTGCTGGTTCACAGGGATGCTCAGAACCGCTGATGAAGGCTGGGGACTGAGGGCGGCCCCTCGAGGCCAAAGGTACCTGAAAGCCCAGCTCCCTCACTGAGTCTCAACACACCCCAAGCTCCATCGTGACCCCACCTGCCCCTCGCTGGTCCTCAGTCTCCCGCCTATAAAGGAGAAACAACTGTCCCACCCACCTGGAAATATGCAAAGTTACAAACACATATCACGTCCCTGCTGTGACCCCCAGGGTCCCATGCCATCAGAGGTCGCAAACCCTCCTGGAGAAAGGTCTGTGCCATCCTTGCTCTCACAGGCAGACACTCTGTCCCACAGGCGGGACAGAGCTTGACGATGCCACTGGGGTCCTGGCCTCAGCCCAAGCCAGCTCCTCAGGGTCACAGCAGCCTTGGGCTTGCACCCCTCCCAGCAGTAACAGCACTGTCCTGGCCTCGTCCCCAGAGAGAGAAGTCGGAGAGGGGGTGGCTGGACTTACCCCAGGGGTGGCCACCTGCAGGTTGAAGGCGGCGCTGGCCAGCGTGAAGCAGTGGAGGAAGGACGGGGCCGACACACCTGCAGAGGACACATCCCAGACAAGTGTAGGGCGAGCCCAGGGCTCCTCCTGGTCCCAGGACCACCTGAGGAGCAGCCCCTCCCCCCATCTCACCCCAGGGCCCCGGAGTGACAGCCTGGTCACTGAGGCCTTTCCAGAAGGCAGACCCAAGTCAGGGAGGGGGAGACTGAGCCCCCACTCCCACCGTGTTCAGCCAGGGAAGGTGGCAGGGAGCAAAGCCCTGTGTGTGTGGCTGTGGCTAGTATCCCCGACAGTGTCTCGGCCCTTTCCTCACGAGGGCTCCTGCTTCCCCACATCCCCAGCCCCTCCTGCCCACGCCCAGTCTGGACGTTTCCTGCTGCTGGGGGTTGCTGCCACACCAGGGGCATCTACTTCTGAAGGGGCTTCGTCTGCATCTTTCCACCTTTATTTTAATCCTAGGACCCAACCCCTAAATCTCCTTTTCACCTTTATTCACGCTTATAAATGAATTTGTGTTCATTAACAGTCCATATGACGAGCAAAAACAGTCTCCAAATCACGCCCCCAACTTTGCCGGACTCTCCCCCGCAGTTCTTCAAACCCTCCCACTCGCACCTACTTGTCCGCAGGGCCCGGAGGGACTGGAGGGCCCAGTGCTGCTGTTCACAGCCTGCGTGTCTTTTCAGGGCTGTGCCCCCGCCCATGTCCTCAGCAGCCCCTCCCCGCGGCACAGCCAAGTCCAGGAGACCGCGACCCCTTACCCTGCTCCAACCAGCCGCCTACAGGGTGACCCCCAACCTGTCCCTGCAGGACTGAACGCCACTCAATGGCTCCTCCCACACTCGAACTGCCCGTGAGGGTGGGAGCCGGCCTCCAGCTCCTCCTGCCCTCATTCTGGGCACAGGCCACTCAGGGCCCCCCAGGCTCAGCACGCCACGACCCGCCGTCTTCTCTCCCTTGCCCACTAGAGCAGCTGCAGAAGTTGAGAAGGACACCGGGCTCCACAGCCAGCCCCAGGTCCCAACCCGGGCCCTCCACCTGCCTGCATGCGACCTTGGTCTCATTACTCCCGTCAGACGGGGGAAGCCTAGACGAGCCCCAGGAAGTGCTCAGAACAGCGCCAGGCGCCGCCCTTATCTGCTCATGCCTGTCACCCCAACAGGAGAAAGTCGGTGCTGGAGCAGCCGGCCGCATGAGCCCCGCCCGGCCTCTCCGGGAACCTTCACCCCGTGGCGGGGCCGAGGGACGCCCCGCGCCGCACATCTCCCGACCCCCCGGAACAGTCCCTTCTCCAACCCCGCATCCTCCTGCGCGTGCGCCCGGCCAGCCGGCGGAGGGGTGGGTACCGAGAACACAGGCCCACGACCCAACGGTTCAGAAAGGCCCGTGCTCCCGAGGCGATGGCTGTCTGACCCCCAGGCCTGCCAGGGCCCCCACCTCCTCAGAACACCCACTGCCCCTCACATGCCCTGAGGGCAGCGGCCCCCGGCACAGGGCAGAGGACGGCCCACCTTCTCCGCGCCCCCGGGCGCACCGTCTGCAGCGGCGCTTGCAGGCCGCCAACACAGGCGGCCGTCTCCTCGAGCAGACACCAGCGCCACAGCGCTGCAGACCAGGGTGACCTCCCCGCTGTACCCCAAACTGCTCCAGGTGGGCGGGCCTCCCGCCCCGGCGCCGCTGGACGCAGTCTGTGCGTTTGCCCCGCCCCCTGCGCGGTGCCCCCGGGGCCCCCGGTAGTCCCTCCGCGCGAGCCTCACCCTCCGCGGCGCCGCTGGCCACGAGGAGGCAGGCAGGCCGGCTCGGGAGTCGCTCGGACGCCATGGGTTCTGCTGCAGCCGTCGCGGCCTGCGCGTGCGCGGAGCGTGCGTCATCGCAGGGCCGGGGAAACGCCGGTCACGTGCCGCGGCGGCCTGGGGGCGGGACCGGGCGCGGCGAGGCGCGCATGCGCCTTCCTGCCACCCGTCCGGTTCCGCCCCTCCCTCTCTGCGCTGTCGGAGTCTCAGGCGGCCCCGCGACGCTGTGTCCCCTGGGCTCAGTCACCCCTGTCGGCGCCTGGATGCGCGGTCAGGAACGGTTCCTAACAATTCCCTCGTCCTTTCTCGGGCAGTGGGCGCTTCCGGCCAGGGCCGGGCGAGGGGAGACCGGAGAGTTGGGGGAGGAGAGTGCGTCAGGAGAGAAGACCGCTGCCCCGTGCATGAAGGTCCCTGTGGATTCAGGCATTGAACGTTCCATCCCCGAGAGCAGCCGCCGGTGCCACCCTGAGCGCTGGCACTTGGAACGCCAGGGGCCAGAGCGCCCGGCCCAGTGGGCTCATGTCCTGGGATGGGGACGGGACCGTGGCTTCCTAGAAGGAAACTGCAGTTTGTAGAGGGTGAGAATAGCAATGGGGGTGGGGCAGAGTAACAGGGCAGAGCTCAGATGGACATGGGGGTGCCTCTGAGGAGGGCAAAGGCTTGGAGGAGGAGCTGGCTGAGCCTCCAGGCTCCTGGCTTGGGGTGTAGTCAGAGACCAGCGAGAGGTCAGCAGGCGTCCCCGGAGGCGGGAGCCAGGGGGATGGGCTCTGCCTCACCAGGACTGTTGGGGGAAGACAGCATTCAGGGTCACTGGGTTTCAGCTGAGCCCCTGGGAGAATGGGGGTGTCATTTCCTGAGATGGGGTACTTCAGGGGTGCTGAGTTTGGTAAGGAAAATCAGGGGAGCTGTAGGGCCAAGCTGCATCTGAAGCAGCCTTTTCAGATTGTCCAGGAGGCAGTGGGTGGGGGTGCACACAGGGTCGTCAGCGGGTGGTCAGTGCTCTTTGAGGCCTGGGCTGGAGAGAAGGGAGGCCCGTGGACAGGCTTGGGCCTCAGCTGGTGGTTAAGTGGGGGACCCTGCCCCTTGGTCCCCACAGTCCCCCCTGCAGGGCCCTCCTGCCAGTGTGGAGGGGTGGGCAGCAGGGTTCCCTCAAGGTCCTGCCAGCTTCTGCTATGACTAGGGAAACCTCTGTCATGGATGGGGACTGCCAGTGCGGGCGCCTCTAGGCTGAGGCCCTCTTGGGCACTGCCTGCCTCCACAACAGAGGCTCTGCCCTGAGCCTGGCCCAGCCCCACGCTCCCTCAGGCCCAAGCTCCAAGATACAGGCGCACTCTGCCCTCCCCCACTGCAGGGCCCTCCGTCCACAGAGTGAAGCGGGAACTGGGGGCTCCCAGCACTGGCAGGGCATTGGACAGGGGACAGGTGGGAACCTGGTGCCCCTGTTGGGTGGGTGGGGAGTTTGGATGGAGACCTACCTGCAGGCCTGAGGTCAGACCACAGGCTGGGCCTAGCCACACGGAGAGCTTTCTAGGTCTGGGGAGGGACCTCCTCTGTCCCATGCACATCCATGGGTGTCACACCTAGGAGCTGGAGGGGGACACAGGACCCTTGCTGGCCCAGCCCCCCTGCGCCACCCAGCGCATCCCTAACGCACCAGAGCTGGCTGAGTCCCAGGTGCACATGGGGCTTATTAAGTTCTGTGTCTCTAAGGAAGAGGAGGGGGGAGGAAGCCAGCCTGGCAGTGACACTATCCAGCAAGGCCAGTGTGTGCGTGCATGTGCCCCTGTGCTCACAGGCGGTGTGCACCGTCGTGTACACTTGGGGCCTCACAGGACACCTGCCGAGTGGGCTCATGTGCCGAGCAGGGGGGAGCAGACACCTGGTCAAGTCTCCTGGGCGGGCATCATCTTGGGTTCATGTCTCGTGTGTGCACATGGCCCCGGTTTAGGTGGGCAAAATTGGGTGTGTCACTGATCTGTGTCACCTGCTTCCAGTATGGGCAAGCCTGTGAGGGTTCGGTCCCGTTTGGCATTTGGAGCCCTGGTGAGTGGCCTGCACAGGTGAGGTGGCCGGGGCCTCCCACCGGAAGCCTCACAGTGGGTCTGGTGGTGTCCTGCCTCTCCAGGTCTGCCCCGGTGCACGGTAGGGAGGGCACGGACTAGATGCGCCTAAGGCCCTGCCATGCTGAGTGCCCTCCCCCTCCCCCCTGCTGGGCAGCAGCTCCCAACGCTGCGCACCCCAAATTGTGCTGGCATGTCTGCCCCTAGACCCTCACATCTCCACCCCCAACAGGTGAGGAGCCAATGCTCCTCAGACCCTGCGTTAGGGCCAACACCTGCAGCTGAAAGGCACACCTGGGCGTGATCGGGCTGCAGGGGTGCAACTGGCAGGTAGCACCTCCTCTTGGCAAAGCAAAGGAGGGCCTCTGGGGACCCAACAGTCCTGGATGACTGCCTCCTGGGAAGGACCAGGCCTGGGGGGAAGGGCCTCCCTCTCCAGGGCCCATGTGGGGTGCCCCCCGCCTGTCCTGCAGGCTCTTGCACAGTGTCACTCCTGAGGTCCTGAGTGGGGCTTACACACCTTCCCCAGGCGTGGAGTTAGGGCATCTTCTGCATGCTGTTCAGGCACCTCACCATCCAATAGCGAGTGCCCAGGTGGAGCAGGTGACGGGGGCTGCGGGCACAGGAAAGGGTAGTGAAGCCTTGAACCTGGCAGTTGCCTTTGTTTAGGGACCTGCCACAGGTGTGTGAGAGGTCTCAGGACATGGTGTCATGCACCAATAAAAAGGTTTTGTTGTTTCATTCCTGTCTCTGGAAGTTTCTCGCGCTGGAGGCCAAGGATGGGCCAGTAGAGGGCCATTCCTGGGGGACTTTCCACCCTGTGGGGCTGGCCAGTGCCACTGGACCTCCAGTCTCCCGGTCACCCCTGCTCCCTTCCCTGGCAACGCCCTTCTTTCCAGAGCATGCCTGGGCCTTTCACTGGGCACCTTTGCATTTGCTACTTCTCCCTTTGAAATGCTGGAGCTGCTCTCTGCCTGTCAAACTCCTAAATGTACTTCAAAGCCCATGGGCACCAGAGGCACTGTCTGCTTAGTCCTTTTCGAGGAAACCCCCACACACAGGGGTG
>NW_017732333.1:289022-294007 GCF_001890085.2 Hipposideros armiger | reverse complement strand
CTGCAATGGCATAGGCTGCAGTGGGTTGCCATGGGCTACCGTGTGTAGCCAGCAGCCAGCGTGAGTGGCCAGCAGCCGCCATGAGCAGCCGTCCAGAAGCCGGCAACTGATCTGCTTCGCCCGGGAAGAGCGCAATAATGGTGCCAACTTGGACCAGTGAAGCAACGTCCTCCACAACTAGACTGAAGAACCAAAAAAAGACAGCAACTTGCCTGTTCCCCTTCCCCCAATTCCCCAGCTCTGTTCCCATCCCCCAATTCCCCAATAAAAATCTTAAAAAAAAAAAAAAGTTCACAAACTTGTTGCAATTATATTGCTAACCGTTTTTTTTTGGTATCAGAGGGATTATTCATTATGAATTTGTACCAGCTGGACAAACAGTTAACCAAGTTTACTATTTGTAAGTGCTGAAAAGGCTGCATGAAAAAGACGAAAACAACCTGAACTTTTCTCCAACAATTCATGGCTCTTGCATCATGACAATACATGGCACTGTCTGTGAGGGAGTTTTTAGCCAGTAAACAAATCACTGTATTGGAACACCCTCTCTACTCACCTGATCTGGCCCCCAATGACTTCTTTCTTTACCCAAAGATAAAGGAAATATTGAAGACATTTTGATGACATTCAGGACATCAAGGGTCATATGAAGACAGCTCTGATGGCCATTCCAGAAAAAGAGTTCCAAAATTGCTTTGAAGGGTGTACTAGGCACTGACGTCGGTGCATAGCTTCCCAAGAGGAGGACTTCGAAGGTGACCGTAGTGATATTCAGCAATGAGTTGTGTAGCGCTTTTTCTAGGAGGAGTTCGCAAACTTAATTGTCCGACCTCGTAGATCCAAAGCCCTGTGAATGATGTGTACCTGAATTGGGGAGCTGAGGGGCAAGTGGCAGCCCTTAAAGCACGGGACTTCTGAGGCCAGGGCAGCAGCCTGGGAGCCCAGGGCCCCGTCACTCCCAGGGGGCGTTGGCAGGACTGTTGAGAGGATGGGAACAGCTGGTTCTACTGTCTGCCTCCCCCCCATCCCCCCACGCTGGCAGGGCCGGGCTGGAAGGTGTCAGCAGGTGGGCAGACAGTGCATTTGTGGGCTGGGGTGGGGTGGTGTGACAGGGAGGCCAGCCGGTCCCAATGGATGGACAAGGAGCAGTGGGAGCCTGGGACGGTCCAGAGGAGGGCTGAGCGGAGTTCGTCTCAAACACACCTGCGGGATGGAGGGTGCTAGGGGCCGACTGCCTACCTACCCCCCGCCTTCGTTCCCATGTGCCATGGGTGGGCACCAGGGGTTGGGTCCCAGGGATGTCACCTCAGTACTCTGCAACGCCACAAGGCATAAGCTCTCCTGCTGGGACAGGTTCCGTCACTGGGGCTGGCAGGTGGCAGGTAGCACTGTCCCTCTGCTCAGCAACCCTCTGACAGCCAGCACCGGCTCCACCTGCGTCAAAGACACCAGATGGAGATGTTCAGGCTCACCAGGACCGGTCACCTCTGCCTGCCCAGCCCTGGGACCAGGTATGAGGTTAGGGAGCTGGGGGTGAGGGCAGCCGAAGAGCTGGTAATCAGAGAGGTCTGACCCCAACAGCCGGGGTGAGGTGAGGGCCCGGGGCAGTGAGTAGCCCGCCACATCTGCCCTGATAGAGGAAGAGAGGTTCTGGAGGGCCCCACCCAGTCCCGTGCCCATATCTGGGGGACCGTGGGGTCCTGAGACATTGGCCAGCTCTCACCCCCCCCAGACATACCAAGATGCATTCAGAGTGGGGGTCCCCAAGAAGAGTTGCACACTCTTGGGAAAAGGAGGGGTGCTAGAGAGGAAAACAGAAAGGGGACCTCACACACCTGCATCCTTGTACATGACGCACACGCCCTACAGGGCTCACCTGTGACACAACGTGACATGGGGACGCGGGGTCTAAGTTGCTGGTGCAGTTGCTCAGAATGCAGAGGCTGAGAGAGGAGGTTTCCGGGAGTCCACCAGGGCCCTGGTCGGGGCAGGGCCTTACTCAGACACTGTCTGGAGATGGAGCTGCCCGTCCGAGTCCCCAGCTTTCCAGATGTCCCTGTCAGCCCGATTTGATTTATAGCGTGCACTTTTTATACCCCGAATCCCTTTACATCTGATATGTTGTTGTTCCACCCTTAAAAGTAGTCCTGTAATAAAGATCTAAAGCAGCCCTGGGCGTCCCCGAGAGTGTTTTTCATTTTGGAAGGGTCCCTACATCACTGAAGTTTAGGGTCTTGAGGAAACAGGCTGAGCACCAGAACCCCACTCAGGGCTCAGGGCCTTGGCTTGTGGATTCCAACATTCCCTGGGGGAGATGCTGAGCGAGTGTGGAAATTAAAAAGGAATAAAGAAACAGGAGATCATTATAAAATGATGTCACAAAGTGACAGTTGGTGACACAGTGTGGCCTTGTGGCGGGCACAGGCAGACCCAGGCGGCACCACCTTGGGATGGGGACCATCCGCTTTCTGATGCCGGCCATCAGGTCTGCTGACAGACGAAATTGCATTAGGTCTCCAGCTTGCCCCACACACAAATCCTAAGGTCCGTACAGATTAAAGGCCTCAAGTGTGAGTGACTGCCAAGAACATTAGCCAAGAACAAGAGAGCATGTCCTTCCAACCAAGATTCCAAAAGCTTACACGGGAGAGGGAACAATGGTGACATGTGACAAACTCAGATTTTAGAACGTCCCCACTCATGAGACAGAGGCGAGCCAGCCCAGGAGTGATGCTATTTGCAATGCTACAGTGGCGTGGTGTGGAAAACACACAGAAATCTACAAATAAACGAGAAGAAGCCATTCCATCCAACAGAAAAACGGAACCAACAGGAAAAGTCACATGGCCAAGAACCTCGTGAAGAGGAGCGGATCAGATCAGTGCAAATGAAACACGCAGGAGGGGCTGCTGACCGGTGTGGACATCAAGAGGGGACCATACTGCCAACCCCCGGGCATGATGCGGGCAGCAGTACCAGATGCACATGCTGTGTGGTGGGCACTCCCACTGCAGGCGTGCATCTGAGAGGACTAAAGCAGGTCGTGAACACACACACGTGCCCCCATGGCCACAGCATCAGCAGTCACAGCGGTGAAAAGGTGGAAACGGCCTAAGTGTCCATGGCTGGAGGAGCTGGTGCACAAAACGTCGTCCATCCACACAGTGGGAGTGTCGCTCAACCTTAAAAAGGAGGGATGTGTGACACCCACTGCAACGTGGATGGACCCAAAGGACATTGTGCTGAGTGAAATGAACCAGTCACAGAAGCACAGATCGTGGGTGACCCCACTCACATGAAGCCCCTCAGATTCCTAGACAGGAGGTAGGAGGACCGGTGCCTGGACTGGGGGAGGGGCATGGGAGCTGGAGGCAGAGTTTGTTTCGTAAAATGAAGATGGACGGAGGTGATGGTTGTACAACATGTGAATGTACTTGATGCCACTGAGCTGTGTGCTTAAAAAGTTAAAATGGTAAGTTCCATGTGCTGTATATTTTACCACAATAAAAAGAAAGCTGTGCACACACACCCGAGACCCAGGGCACAAAGTATGTTATAAGGACTTGCATTACTGCTTTGTCTAAAGTTGCAAGCAATTTTGAAACAACCTCCACATCCCTCAGTGGGGAATGAATAAATGAAAGGAGGTGGCCTTGTGAGTGGGACAGCACCACGTCCAAAGGACTGACCGGACTTCCTACGGACAATGACAGAGCCCCGCCTCACAAGTCCCCTCAAGTGTCAGAAGGGTGTCTTTGTTGGTATGTTTTTAGGGTGCAAGCCACAGAATGAAGAGTGGGAGAGGGGACCAGACTGCAGGAGTGTGGCAAGTGACTGCCTCCTGGCACCAGTGGGGTGGGTGGGCTGCAAACTGGAGGGGTGGACAATGTGTGCCCTGCCCGTGTGGTCAGCCTCAGGCCAGCTGGCTTGGGGCAGCAGGAGCGGGTGGGCCCACTGGGGGTGTCAGGCCTGTTTTGGAGGCTCTTGGGACTTACCTGGGCCTGACATGGGGATGCTCTGACAGGGTGTACCCCTCTGGGAGGGTGGTCCAGGAAGGACCAGCTCTAAGGATGGGGGGAGCAGGGGCCCAGGGTGGCAAAGCCCACAGGGGTGCTTCTGGGGCCCAGCCGGGCCTTGCTCCTCAGCCCATGCCGACAGCCCCACCCACAGCTGGGATCACAGGCAGGCCTGGCCAGTGGACACCAGCCAGAGTGGGCTCAGGAAGCTGTGGGTGGGAGGTGACGAGAGGAGAACATCCCCTACCCCTGCAGCCTCCTCTGTGCCCCCTTCCAGGGATGGGGGCTCCCTGCACAGAGGGGTGGAGAATGGGTCCCCACGCTTGGCCAGAGAGGCCAGCCTGAGGAGCGAGGTCCTCCTTGCCCACCCCACACCCTTGCTCTGCCTCGTGCACTGTGGCCGGCAGCCTGGGCCTGGGGGTACCCTGCAGCCCCTGGGTGTCCAAGGTCAGGGTGGGCAGAAAGGCCTGGCTGTGCCTGTCTGGGGCAGCGGGGTCCGGGAAGGGCTGTGGGCAGAGCACCCGCACCAAGGAGGTGGCTGGGATGGCCAGGGAGAAGCACCCTTCCCTGGAAATTCTGGTGGTGTGGATGTGACCCCCACACCCCGATGGGGGGCCCCTGCCTCTCCCGGCCACACGCAGGTCAGGACGCCAACCCAGCCTTTAGACAATAGTTTATTGTAGACTCAGCCTCCACTCTGGCCCAGGGTTCCGGTGGCCGGCTGGCCAGGCAAGGGCACGTCAGGTCCCCACAGTGCCCACCGCCACCCTCCAGAGCCTGGGCCAGGCTGGGACGAGATGCGCTAAGGAGGGGCCGCACAGCACGGTCTCCCTACAGGCACAGTGAGGCAGTGGACATGGGTGACGGTCACCCACCAAGCAGTTCTACTCTACCTGTGTTATTGCATTTATACGCTTGTTAGACTCAAAAGACGCGTGGTTAGATGGGAGGGGCCGTCCGGGGGGGGGC
>NW_017732333.1:270621-288982 GCF_001890085.2 Hipposideros armiger | reverse complement strand
GGGGGCTGCCGAGGCAGACACCGCTCCATCCCCTCCCTGCCAGGCTCTCAGCTGCCCCCAGGACAACTGCTGCACGATGGGGAGAGGGCTCAGGGCAGGAAGTGCGGTGACCCCAGCCTCAGGAGCTCCCCCCGGGCCACAAGCCAGACTGCGAACTATGGGAGCCCCTCCAGAGACTGGCCTTTGGGCTCTCTACCCTGCTAGGGTGCAGGTGACAGGCAGAGGTCTCACAGAAGCTCTGCAATGTGACTGCCTGTCTCATGTCAGCCCCGCTGCAGTAGCCCACACAGACAGACACCGCCCCCTCCCTCCAGCTGCAAGCAAAGAGCAGAAGAGGGGAGAGTGACACAGCCACACCCTTTAATGGCCCCACATGGGGCTGGGCCCAGGTTAGAGCCCATCCGGGGCCCCTGCCAGCCTTGGGGGCTCCCTCCTGCCCTGGAGGCTCATCAGGAAGCTGCTGCCAGGAAGCCTTCAGAACCACTGGGGCTGCTTGGGACAGGCTGGCACAGTGAGCGTGTCCATGATCAGGTGGGCCACACTCAGGGCCCACCCCTTCCACTGCCCCCAGATGCCTCCACCCTGAGCCCTCTGCCCAACGTAGGAGCTCTGCCCTGTGTTGCTCAGGAACCCGAGCCTGCAACTCTTCTGCCCAGGAGGCTGGGAGGGGCCTGCCATCTCTCTGTCTGTGTGGATGTGGGGCATGTCTATATATGTTACTTGTGTATGTGTGGATAGATAGCTGTGTGTGAGCTTGGCATGCACTAGACTCCCAAGTCTGTACAGGGGCTGGCTGGGCCCCAGCTGGGTACCAGCCATCATTTTTTCCGGGCCAGGAAGACCACACCGAGAATCAGGGCTGCGGCTGCCATAGCCACCCCCCCAGCCACCAGCAGGGGCGTCAAGTTCTCGAAAGGGCAGGGACCTCGGCCCCCTGGGCCTCCACTGGGGGCCTCGTCCTCCTCAGCCCCGTCTCCAGGGCCCTTGGGCTCCGGGGTTGCATTGGGGCTGCTGGGGGCCGCAGGGGCTGGCTTCAGGTTGCTGTGGTTGTTGAGAAGAGCAGGGTCTGCCTTGGCCGGAGTCTTCTTGGCAGGTGGTGGGGTGGGGGCTGCGGGTGGCTCCTGCTTCTCCACTTGGGCCTCCTTCTTCCCAGGTTTGGCCGAGGGGGCTTTCCCATCTGCAGCCGGGGGGCCTTTGACCTCAGCACCGGCCTGGGGCACCTTGGTGTCGGGCTTGGGGCTGCTGGCCGACTTCCCTCTGGACTCCATGGCTGCAGCGCTGTGTGGGGCGTGTTACGTACAGGCAGGTGGCTGGACCACAGCAGCTCAGGACAGCTCACCGCTGGGCATTACCTGGGCCTGGAGGGAGATGCAGTGAGGCCCCTCTGTCCCACCCCCACCACCCTGTCCCTGTAGAGGCACCGCCCAGTTCTCTGGACACTTCCACCCCCCCACACCTCCCAGGAGCCCAGGTTCAGAATCATCCTCTTCCAGGGCCTGGCCTCCACCCATTCCCAGCTGCTCCCTGAGAAGCCCCTCCCACCACACAGGCAGGGGCCCACATGGCTGGCTGGGGATATGGGGGATGAGACCAGCTTAGAGGTCACAGTTTCCTCATCTGTAGAATGGTCTTGCCCACACGTGTGCTATGTCCATCACACTGGCCCAGGGCAGGGGTCCCTGATGCAGAGTGCGAGCCTACCCAGCCCTGAAAAGAGAATACGGTCAGGGGAGAAGGACAGCAGCCAGGGTGGGCCTGGGCAGAGCCAACTGTGTATCCTTCTCAGGAGAAGAACTGAGTCCAAGTGGACGGGGGTCAGGGCAGGTGGGAACCTGGGCCTGGGCTCTCTGGTGCCGGCAGGGGAGGAGTGGGCCCAAGGCCCCCAGGACCTGGATTGGACAAACCTGAGGTATCTCCCAGGAGGCTGGAGAAGCCAGCAGACCAGCTGCCCCTCCCCAGCTCCCGGCGCCCACTCCCAACACCAGCCTCACCTACTCCAGCTCAAGGGCAGGGCGTCCTTCCTGAGCTGGAGGCTGCACCTGCTTTGGGGGGCAGAGGGGATCCCTGGCATTAGCCTGGGGCGGGCACACGCCGTCAATCAGCCTCAGCATCTGGGCCAGGTGGAGGATGGGGGTCTGGGCTGTAGGAAAGGCCTGGCTCGGATCCTTCATGTCCAGGACAGGGGGAGGAGTGTGGAATGGGCGCCTCGCCTGAGTGATCCCTCCCTGCAGACCTAGACACCACCTGTCTGCCTGTCGCCTGCGAGGGTGAGAACCACCCACCCCACCTCCAGGGAGAGGGGACCATGACAGCTCCAGTTGTTCAGCCCGGCCAGGCACACTACCCACACCGAAGGTTGCCTGAAGGTCACAGCATGATGGGGGCGTCCCAGGGAGACCCAGCGGCGCCTCACCCCCTGCCGTTCTGGAGGGCACGCAGATGCTGGGCGTCAAGCAGGCCAAGGGCAGGTGGTCTGCCTCCCCCGACCTACCCTCGGTTGTTTTTAGCTCACACTGATGTCACCCGGCTGCCCCCTCCCCCTCCCCGGGGCTGCCGTGCCCCGGAGACTGATGACCTTCAAGGCGGGGAACCGCCGCTTCGCCCCGCGGGCCCCCGGGCCCCCATCCCGCCCCGGCCCCAGGCCGCGGAGCCCCCTGCCGCCTTACGCTGCTGTTCCCGCTGTCCCACCTCCGCGCTGCGCGCTCTTCCTTGGACCACACAGGAGGCGGGCGGCGGCTCCTGGCTGCGGCTGCGAGGACTGGGAGTTTCCCACAATGCAGCGCTCCCGGCGCAGTGAGTGGGGGCGGGGCCGCACCCGCGCCGGCTCCGCCCTCGCCCGCCCCCTGGCGCCGCGGCGCCCCAGAATGGCTGGAAACGCTGGGGCCCCCGAACCCAGCTCTGCTTTTTTTTTTTTTCTTAGCTGAGCCATCCTGCTACCTGTTGGCAGCTCAGTGGCTGCTCAGCTCGGGCTGGACTCGAACCGCTGTTGCTCAGAGCTCAACCTCTTGAGCGAGCTCTTAACCAACTGAGTCACTCTTCGGGCCCTCCAACTCCGCTTTTAATCCCCAGGATGGTTAACGGTCAAGAGGGTAAGACATTCAGGCTGCCCTTCCTGCAGCCCCAACACAGACTGCGGGGGAGTCAGGAGGCGGTTCCTCCCAGGACGCCCTCCAGGCCAATGTGCCCCTCGGTGGACCCAGGTCTGCAGGAGCGGAGCCAGTTACAAGGGGGCTGCCCTTCCCGTCAACCCCCAACAGAGTCTGAGAGAGGACACATCTACTTAGAATATTTATTTATCTTCTTACATGACAAGACACAAAAAGTCACTTCTTAAAACTCCTCAAAAGAAAAAAAATATAAATCTGTAAGCAGCAGCCTCAGCTTCCAAGGTACAGATGTGATGGGAGCAACCGTGAACTGGGGACTAGGGGCCAGGACTGAGCCCCAGTAGTGTCGCTGGGAAGGAGCCTCCTCCAGGGGGCCTGGGTGGGGGGACACAGCACCAGCACTTCAGGACCAATCACCAACACGATCACGTGGGGGAGTGCCTGCCTCAATTCACAACGTGGACAGTCTGGGGGCCAGGTGCACAGAGGGGTGCAATGTGGTCAGGGGCCTTACGCAGAGGCCCAGGAAGTGGAGTGGGCCCTGAAGGGGCAGCTCCTGGACCCCCACCCCCACAAGCAGTGTGGGTGCCCCCATTCTGGTCTCTGTGCTTGCCCTTCCCCCTTGTCCTACACCTGGGGTGGGGGTCTCAGAGAGGGGTCAACTGAAGGTGCAGCAACAGGGGCTAGGCTGGAGCACGAAATTCCTGGACGAGGTCAGCAGGGAGCCGGGGGCGCACACAGCACACACACAGCGCCTGGCCATATGGGAAGAGCAGCGGCCTCCACAGCCCCAGTCCACAGTGGGCTCCTCACAGCATTCGCACGCACACACAGACCTCACGAGCTCTGGGCCCTCAGCCTGGGGTGGGGCACAGGCCCACCAGGACGGGTGCTGGGTCCCACATT
The DNA here is from genome assembly GCF_001890085.2 of Hipposideros armiger. Taxonomy (NCBI): domain Eukaryota; kingdom Metazoa; phylum Chordata; class Mammalia; order Chiroptera; family Hipposideridae; genus Hipposideros; species Hipposideros armiger. The sequence continues at coordinate 284,969 of NW_017732333.1, read as the reverse complement.
GGGGGTAGGGGGGTTTCCCTGGGAGTCAGAGCTCAGTGTGATCCCCCAGCCTGGGATTCCTGGCTCAATATGGGGGTCAGGAGACCCCGATCCTCCTGCAAGGCTGGCAGAGGTGAGAACAGCAGCAGAGGGGGTCTGGACTGATGGACGGAGGGCTGGGCAGAGCCACTTGTGCTCAGCAAGTTAATAAATAGGTTTGTGCAGGGTCCCCTTTGTGGACTAGGGGCCACGCCTCGGGGACGGGCTGGTAGCCTGGAGGGTAGGGTCCAGCTTGCCCAGCCCACGCCGGGGGGCCTCCAGCCCAGAGACCAGCTCTGATCGGGGAGTGTTCAGGCCGGGTGGGAGCTGGGGCAGGGCTGGCTCCAGGAATGTAAAGATTTCTGCCGTTTCTACATAAATAAGACATTGATCCCAGTGGTTGTGCAAGCAGGACCCCTCGGGGTTTGTGTGTGGACCCTGTACCCCTTCCTCTGCCTCCCCCATAAACGTGTGGAGGGGCGGGAAAGACTTCCCTTGCTCGGTCCTGGGCAGGCCACCTGGCCCCGGCCCCACTCTGGTCCTGCTTGGTGTGGGCGCGGGGCGGCCTGGGCTCAGGGCTGGGGGCGCTGCAGCAGCCCCAGCAAGGCCTCCGCGATGCCCAGGAAATAGACCACCTGGGCGATTCCAAACAGCGGCGCGATGACCAGGGCACGGCAGTAGGCGCCCTTCAGGAAGGCTGAGGGGCCCTCATGCCGCAGGATCTTCCTGTGGGGAGAGGGAGTTAGAACCGTGCCAGGCCCCAAGGCCCTTACCCGCCCCGGCGGGCCTCACCCACCTGGCGCAGTCCAAGAACCCCGAGTAGGTGTCTTCGTTGACCCCACGCTGGAGTGACTGCAGCCGCGTCTTAACCACTGCAAGGGGGTTGTGTGCGTCAGCCAGCATGGGGGTCCACTCACCTCCAACCCCATCCCCTAAGCGCCCCGCCCCCAGCCGGAGGCCCAGGCCCAGACACTGACCATCACAGGGGTTGACAGCCACAGCGGCCGTACTCCCGGCCACACAGCCGGCCAAGAAGGACACGTAGAAGGGAGATTTCTCCCCGGATGCCGGCTGGCCCAGCTGGTTCAGGTTGGCAAAGAGGGGGAAGTAGACGATGGAGAAGGGGACATCCCTGCAGGGAGAGGCCGTGGTGACCGGGAGGCGTGGGCAGACCTCCTGCCTCCCTCCTCCAGGCCTCTCCGGCCCTCCCACCTGAGCAGTGTGGCCCCTAGTCCCTTGTAGAGGCCAGCAATGCCACGGCTGCGGAGCAGGTCCCGGGTAAGCTGGGTGGCCGTGGGCCGAGTGACGGCCGGAGCCTCCGCCGAGGGCTGGGCGCCCCCTTGGGTTGAGAGCTGTGCCTGGGCGGCCATGATCTTTTTCTGGGCGGCTGGAGAGAAAGGGGACAGGCCTGCTGGTCTCCCTCCACGTGTGAGGTGGGGGTACGGGACGGGGCCCCCCGCCGCTCCCTGCAGCCTCACCAATGCGGCCTGCGTCCTGAAGCTGGATCTTCAGCATCTCCATGGGGGTCGTTACGATGACCTGGCAGGTGCCAGCCCCGCAGCCCGCCAACATCTCCCTATACAGGGTCAGCTTCTGCCTGCAGCACAGCGGGGAAGGGCCATGGTGAAGAGCCGTAGCCCTGCTGCCCAGAGCTGCCCGCTGCTCCCGCCCAGGGGCAGTGGAGACAGATGCAGCCCGGTGGGCACAGCACCCCCAGCCTCACACATCCCTCCAGCAACGGGCACCGAGCCCAACAGACAGATGGCCCCACGGCAGGGCCTGGGAAGGGGGGCGGGGCCATTCTTAAGCACAGAGAAATGGAGACGCTGGGGGTCTCCAGGACCCCAAGGGCTACCCTTTCAGCACCACCCTCTGGTGACAGGAAAGCTGGTCAGTGCCCCCAAATCCCAGCCTGCAGGGGAGGCCGAGGACCACGGGAGGGGGGGCTGAGCAGCACTGACTCACCATCTGCCTCACTCCTCCCAAAGCAGGGGGCAGGGAGGACAGAGGCGGAGGAGGACCAGCAGCAGGAAGAGGCCCTGCAAGGTCAAGGTGAGGGTGGCGGAGTAGAGCCTCTGTCCTTTGTCTGGAGGCACAGACCCCTCCCTCTCATGACCTTGGCGCCCAGCAGCCTGGCAGGGCTAAGCCCCTCACCCGTCCTTGGAGAGCTGATAGCGGAAGAAGTCGTTAGCTGCCAGCTTGATGGCCTTCTCAGGGGTGACGAGGGTCAGGTTCACTGCGGCTCCTGTGGGGCACGTGGTGTGTGGGGGGGCACCGGCAGATCAGTGGTCCAGGCCGGGAGGCACTCAGCCAGCACGCTGCCTCCCAGCTGGCAAAGCCCTTCCCGTCACTCCTTGGCCGTCTCCTCCTGCCCTCTCACCCACATTTGTGCCAGGCGGGGGTGGGGACCAGGCAGGATAGGGCAGCCTCCTTCTCCGGGCACTCTGCTCACCCTCCCCCATGGCCCTGCCACGGTAGCCGGGTGGGCATCCCCGAGTACGGCCTCCCCTGGGGGACGGAAGGTGCTCGCAGTGCCAGAGGCACTGGGTGAGAGGACACAGGTGCACTTGGCTCTGTGTAGCCTGGTGTGGGGGCCGGGGAGGCGATGGCAAGCCCCTCGGGGTTGGGAGGGCTCAGGGCTGCACAGCATCTGGGCAGATCCAGGCGTGGGGACTGTCTAAGCTGCTTTGTAGTAATGCCCTCCTCCGTCCCAGTGTCCCAGCACAGACAGGGTCCTGCCTGTTCCAGAAGGCAGGGGAGGTGGCCACCATCGATGACACAGTGTCCTGCCGTGCTGAGAGCTGGCAGTAAGTAGGGGATGGGGGGATACCCAAGAAGACAGGGGTGCTGAGAACTGCCAGTCCCCAGAGATCCTGCCCTTGTCAAACAACTCCCCCAACCCCAACACCCAGGGCCGGGCTGATGGCCCCCCAGTGCAGGTTCAACCAGCCCCCACAGGACATGTCCACACTTATACACCAAGCCCAGGCCTGCTGCCCCCTGCCTTCCCCGCTGCCTCCCAGCCACGACGGCAGCCCCCTTCAGGTTGTGGGAGGCTACCCAGGCCTGCCCCGTCCCGAGCCTCACCACGGTACATGCCGAAGTAGCCCTCTGAGCGGATGGTCTTGATGAGACAGTCAGACCTGCAGCCAAGGGATGCGGTGAGCCCTGCCCCAGGGAGGAGCTCCCCCAGGCCTGCCCTGCCCTCAGTTTCCCCTTTTGTTAAGTAAGCAGGGTGGGGGGACCCAGCAGCCGCAGCTCACCCTGCACCCACGCCCACAGCCCACCGGGCACTCACAGGCTGGTGTATATGCGCTGACCATTCTGCTGGTTCTGCAGCCTCGTCTTGGCCAGGTCAATGGGGAACACGCAGGTGACCCCAATCAGCCCGGCGATGCCGCCATTGATGAGCTTGGCTGGCAGACTGTGGGCACAGGGAGTGTCAGGACCTATGGCCTCCCGGGCCACAGGGCAGGGGATTGGGGAGGGTGCGGCCACCACAGGAGGCAGGGCTGCATTCTGACCTGATCTGCTTATCGGCCATTTAAGTGAGCCACCAGGTAGGAGCGGGGAGGGTGAGGCAGAAGCAGCAGGTGGGTGGATGGGGACGGAGTGGTGAGGGGTGGTCCTCCACTTGCTGGGGAATTTCAAAACCGGCTTCAGTCCTGAAAGGAAGAGGGGACTGGAATCAGTGGGGGTGGGACAGACCACTAAAAGGCACAGCGAGGGACAGGCCCCTCCCCACCACCCAGGCAGAGACACCAATGTGACCTGGGGGTGCGGCAGGGGGTGGTGGTGCCAGGCACCCGGTTTCCCCTCAAGGTCCCCCACAGGCGGCTGGTGGCGTCTTCCCAGCACCTGCTCACGCTCACGCTCACGTGCACACGGAGCACAGTCTTTAAAGGGCCAGGCACCTGGTGGGGGGGGGGCCGCGGCAGGGGCTGGCAGGAAGGGGCCAATTTGCCAGCTGGGGTGCCTGGACCCTGGACTAGGCTGCAGCTCTGCCCCCAACCTTGGGCAGAGGCCACTGGGAAGGCCTCTTTAGGAGGAGGTTGGAGTCTCCTCACGGGCTCCTTCCTGACCCACCTGGGCTCAGCTCACGGCTGCCCAGGAAGACGCTGCCACCTCAGGTGCAGCCCCCACTCTCGTGGCAACTCCACACTGGACCCCGGGATGTCCCCTTCCCTCGGAGAAGCACCGTTCTCACCCACACTCAGCCCTGCCCCACCCCCACCGTCCTCCTCTCCACCCCTCCCAGGAATTTCATTCCCAGACAGACAGACACACACACACACAGGACCTCTGGAAGCCTCAGGGGTGTGTGAGCACAGTGGCGGGGCAGCTAGAAGGTGGACAGCTAACCTTCTAAGGCTCCCTGTAGCTGGTCCCCTCATCCACTCTAGAGTGGGGGAAAAAAGGGGTCTCTCTCACTAGGGGCAGGGAGAGGGAGCTAGAGCCAGCCTCGGGGGGTCTCCCATGGAGAGGAACGGCCATCAAAACTGATTTGCGGGGGCCTCCTGTCGTCCGCCGCCCCCCCCCTCACCCCCGGGCCAGCTGTCACTGGCTCGCCCACAGCACCGCCACCCAGGGTCATCCAGCTGGCTCGCAAATGCAGTCCCCTTGAGGACCGATGACCTTCACCTCAGCTTTCCCTGGCCAGGCCTCAACCCCTCGCCTGCCCCCCACCCCCAGTCCCCCACCATCCCTGCTGCCTCTGGTCTGCTCACCCTCGGTGCACAGATCTCGCTCCTCTGAGACCAGTCTGCAGGCTCGGCTCACAGAGACCTAGCGGCTGAGGGAGGGAGGGAGGTGCGGCCACGGGGATCGGCCACGGGGATTGGCCTCTGGGCAGGGCGGGGCGGGCCTGGGAGGGGAGGACTTTCTCTTTCACTTTGGGTGTGCTGAGGTTCCCTGCGGCTGTGGGAGAAGGGATGAGAAGGGGTGTGACAGCTTCTGGGAGGCACAGCCCAGCCTCAGACCTCCACAGCCCAAGGGCAGTGGGTCCAACTCACACTGACCCAGCTGAGCCAGGCCACCTGCCCACAGAGACGCCAGCCTCTGGCCACCTGCCCCCAGCTGCCCCACGGGTTCCTGTCTGCAGCTTGCAGGTTACCTGTCTAGGGCCCTGGACCCCTGGGCATGGGCCTTTTTGTGCTCAGGCTCCCATGGGCCCCTGTTGGGGAATGGGTGCTATGGGGTGGAGATGGGTTAGGGGCCACACGTGTCTGTGGGACTCGTGTGTCCATTGAGGGAAGGTGCATTTCAGGGAAACCTGGTGCTGGGTGTCAGAGGAAGGCCCTCCTGTCTGCTGGTAAGGCCAGGGAAGGGGTGGCTGGCTGTCAAGGGGCCACTGGCTACCACCTGCAGGCCTGCTCACCTGGCAGGTCCAGAGGTGATGCGAACCAGCACTCCCAGCGCCCTCTGCCCTGCCAAGCCCCCACCACCCAACACACCCTGGGCCCGTATCAGGACCTGCTTCTCTGTGCAGCAGCCTGCAGAGGAGTCTGACCTCTGAGCTTCAACCCGACCTCTCCCTCCCTACCCCACCCCTCGCATCTTCCCCGTGTAGACTGGCCACAGCCAGCTCGCTCTGCTGCCCCAGACCCTCAGGGGCAGAGTCTACATCCCTACTCTGGTCTTCTGAGTCTCTCCCTGCCCTCTGGGGTCTGAGTGAACCCTGCCTTCCCTAGCGTCACCAGACCCCACCTCCTGTTTAGGGTTAGGGACACCTAGATGACAAGGGTCCTGGAAGTCAGACCACCTAAGTTAGGAAAGGGAACCGTTGTCCCCAAAAGAGAGGCAGGCCCGGAGATGCCAGGCTTGGGAAGAGTCAGCCCTGGGGCCCCGTGTCACAAGTTCCTGGAGGCCAACCAGGAACAGTGAGAGTGAGGGGCTCCTGCCTGGGGAGGACTGGAGAGGTGTCCTCTGGACCCTCCTGAGGACGCCTTTTTCTGTCCTCACTCCGTGGTTTCCATCCCTTGCTTATGAGGCAGCTGTGGGGGGGCCTCCCTTGCACCCCATGTTGCCATAGAAACCGGGCAGCCCCAGCCCGGACCGAAGCCCAGAGCTGGCAACCTTCACTGTCCACCCTCTGCTTCCACAGCCAGGTAAACCGTGGGCCAGTCAGGCTGTGGACACACAGCACCTGTGGGAGGATGCCCCTGCTGCCAGACCCCCAGGCAGAATCTGACACAAATGTAGCCGCTGAGCGCTCCCACCCCCAAGAAAGGCGATGGGGGTGAGGCTCAGAGTCTGGGATTGGCCACTCGCTCCCCCCCGGCTCGACCTCCCCTCCCCAGTCCCTTTCCCCTGGGGAGGTGCTTTCTGTCCTGCCGGCTAGAGGGCCCCCAACCCGCAGACAAAGGAGGCACAGGTGGGGGCTGCAGGCTCTTCTCGGAGGCGGGCTCAGCCCTGTCCTGTTGGACGGGGTCCAGAGGTGGCCCCAGAGGGCTACGCTGTCCTCCGCCAGGCGATGGCGACTCAAGCCACCCACGTGTCCACACACGTCCGGCAGGGTCCCACGTGTGTCTCCTCCCTCTCCCTCCCCCCCACCCCCCACGGCCTGGCCTCTGCTCCCTGGGCTTCGGTCCCAGGCTCCTACCCCGCGGGGACACATGTGCGCGGGGAGCGCGTCCACTACCGCCCGGGCCTGCGCACGGCCTCCCACACCCGGGAGGCAGCGGATTCGCTCATCCGCCGACCAGGGCCCCCATCAGAGTCGCCTTGTCCAGGCAGTTGTCACCTCCCCGGGCCGCCTCCGCGCCCCTCTACCCCGCAGCCGGACCGCACTCGGTTGGGCGCAGTGGAAAGGAGCGGCCAGCGGGCACTCACCGCGCTCTGCCACCGCCGCCGCGCTCGCCTCCCCGCCGTGCCGCGCACCCCGCTGCATAGGCGCGTCGGCTCGGCGCAGGGCGCGCTCCGCCCCCGGACCGGGCAGCACGCGCGCTGTGGCTCCCCCTCCCGGCCGCAGCGGCCACTACTCTGGGCCGGGCCGGGCCGCAGCCTCGCGCCAGCCTGCACCCTGTCCAGGCCGCGGGCCCCCAAAAACCTGCATGGCGGGGACCCAGAGATAGTCCCGTCGGGCCAGAGCGTGGTGGAGAGCGCTGTGATGATAGTGTCCTCCGGGAGGAGCGTGCGGGCCACACAGTGGTGCTCCAAGGGGACTACGCTGTAACAGCCGGCAGAGCAGAGGCACAACCACCCCCAGGGGACTCTGCATCCATTACTTTGTGGCCCGGCTACCTTCCCTCACAGGGAAGGTCAGGACACATGGGAGGGCCAGAGCAAGGGCCGGGCGCTGTACACAGGCGCCATTCCCAGCAGGGGCCCGGCCACTGTCTCCACCCAACAAACCAGCCAGACTGAGCTCTGAGACAGCAACCAGAACAGTGCATGTTTGTTACACAAAGATCACTGTCCCCTACACAGGGGAGGCTTGAAAGTGGGGGCCTCTGTGCCCCGGCCACAGCACACCAGGGGCCAGCCCAGGCTTGGCAGGGTCTAGGCCTGGGCAGGCTCTGGGGATTTTGATTCCGAAGGGTCAGGCAGGGCAAGGCCCCTGGGGGCCAGGCTTGTGCGTCGGATGCCATCCTGGTACTTGTGGCGGCCGAGCTCCAGGACGGCCCGCACCTCTTCGGCCACATCCTGCCGGTCGCTCTGCTCCAGGGCCTGCACAAGGAGCCCCACAGCCCCTGGCTGCCCAGCCTGGCGCTCAGCCCAAGAGAACAGCATATGTCGGATCTGCCCGTCCAGGTCATCCCTGGGGAGAGGGGTCATGGTGACTGAGGGGCCCAGCCCAGGACCACCACACTCAGTGTCCTGCTCGCCCGCCCGCCTGCCCGCCCTGCAGAGAATTTCTGCCAGCCTCAAGTAGGGCCCCTCCAGCAGCTGGGCTGGTGGCGGGAGGCTCTAAGGGACCCACCGGAACTCATGCCGGATGCGCTGCAGTTGCTGGTAGGACACACCCAGGTGAAGGGCCACAGTGGGCCAGTCAGGGCCCAGGCGCCCGGCGACACTCAGCAGGTTGCTCTGGGTCAGGAAGCCAGTCTCAGCATCACCCAGGTTCAGGGGTGCCAGAGAGAGGCTAGCCCTGTGGCCTGTCCCCTCAGAGCGGGGCAGTCTCTGTAGGGAGGACGGCTACAGTGAGCTCGGCCCCCTCTTCACACACACACACACACACACACACACACACACACACACACACAGTGCCCCATCCCCGGGCCCACCGGCAGCTTGATGGGCAGAGTGGCCATCCACAGGGCGTCCGCGCCCTTCCTCTGCCGGGCAGCCTGCGCCTCCTCAGGCACCTCGTCAGGCACTGCTCCCCGATAGAAGGACACCTGGGGCAAGACAAGATGGGGTTCAAGGCTCCGGCCTCTGCCCAAGTAGCCCGGGGACCCTGCCCCATGGGCCCACCTGGCCCCTCACGGCCTGAGCCTGGCGGTCCAGACTGCTGGTCACATACACCTCCTTCACGTTCTTCAGGTGTGAGTAGAACACGAAGCACACTCTGCCCTCCACGCAGTCGGGGCGGTCTGGGGGTGGGGGAGCTTAGTAGGGGGCCTGGGGCAGACCCCGGGGCCCCCCTTCAGGGTTAGGGGCATACCAGCATCCACGTCGATGCCTCTCTCGAAGGCGGCAAAGAATCTCTCACCCTCGAACATCTCCACTGTGTCAGAGGGCTCAGGGCCACGGTACCGCTCCAGCAGGCGCCTCAGGGTCGCATCCACCTGGGGGCACCCTCGGCCTCAGAGCCCGACACCGGGCACCCCGGCCCGCCCCCCGTGACGTGGCCGGGCCCCACCTTGCTGCGGGGCAGGCACTGCAGCAGGACCTGCTCGGGGTCCCGGCGTCTCTGCAGGGCGATGAGGTTGACACGGTGGAGCCGTAGCCGCTGCCAGGCCTTGCTTGCCAGGCGCCCCACACAGGTCTTGGTGGTGTACCACAGCCAGTACCTGGGGGCTGGGGGTGAGGTGGGGCTGAACACGTGGGGCTGGGTGGGGAGGGGCCGAGGAGGCTGGAGGGGACACTAACCAGGAGAAGTGCGTGACCTGGAAGCGAGCATACAGGTGGGTGAGCTCGAGTGCCACTTGGGCCGTGATGTCATCCCAGGTGGCCACAGGAGGGGCCCGGTACAGCAGGTGCAGGCGGGAGCGGTCCAGGCTCAGGCCTAGGGACAGGAGGGGACGGGTTGAGGCCTCCGGGCAGGGGCTCCCCTCTGAGCACTGCCCCCACCCCGTGGCCATGAGTCCAGCTATGCCATGTGGCCGCCTCTTACCTGTGATGCCAGGGGGCAGAGGCAGCTGCACCGTGACTGGCCGAAGGAAGCTGGAGGGGTCACTCTGGGACAGGCACAGCAGGGGGCTCACGGATGCCCCTGGTTCCTGCAACAGGGCCTGCAGCTCCCTGCCCGCCATGCGCACCACCTGGACAGACAGGCCACCTGAACACACAGCTTTGTGCCGAGGCACCACCTGCCACCCTTGGCAGCTGTTCTGCCTTTACCTGCATGCGGACGTGACGAGGCTCCTCAGTGGCTCCAGGGGGAAATGTGATCTTGACCCCAGGATGTCCCGAGGAGAACAGCAATGTCCCCTCAGGTGGCACCAGGCAGGCGTTGGACACAGGGCGTGAAACCACAAGGAACCACGAGAAGTGGGGTACCTGGCAGTGAGCCCAGAGCCTCTGGGCACGGCGGAGGGGTCAGAGGGAACATGGTCAGAGGGTCCAGGCAGAGCTGCCACCCAGGGGTCCTTCCCGGGCCGCCCTGCACAGCCTTCACCTTCGGTGCCTCCTCTTCCAGGCGGGTCTCCAGGTCACTCCAGCTGTCGTCACTCAGGGTCCTCACCACCACCTCACGGCAACGCCGGGACCGTGGGGGCACGAAAAGCAGCCACAGGCTCACCTCCTGCCGTGTACGGGTGCTGTCAGCACCGGGGCCATGCCTGGGCCTCCTCACCTGCCCCCCGACCTGCCCTGGCCGTGCCTGCTGGAAGGCCACCCCATGGGGCTGCAGTTCCAAGACACCACTGAGCAAGGAGTCATGGGGACCGAGGGGGACGAGGCGCGGCTCCGGCAGCCACAGTCGATAGCGGATGGTGACAGAGGTAGCAGTGGCACCGGCAGGGAACTGCAGGCGGACACCGCAGGCCAGGGTCACAGAGCAGCCTTGGGGGGTCACGGGGAAGCTGAATGAAGGCAGGGTGGGCATCAGGTCAGACACAGGCGCCCGTATGTCCGAGCCTGGCCCCGCTAGGGACTCGAGAAGAGGACCCCCAAGCATGCGGACAGGGCGGCTAGCTGTCCCTTCAGCCCCACCTCTCCTCCACCCCATACCTGTCCAAATCTGAGGTCAGGAACAGTCTGGGCATTTCCGGGACCATGGGTGTCCCTGTGGAAGGAAAGGCAGGTTGTTAGGATGGTGACGGTACCTGTGTCCCGTTCGTGGTCTGCCCTCCCCAGCAACAAGCCTACCTGGGGGACTGTGGGAGTCTGGCAGGGCCTTGCCCAGGGGGTTCCCCTGCAGGCGCACAAAGGGGGCGTCCAGCAGCTCGGGGGGCACGTCCCGGAGCTGGTTGTCCCTCAGGTCCAGCCGGGTGAGCAGTGGGAGGCGGGCCAGGCCGACGGGCACGGAGGCCAGGAGGTTGCTATGCAGAACAAGGAGGCGCAAGGAACGCAGCCCCGCTGTGGGCAGGCGCCGGCTTAGGGCCAGCAGAGGGCCATTCAGGGCCACCCCCGGCCCAGAGTGCCAGAGTGCTAGGGCCTCCCTGGAAGTCCTTTAGTTGCTGCCCCATGGCCGGACACAGAGAGCTCAGGCAAGCCTGCCCAAGGAGCCTCCGAGGCCAGGGCAGCGGGGGGTGGGGGGCAAACAAGGGCCATCTCGGGTGGGTGAAGGCTCGAAGGTGGGCCGGCCTGTGTGCAGGGGCCCTGCAGAAGATGAGGGCCCACAGGAGGGTGGAGGCCGGACACTGGCTGAGGGGCTCCCCAGCAGGCCCTGTGAGCCAAGGAGGGTGCTGCTGGTACTCACCAAGGGAAGCTGGGAGGCTCTGCAGCCGGTTGGAGGCCAGACTGAGCTCGGCGAGGCTGCTCAGGCCTCCGATCTCAGGGGGCAGAGTGTCCAGAAGGTTCTCCGAGAGATCGAGGCGCTGCAGGGTGGACAGGGCCCCCAGGGCCGTGGGTAGCGCTCGCAGGCGGTTGTGGGTCACAGCGAGGAAGGTGAGGGAGGGAAGGGCCCCCAGGGCCTCAGGCAGCTCTGAGAGCTGGTTGTGAGACAGAAGCAGGGCACCCAGGCTGCACATCCGAGGGACGCAGGCCGGCAGTGTTTCCAGGCTGTTGAAGCTCAGATCCAGGTGGACCAAGCGTGCCAGGCCACTCAGGCTGGCGGGCAGCGTGGTCAGGGAGCCCCGGAGGCAGGCACCCAGCGCATTCCGGCGTTGCCCACCTGGGAAGGGGGAGACAGATGTGGCCCCCAGTCCCAGGTCCCAGCTTGGCCCTGCCAGCCAGGGAAGGCGTTGCGTGGAGGGAGGCACACCTGCAGTCCCACCCCACCGGACAGGGGCAGACAGCTGCAGGAGATGGAGGGAGGCAGGGACCGAGGCCGCGGGCTCATCCCAGCTGACAGCCATCACCCATGACCCCCAGGAAACACACGCTCTCTGGGTCTGCTGGGAGACCCCACGGGGCAGCTGCAGGGTCCAGGAGCTGGAGCTCAGCCGGCGTCCCGTGAGGGGAGGAGGGTTGGGTAGAGCTGTGCAGGAAATAGTGATGGGGCCGGGGCCGGGGTTGGCCTCTGAGGACCAAGAAGCTGAGGCAGGAGCTAGAAATGGGGCTGGGACAGGGCTAGGACCCGATGGGGCTCACCTTTGAGGACCAGGGAGCGGAGGTGTGGCAGGCTCCACGCCACCCGGGCCAGGGTGGCCTCCAGCAGCTGAGGGTCCTCGTGGGTGCTCAGTTGCAGGAACTCCACCTCCAGCAGCTGAGGGGGCTCCTGGGCACACAGGTGCAGCAGCCGCTGGCAGCCCCCAGGGTACAGGTCCAGGCTCAGCCGGTTCCCAGCCAGGAGAGGAGGTGCCGCAGGCCCCGCATCCACAGTATCGGTAGCATCTTCTGCAGCATCTTCTGCAGCAGCCAACTGGGGTTCCAGCCCCTCCTCCACTGCAGCCATCGCCCCCTGGCCGTCCTCGGGGGCCAGACATGTCCCAGCTTGCCGGGCAGGCCTGCTCAGGCAGGGCCCAGGGAGGCTGCTGTCAGGATGAGGAGCGGGTAGGCGTGAGGCTGGACCCTCCTCCCACGCAGGGACGCCGGTAAGGGGGAGATCTTTGGGCCCCTGCCAGCTGGTCCACAGATCCCAGAGCCTAGGCTGGACGGATCATGGTCGATCATTGCTGAAATGGGGCTGTTGAATGGGACCCCAGGGCTGGGAGGGCAGCAGGCAGGGAGAGCACTGTGTGCAGAGGAGCCTGGGGCCCTGCTGGTTAGGCGGGGAGGCTTCACTGCTAATTCTGGAAATTTGGACAAGGGACCCATTGAGCTGTCGGGTCATCCTGCAGTTCCCCCTCCACTCCTGGGATAAGGGTCCTGGGCGCAGCCCCACCTCCACCCTCCACACTCAGCAGCTTTGACAAGAGGTCCGGGACTCTCACCTACCACAAGGGGGAGGTGGCCCAGGCAATGGGTGATTGTGCGCAATTATGTCACATAAGTGAATGGGAGGGAAGGACCCTGGGGTCTGAGACACGGGGCAGCTTCCGGGTCCGGAGGACTGGACCCCGCTTCCTGACCCCTGGAGAAGGGCTCTCCGGCCGCTTCCAGTTCATACCTCGGCTGGCAGGAGGGGCGCTGCACGGCGCATCCGAGGCTCCCGCGGCCTGGGGGCCGGCCCAGACCGGGAGAGCGCGCCGTCCCCCTCACTCCGCCGTCCCCACAGCCCCCGCGGCCGGCGCGTACCTGCGCTCCAGCCGGCGAGGTCCCAGGAGCCGGCTCTGTGCGCGCTGCGGGCCTGGGTTCCCGCCGGCGCGTTTCCGGGCGGGCTGGGGCTCGGCGCCACCCCCTCCGGTTCCCGCCCCGTCAGAAAGCGCCCGTTGCTCGCGCCTGGGGTCCACGGGCCAAGCCCTCAGGGTTCCTCCCGACGCCGCCCTCTGCTGGCCTGCATCCTGGAGACGCGGACGCCAACCCCATCTGCCAGGCTGCCCGTCCAGCTGCCCCCGGTTTCCTGTTAGCCCGCATCCGTCTGGGCCCACCGGCCACCGGGGGAGACCCAGGTGCGCGCCACGAAACCCGCCTTTTCAAAGGTGGGAAGGAGCAGGGGCTTTGGAGGCTGATGGCTGTCGCTGCTTCACACCCACTCGCTGCCAGAAGCCAGAGCTCGGGAAGCGTGTGTGTCCTTCCGCTGCCAGCGCGAACGTGCTCTCAGGCCCTGCAGAGAACCGACAGCCAGCTCCCATAACCCTACTTTATGGGCAATCACGAAGGGCCAGGTGCTCCAGGAGGCTTCCCCACATGCTGCCCCCTTCAATGTTTGTCTGCATCTCATAAGGGAATGCTGACGAAAAATATCCAGCCTAAGAGAAAACTTATAAGAGTTTGAGTCAGAGAACTTATAAGGGTTTATTTGAGCCAAACTGTCGACAATTGCCGAGAAGCAAAATCTCAACGGATTGAGAAAATGCTCCGCAAAATAGCAGTTTGCAGTTTATTTTATACATAAAATCAAAGGAGGAAGGTTACATGAAATCCACTGGTGATAGATGAAGCGGGTGGGAGAAAAGAAAGTGGGGAACTCTCTGGGATTGGATAAAAGCACACTGGAGAGACAGGTACTCCTCCCACACAGGTGGGTGCAGGATAGCTAACAGTTCACTCTCTTTTTTTTTTTTAACTTTTTTTTTTAGCTGAGCCATCCTGCCACCTGTTGGCAGCTCACGGCTGCTCAGCTCGGGCTGACTCGAACTGCTGTTGCTCAGAGCTCAAACTCTTGAGCGAGCTCTTAACCAACTGAGCCACTCAGCCGGCCCTAACAGTTCACTCTTTACAGCACATTGAGATGGTAATCCGGAGACAAGCATGATAATGAGGAATTTTGCAGTTTCCAGCTCTGGTCTGGAAAAAAGATTAAAGTTATCTTAGGTACAAAAAGACAAAACACAGACAGGCCCACTGAAAAGGCACAAATTAATTTGATGAGGAAGCTCAAGATGTGACTTCCCGCCATGGCCCACCTTAGTTAAGAATTTTTATGTTCGGGCCGGCTGAGTGGCTCAGTTGGTTAAGAGCTCGCTCAAGAGTTTGAGCTCTGAGCAACAGTGGTTCGAGTCAGCCCGAGCTGAGCAGCC
>NW_017732333.1:262657-266526 GCF_001890085.2 Hipposideros armiger | reverse complement strand
CATCTTAGCTGTAGAGGGCAGTGTCACTGGCCCTCATGTGGGATCCGAACCGGGGCCCTGCTGCTCAGAGCTGGCGTCCCAAGCCAACTCCTAACCAACGCGCCACTCAGTTGACCCTGTATATGCATTTTAAGAAAGAAAAAGAAAGAGTAAGTTGTAATATTCAATATATACCGATTACAAATGATAAATACAAGTCACGTTTGACTTCTGCAATTACAAGAGGTGCTCAAAGTGGTTCCCATCAATGTCCAGACACTTCTGATGACGGTGAACTGCTGCTTGAGCAATGCTGACCAAAGTGTCCACTTGTATCACTGCACCTGCCATTTCAATTTCTTTCCAAAGTAGTGGGTTTTCTACAGCACACCACATCCTTTAAGGCCCCCCACAGGTAGAAGTCAAGGGGTGTTAGTCAGGAGAACGTGGGGGAAACTCAATCTCCTCATCCTATCCATTGTCCGTAAATTCTCATCAAGGTGAGGCCTCACAGCTCAGTGGTCTTGAGCTCCTCAAACAACCACCGTTCTTCCACCATTTTCTTTGACTGTCCTGCTTGTCGCATGGTGATGCTAGCTAGCATTCACTTGATTAATGCCATCTTTTGGGCAAACGTCATACTGCACATTACCACCGTAATTCAATTCAACTTTGGAAAGTAATACATAGATAACATCTCAAAATGTCTATACATTTTTTTTTGGCATTCCTGATAGAAGTCTAAGTTGCATTTTTATACAAAAAATTATTTTTTGCTGACATTGACAGCATATTTTCTCAGCTACTCAGAAGAATCTCTTAAAAAGACAATCACAGGGGCCGGCCGAGTNCAGGTGGCGGGATGGCTCAGCTAAAAAAAAAAAAAAAGAATTTTTATGTTCACACCATCCTCTGTGGTTATTTTCAGTCTCCTGAGCTTTTCATGTTTAACATGTGGCCCATTTTCTGTCCACATTTCCCCCTTTTGGTCATAAATCAATCTGAAGGATACATTGTTGACCAACCTTTTAGTTGGATAGTGTGGTCCCACGGCGCTAGGAAGGCTCATTCCTAGGAAGTCACAGTGTCAACGTATGTCTCCCTGAATGTTGGACCATTCGGGGTGGGGCAAGACTAGAACCTCAGATGGCAGGCGAGGCCGAATTATTTATATTTAAAAGAAAAGGTGAACAAATCGGGGGCAGTCAGATCCTGTATGTCTTTATTAAATATATTCTGGATCATTTCTATGAGCTATCATAATCCAATTTCTTTTTTTTCTGTCAGCCTTATGTTTTGTTATTTTTGTACCTAGTATGATGACATTTACAAACTAATAGTAAAAGCAATAGTATTAAACCAGTAACACCAATTAGGAGCAGAAAATGCCCAATATTAGACAAGTATGAGTTTGAGGAGGGCAAACATACATCCTTAGCCATCAAAAGAATTATGTATTATCATATTTTTTTATTAAGTTAATGTTTTCCTCCCTCATTTTACTGTTGTTTGTACATTATAAGTTTGGCAAGATGAATGAAGACTATTATTTTATGATCTAGAAGTTCAAATTTTTCTTTTGGCCAATTAGTTTCCATAGGAATGGCTCCATGGGGAGGATAAGTTCAATTTCCCAATACATTGGATTTTCAGTATTGTCATGGGTTTTAGTAACCTCAGGCAAAGTTAATTTGTCTATGATTTTAATATTACACCATATTCTCAAAGCATTTACTGTAAAGCAGGTGTCATTACAATATAAATCAGTATGACAGAAGACTTTTCTAACCCTTCCCAATAAAAAGTCCTCTTCCCATACACCATATATTGTTGTTTGTTGAGGTGGATATGATAGGCCAGGATTGCGTGAATTCAGAATTCCATATAGGTTGGAGACAGAACCATTCACTTTTTTTTTTTTAAAGATTTTACTGGGGAATTGGGGGAGGGGAACAGCTCTGGGGAATCGGGGGAAGGGGAACAGACAAGTTGCTGTTGTTTTTTTGTTTTTCAGTCTAGTTGTGGAGGATGTTGCTTCACTGGCTCAAGCTGGCACCATCATTGCGCTCTTCCCGGGCGAGGCAGATCAGTCGCCAGCTTCTGGACGGCCGCTCACTGCAGCTGCTGGCCGCTCACGCTGGCTGCTGGCTACATAGGGTAGCCCATGGCAATCCACTGCCACAGGGACTTCAGCCTACGCCGTCGCCGGCGACTCATGGCAGCCCAGCTCCAGGTTGAGCTGTCGTTCAGCATCTTAGCTGTGGAGGGCAGTGTCACTGGCCCTCATATGTGGGATCCGAACCGGGGCCCTCTGGCATCCCAAGCTAGTTCTTAACCATCGCGCCACTCGGCCGGCCCCCAAGCCAGTTCTTAACCAACGCGCCACTCGGCCGGCCCACCATTCACCTTTTTTAATATGGCCTGTCATTCATTAAATGGATTTCTGTAAGTTGTAGAACTGGGAACTGTAACTTTAAGGTTAAATAGGGGCCAAGACTGTAAGACCATAATGGTGTAAATTACAATTATTACCTAAAAATTTCTAGAGGCCAGGACAGTAAGAGTTTCATAAATTTCTTGTGCCTCAGCAGCCATTATAGGGGGCCATTTAAAATATATATATATATATATATATATATGTACATCCATTTTAGTTTTTAACTGAATTAATATAGTTAGTAGTCTATGTTGAGTTATGGGGTTAGTATAATTGGGTTCTGATATTTATATATAAATATATATTATATATTTTATATATATATAAAATTCCTTTCTCAATATTTTTGTTCCATTAACCTTTGACTTCACTCGTCCTTCTCCGTTTGTCACCTTTTCCTCATTCAGAAATAATCAACTTTTTAAAACAAACTACTTCCTTTTAACCTCTCTCAAAGATACATACACACATCTCTTTTCTTCCTTCTATAATAAGATTCCTTCTAAATTTCAAAAACCATAAAAATATTGATAAAGAAGTTATCTTGGGCTGGCCGAGTGGCGCGTTGGTTAGGAGTTGGCTTGGGACGCCAGCTCTGATCAGCAGGGCCCTGGTTCAGATCCCACATGAGGGCCAGTGACGCTGCGTCCTCTACAGCTGAGATGGCGAACAACAGCTTGACCTGGCACTGGGCTGCAGTGAGTCACCAGCGATAGCATAGAATGCAGTGGGGCTGGCCGGCTGTGGGCATGAGTTTTTGTGAGCTGCCATGAGCCACCGTGAGTGGCTGTCCAATGGCAGGTGAGCGACTGCCTCACCTGGGAAGAACACAATGATAATACCAACACGGGCCAGTGAAGTGACGTCCTCCACAACTAGACTGAAGAACAAAAAGTACAGCAACTTGTCTGTTCCCCTTCCCCAATGCTGTTCCCCTTCCCCAATGCCCCAATAAAATTTTTATTAAAAAAAAAAAGTTATATTTATTTAGCAATTATTAAGTTGCTATTTAAGTACAGGGTTTGAGAAAAGCCTAAAGAATAAGTATTATTATTACTAATATTATTAGCAGACAGGTAAAGACAATCAAACAGATGGTTATTTTAAGTTCATATACAGGCATTCTCGATGTCTTGAGTTAGCTGTCTATCCCTGATGTCAGCAGCATCTCATCCTTGAGGAATCTTTGATATCCACTGATCCGTCCTTTCTGACAAGGTTGGAGTTTTTTGGTTTTGTGTTTGTTGTTGTTTTTGTTTTTTGTTTTTTTTAGCTGAGCCATCCTGCTACCTATTGGCAGCTCAGCGGCTGCTCAGCTCGGGCTGGACTTAAGGTTGGAGTTTTTAATCGATGTTTAGTTCAATGGACAAAATTTTTGGTTGTGAGTCGTGGTCTTTTAAGTCTTCGTCTCCCAGGAGCACATTGAAGTGAATCA
The DNA here is from genome assembly GCF_001890085.2 of Hipposideros armiger. NCBI lineage: Eukaryota > Metazoa > Chordata > Mammalia > Chiroptera > Hipposideridae > Hipposideros > Hipposideros armiger. The sequence goes on along the minus strand of NW_017732333.1, from coordinate 262,675 downwards.
GTTACTAATTTATTAATT
>NW_017732333.1:244445-261102 GCF_001890085.2 Hipposideros armiger | reverse complement strand
GACAGCAACTTCTCTGTTCCCATTCCCCCGATTCCCCAGTGCTGTTCCCATCCCCAATTCCCCAATAAAAATCTTTAAAAAAAAACAAAACAAAAAGCCAATCCCAGGGATATTATTCAGCTTTAAAAAGGAACGAAATTCTGACACCTGCTACAACATGGATGAACCTTGAGGACAATGTGCTGAGTGAAATAAGCCAGACACAAAAGGACAAATCCTGTATGATTCTCCTTATATGAGGTCCTTTGAGGAGTTAAATTCAGAGACAGAAAATGATGAGCCCCAGGAGCTGGAAATGGGGAGCTATTGTTTAGTAGGTATGGAGCTCAGTTTGGGAAGATGAAACAGTTCTGGAGATGGATGGTGGGGATGGTTGCACTGCAGTATGAATGATCCTAGTATCCCTGAGATATATTATTACAAGGGTAAACTTGATGTATTATTTTCCACTAAAAAACCCCTCAAACCATCAATCACATCATGCCACTTCCCTGTTGATTGCAATGAAGTGCCATCCTTCCCAGGATGGTTGTCCCACTTTACCTCCGCTGTGTGACCTTGAGCAAGAGCAGTCGGCTGCCTCCGGCCACTGCCTCCGAGCCCTCTGCCTAGTGCTCCTCCCAAATCTTAGCAAGGCCAGGTCCTTCTCATCTTCCAGCTCAAGGTCACCGCCTTATCCCTTCAGGGTCTACGTCAGCCTGGGGCAGCCTCGTTTATTTTGTGTTTTGGCCGGGCCTATTCCATCGCAGGACGCAGGCCTGCGGCAGGACCCCGACACGGAGTCAATCAGTGGCCTGTGCTGATGACCATGTGCAGAGGTCAGTTTCGAGCCTACATGGCCAGAACACCGCAAGGAGCAGCCACTAGGGCCCAGGCGGCTCGGTTCTGCGGCGTTAGCGCGACAAGCGGCTCGCCCACCTCAACGGGTCCCACTGGGCACGATCACCAACCCAGACAGGAACCACCAGCGAGCCGGAAGCTCAGCGGCGGAACCCGCGCAGCCTCCGAGGGGCCCACGTGCAACTGCACAGGCGTCGGCGCGCCCGCGCTTCCGGCACCGATGCACTGTGGGATGAGTAGTTCGTCGGGTGCGTCGACAACTTCCGCAAAGTGATGCGTCCCGGACGTGTCGGCCGAGCTGCATGTTGGGAGTTGTAGGATCCGAGCGGTACGCAGGGAGCCCTAGAGGAAGAAACACTCTACTTCGGGCCTGCGCCCGGCTTCATCCCGCCGCCCCAGGGATTTGGGGGGACATTCGCCCCACACTATACAGGAAGGCCCCGGCACTCACTTCGCCTTTGCTTTGGCGGCTGCGTTACCGGACGAGAACAGACTCTCCTGCGTCGTCATTGACCGAGCGCCTCGTGACGTCACTAGGAGGCGCCCTTCACAGGGCACGGCGCACAGGTCCCGGAGGCTTCTGGGTAGCGGATTATCCCCGCCCCCCGCGCCAGCCCCTTCCTTTCCCTTCCGGACGCTGTCGAGGTCGCACGCGCGAGGGTTCTTCGCTGCCGCTGAGTGCGTGGGGCGGCGGGGCTAGGCCGCGGGCCGGGCGCGGGCCCTCGGGGGCAGGCGGAGCTCGGGGCAGGGCACGGGGCGGGCCTCGGTGGGGACCCCTGAGGCGGGCCACGCGCGGCCACGCTCGGGCCGGGGTGGGAGTAAGAGGCCTCCGGGTAACGCCACGGTCTTTTTTTCCGGTCTCAGGATGCGCTACGTTGCCTCTTATCTGCTGGCCGCCCTCGGGGGCAATACCTCCCCCAGCGCCAAGGACATCAAGAAAATCCTGGACAGCGTGGGCATCGAGGCGGACGACGACCGGCTCAACAAGGTAGGCGCCCCGCTGGGCCCAGCCGACGGATACTGTGCGCACAGGGGCCTCTCCCTACCCAGCCCGAGTTTTACCTTTGTGGGGGAGGGTTGAGGGAGGCCTGTGGCAGCCCCCATGGTGATTTATTGGGCTGCCCTTTGGGGTCCCTGGTAGAGCTCCAAGGAAGTAAAAGCCGGGTGTGAGGCACAGCGGTTCCATAGAAACACGACGTAAGTTTCACGTAATTTAAAATTACTTAGTGAATGTTTTTGTTCTAAGGGGATGTATCTTAAAACCATTCTCTTTAACCCAGCTCACTCAAAACGTTGTGTTGACACGTAGTGGGCGTAAGGTTGGGTGTTGTGCATCTTTTTTTCAGCGGTGAGTTTCAAAACGTGGTGCGGGTTCCCGTTTGTAGCGCCTCTCAATCGGGAAGAGCCACGCGAGGGTAATCACTCGTGTGCTGGGCTGCAGGGGGCCTGGACGCTGCGCGGCATTTTCTCAGGCCGCGTTCTCAGCACCGCAGGAGGTGAAGCTCAGGCAGGGTCTGGTAACTGCTGGTTGTGGTTTTCTGTTCTAGGTCATTAGTGAGCTGAATGGAAAAAACATTGAAGATGTCATCGCGCAGGGTGAGGTTGTGCGGGCGCTTTCCTTTGTGTGGTCCATCCTAATTCCTGCCGGCCAGCCTGTGGCCTGCCAGGTTTCGCTTGTGGACCAGAGCACCCTAGAAGCCTCACCCGAGGAATGAGCACAGCTTCATTGGGCTCATGCCACGGGCACTTCTAGACACTCGGGGAGGCAGGGCGCTAGGGGGCACCCTTGCTCTTCCTGGGCCTGGCTGCCCTGCCTGCAGCATTTGGGGAATTGGGGCATTTGTAAACAAGTGTCGCCATGTGCTCTCTCTGAGGGGTTGGGCGCAGAGACTGGGGTGTCAGGGATGACCACGGGCCCCTGTCCCCCTCTGCTGGGCAGATTGTTTCCTGGTGACATCAGGCCGGAGTTTATGGGAGTTTGGAAGTTGTTGTTGGAGCAGACTTTTCTGTCCTTGGGCAAGTGACAGGCTAGTGACAAAGCCAGCTCAGCAGACAGCCTGAGCTCACTGCTGTGGACGAGCATCTGGACACTGGGACGGGTGACTTGGTCCCCGCCTGCTTATAAACATGTCTCTGCAATCTGATTCCAGGGTGGGCTGCTGTGCTTCTTGTGGACTGACTCCTAGGAGCCAATTTCCCAGATGGGAAGCTTGGGGGAGGGAGTGGGAACACGGGAGCCTGTGACACTGGCACTTGGTGACAGGCCCAGTACATCAGGCAGGCTGCGCAGCTGCTCGCGTCTCATCTTCCTTCTCTGGTTTCGATAGGGATTGGCAAGCTGGCCAGTGTCCCCTCCGGTGGGGCTGTAGCCGTCTCCGCTGCCCCAGGAGCTGCAGCTCCTGCTGCTGGTTCTGCCCCGGCTGCCGGTAAGTGCAGGTCTGGCAGCTCTCGCTGCACATGCCCTGGGGCCCCTGGGAGCTCGGCTGCTTGGGGCCTCGCTCACCATAGCCTTTGTCCTTCCAGCCGAGGAGAAGAAAGACGAAAAGAAGGAGGAGTCGGAGGAGTCGGATGACGACATGGGATTTGGCTTGTTTGATTAGAATTCTGTGCCCTGCAAATTAAACTCTTTTTGTGTATCTCTTGAGTGGCCTGTGAGCCTTTTGTCCGAGCCTGGCCTCTGTGCAGGGCACGTGTGGGCTGCCCAGGGAGGAGGAACTGCTGCCTGGACAGCTGGGGTCGTGGTTGACAGCGCAGGGGTCTGGTGCAAAGGGAGCACCTGGCAGGGTGCGCTTCCTGTGGGTCTTGAGCAGGCTCAGGAACGGTCATGAGCTCCTTGGGCATGGTTCTGGCTTTGGAGGGCTTTCCCACGGAGGGAATCCTTCAGGGGACACCCAGGAAAGCTTTAGAAGCAGCGGTGGGTGGTCTCCACTGCTTTGGGAGGTGGCTCTGGAGGGCCAAGGCCAGCAGTTTCCCCTGCCACCAAGACTGATAGCATTCTTCAGTTACACAAGAGGTGCGGTGGTGTGTGCGTGGTCCCTGGGTTTCCCTGCAGGGGTCGGGCCCAGTTCTTGTTGAAGCCAGTGCCTCGGCTCTGCCTTAACCCTGAGCAACTTGGGCATTCATCTCTGAGCCTGTTTCACCTGCTGTCTGATAGGCTTATCACCTGCTTTGCTGGGCAGATGTGGAAGTGGTCTGTGGGAAGACATTGGGGCCGTGTGGATACTTAAGTCCTTTTGGGGTGGCCTGCCCACACCCCTCCCACGAGGCTCTGGCCTGGGATGTGGCGTAGAGGGCAGAGGCCCACCCAGGCACCATCCTGGCCCTGCAGCTATTGGTAGTCTCCTGGGCTTTCGTCAATTCACCCACCAGTGCCAGGCAGCAGAGTAAACACTGCTTCCCCCACCAAAGGTTCGGGGTCAGCAACCAGCTGGGATGTGCTGTGCGTGTCCTGTGGGCTGGAGTTCTGTGGACAAAGTAAAGAAGTACAGCACCAGGGTGCTGGGAGAGGCCTCCCTTGGAGCGGAGACTTGGAGGGCAGGAGTGAGCATGGTGACCCAGATGAGCAGGGACTAGGGTGGGACCTAGGCCTGGGGGAGGAAATAGAAGCCACTGTTTCTGGGTCAGTGAGAGCAACTGCCGCTTGTCTGAGCAGCCTGTGGGGTGAGGGGCCCTCCAGACCAGTGGACTCCATGCGACCATCAGACCTTGAAGAGAAGGGCCCTGTGTGGGCCAGAGGACACCATGGGAGCGGGGTTGTCACACCGCCTGGCATGATCGCACCAGACACCAGAGGTTCTTCCACGCCCCGCCAGGATTCCAGGAAGGAAGGGCCGCCCTGTTCCTGGCTCCAGAGCGGAAAGGTCCCAGAGGCCTGGAGGGAGGGACGTGTACCCAAAACTGTTCAACCCTGGTGTGGAAATGGGGGCAGAAGTCTTTCTGCACTGGGGCAGTGCCATTCGGCACACCCCCACGGTCCCTTGGAAGCAGGGAGGGCCTGGTCCCCAGCCTCTCCTTGGAGCAGGTCAGGGGAGGACGGAGGACCTCAGGTCCCTAGCTCAGCCTGCACTGCTCGGCTCCCATCTGGTGGTCACCCTGGTGAACACCTGGACTTGCAGGCCGGCCTTGAGGCTCTGTCCCATCCCTGCTGTGACACCCGTCACCCCCTGCAGCCTCCAACAGTATCCCCAAGGACTCAGTCACCAGGGGCCCTGATCATACTGACGGGGCCACCCCTCTGCACTGTATCTGCTCCCAACCATGTGCAGGGGGGACAAGCCCAAGTCCTTCAGTCAGCTCCCCCTGCTTCTCCTTTCCCAGCGCCCAGGCCTGGCTCTCTCCAGTCCCCACCCAGGACCTTTGCCTCTGCTGTGGGGGGACCCTGTGCCCTTTCTAACTGCACCCACATACTCTGTTCCCCACTTTGTCCTCATTTTGAGCTTATGTAAACACCTGCCACCCCCACCCCACTTCCAGGAGGGCTGGGTCTGGGTTGCCAGCTTACTGTTCTGCCCTGTGCCGGTCCCCATTACAAGCACATCATCCATACTAAGTGTGGGTGCCTGCGTGCTCAGACGCAGACGAGTGGACAGCATGACCCCGTATGGCCATGGCGGGGGAGCCTCTGCTCTGTCTCCTGGCCTGGGCCGGGGCTGCAGCACTGGCACCAGCTGGGTCCTGAGCTGGCTCCTTCCTGGGAAGACAGACACACTGCTTCCCCAGCACCCCAGCATAGACTAGCCCCGTGTCTGGGAGGTGGGGTGAGGTGCAGGGCTGGCGCCTGGCTCCCAGCCAGGCCATCTCTGCCCCACACAGTCCAGGAGAAAAATGCGGAAGGGGACGGAGCGTGACAAAACACTGACGACTACACCTGCTGGGGCAATTAGTGGGGGCGGGGCAGGGCCCGAGTCATACCCAAGGCGGCCCCACAGCCTGGGGAACCTGGGTCAGGCGCAGGTAGAACCCAGGTTGGTACCCAGGTGCGGAGGGGGGGGGGCAGGGCTGGAGCTCGGACGCCAGGCGTGGTCCGCAGAGCTGGTGTTAGCTCTGGAAGTTGTTTGTGAATGTTTGTGGGTCAGTCTGTGGATGAGTCGTGGGTCCTGGGGGTTCCTGGCCTGGGGAGTGGGTGTTGTAGGCAGGCCCCGAGGGAGGGAGCGGTGGCTGCCCAGACACGAAGGCCCTCCCCTCGCGGGTGTCCAGATTTGTACGAGGCTCCCAGGCCCACAGACTCTGGGTGGCCCGGGTCTGAGCTCACCCCTCTCCACACGCCTCCCGCTACCCACGTTAGGTGGGAAGGGAAAGCGGCAGGAGGCCGGGGGCATGAACTCTCTAGGTGTCGCGGCTAAGGGCGCAGCTGCCGAGACAGCGGCAGGAGGGGGCGCAGGGCCTCCGGGCTGGGGCGGGGCTCCAGGGCCTCCCGAGGGCGCGGCCGTTCCCCGCGCGCAGGGACTGGGCCGCGTGTGCCGGCCCCGCCCCGCTCCAGCCCCGCCCCCCCTTCCTAAAAACACCATCTCCGGCGTCGCTTTGCACAGCGTCGCCGCCTCCACAGGCGGAGACCCCGAGCTAGAGTGGCCGCGGACTGGCCGGCGGGCCGCCGCGATGTTTCCCAAGGAGGCGACGTTTCCCAAGGAGACGACGTGGAACATTTCGTTCGCGGGCTGCGGCTTTCTGGGTGTCTACCATATCGGAGTGGCCTCCTGCCTCCGTGAGCACGCGCCCTTCCTGGTGGCCAATGCCACGCACATCTACGGCGCCTCGGCCGGGGCGCTCACCGCCACGGCGCTGGTCACCGGGGCCTGCCTGGGTGAGCGGGGCTGGCGGGTGGGGCCGGGCGGATATTCTTCGTGAGAATACAGCGCCCCTCTGTCCCCCGCACAGGGAAGCCGGCGGGGCCGCTGGTCCAATCCCCGGCGCCGGCTGGGGCGGGGCCTGGTTTGTTTTGCTCCGGGGGTACCGGGGCCCAGCGCGCTTCTGGGGCCAAGGCTGCCACTTAGGGCCCACCTCTCGGGAGCCCAGGTTGGCGGGCAAGTGCAGCAGAAGCGATATCATTGGAAAGAGAAGGTAACTCATGGGCGGGACCGTGAGACTCGGGGGAGGGGCCTAAGCTGCCCTCTCCTCCGAGGCGTTAGACTAGGGTCACTGTGTCCGGAGGCCATTCCACTCCAGGCTGCCATGGCCCCGGCGCCTAGTATGGGGGTGGCCTCGGAAGACCAAGTCTGGACACTGTGTCCCCGAGGGCCCCTGGAGCAGGAGCCCAGCAGGTCAGGCCTGGGCATGGCAAGCTCCCCCACTCCCCCCGGCACACGGCCGCTGTGGGCCTGGCTCCCCAGCTGTAGCCCACCGTTTCTGCCCTTTCCGTGGGGTGGCAGATGTTTCTGGACTCTCCAGCCCTGTGGCCCGGAGTGCAGGTGTCTGAGTGTGCTGGGGCACACTCCTCCCCTCACACACACACTTCCGTGGGGCACATGCACGTGGTGTTTACAGCATACCAAGTGCTTCAAGAGTCCTGGGACAGCTGCCCAGCCCTCTGCCTACTAGAGCAGCCAAGGTGACGGAGGGGTCATCGGTGACCCACCCAGCAGGAGCCTGTGCAGGGTTCTCCCCTGCCTCCTTCCCATAACCTTCGCCCTGAGGGGGTGGGGTACAAGGAGCACAGCTGTACATCTTGGGACCTGGGGGGTCCACCACTGTGGCCCTGACCCTTCCCTCTCACGAGGCCTTCAGACTCAGAGCAGTGCTGTCAGTCCCCATGGTGGCGTCAGGGCACACCTTAGTCCTTGGTACTCAGTTGAGGACATGGCTCTCACAGCACCTCCCCGACCCCACTCCCAAAAAGACTCTTTCTCACTTGTGGTCTTGGGCAGCTGGAGCCCCCCCAGTGTGGCAGGTTCCGGCCCCCACTGCCCACTCCTGACCCAGGCGGTGGTCCTGGAGGAGGGCATGGTCCTTAGCTCCTCACCAAGGCCCTCCTGCCCCCTGACCACTCCTGGCTTTGTCCTAGGTTAGCACCCATGGCCCCCAAGAGGAGTGTTGGGGGGATGCTTCTCTTGCCTGTGGTGGGACACAGTCGTGGTTTCCAGAAGTGGCAGAGCCCCACTGTTTCCAACCTTATGCCGCTAGGCCTGTGGGCTTTGTGGGTCTGGATTTGGCCAAGTGGGTGAAGGCTGAGGCTGGTCAGAGGTGAACCTCTGCCCCCCCTCTTCCTGGGCTGGGTGCCACATAACACCAGGCCTGGTGACTCATGGATCAGGGCCGATGGTTGGGAAACTCCGAGCAGAGGCCAGGCTGGGCCCCAGCTGGCCAGCCCCAGCTGTTGCCCTTTCAGGGGTGGTGGTGGCCTGCCTCTCTCTCCCCAGGGGCAGGTGGCAAAAGTCCCAATTGTGGGCCAGGCCCCCTGGTGGATACTGGGATTCCTTCAAAGTGGATGGGATGGCTCGAGTTGTGGGACTTTGGGCGTGGAGCCATGGTAAGCCCAGGAATGCCGACCCTTGGCCCTGCCACCCCAGGTGAGGCCGGTGCCAACATCATCGAGGTGTCTAAGGAGGCCCGGAAGCGGTTTCTAGGCCCGCTGCACCCTTCCTTCAACCTGGTGAAGACCATCCGTGGCTGCCTGCTTAGGACCCTGCCGGCTGACAGCCACGAGCGTGCCAACGGGCGCCTGGGCATCTCCCTGACCCGCGTCTCAGATGGCGAGAACGTCATCATATCCCACTTCAACTCCAAGGATGAACTCATCCAGGTGGGCCCTGGCGGGGTCGCATGGGGGGCGCGGTGGAACACCGAGGCCCTGCTGACCGCCCCCCTCTGTCCCTGCCTCACAGGCCAATGTCTGCAGCACCTTCATTCCTGTGTACTGCGGTATCATCCCCCCCACCCTCCAGGGCGTAGTAAGTACCCCCGGCACCTGTCCTGGGCGACAAGAGTCCGCAACTGTGGGCTGTGGGACAAGGGGTAGAGGAGGAAGCCATCTGTGTCCCCCCCAGCCCCTCACTACCTGTTGCCTCACTTCCCCAGTTACTCAACAGCCAGGCCAGGCCCCACAGGCATGCACACTTCCTGTGGCTGCCCCGCCCCCCTTCACTGTCTGGCCACTTCTCAGTGCCCAGGCAGGCCTGTGGCCAGTGCCAAGTGGGTGAAAGGCCCAAATGAAACAGCCACCAGGTGGGGCCCAGGTGGCCCCGTGGGGCAGCCAGCTCACGTTGCAGGCTTCTTGCCCTGTGACCACATGTCCCTGCCGCCGCAGCGCTATGTGGATGGTGGCATCTCAGACAACCTGCCGCTCTATGAGCTCAAGAACACCATTACAGTGTCCCCCTTCTCGGGCGAGAGTGACATCTGCCCGCAGGACAGCTCCACCAACATCCATGAGCTCCGCGTCACCAACACCAGCATCCAGTTCAACTTGCGGAACCTCTACCGCCTCTCCAAGGCCCTGTTCCCGCCAGAGCCCATGGTGAGCCGCCCTGGCGTGTGGGCCGCCTAGCCTCTCCCCGCTCAGTATTGGAGGAAGAGCTGCCCTATGACCTTCTGAGTGACCAGGGTGGGGGGTCTGGACAGCCTCTTCTGAGGGCTGGAGAAGAGTGCTGTGGCCTGCACCACCTCTCCACTGGGGGGCAGCCTCTCCAGCCGGGATCTAGTCCTTAGTAGTGGGGAGGGGCGGGGTTTGCAGGGACTCTGGGGGCAGAACAGCGTCTCTGCCCCCGCTGCTCCAATCTATCCATCCCCTTGCCTCAGGTGCTGCGGGAGATGTGCAAGCAGGGCTACCGGGATGGCCTGCGCTTCCTGCGGAGAAACGGTGCGCAGCGGCCAGGGCGGGGGTGGGGGGGTGAGGAGGTGGGGTGGTCTCTGCGCCGCAGTCCCCCGGCTGACCACCTGTTTGATCCTCCCCACCCAGGCCTCCTGAACAGGTCCAATCCGCTGTTGGCACTGCCCTCTGCCAGCCCTCGTGTCCCCGAGAACAGAGACGAGGAGGAGGCCTTGGTGGCCGCGGAGAGGACCAGAGTGGAAGGGCACCTGCCCCCGACCGGGCAGGACCACATCCTGGAGCATCTGCCTGCGCGGCTCAATGAGGGTGCGTGGCCAGGGCGGGGGGCGTGGCCAGGGCGGGGGCGGGGGCAGAGCAGATTAGGGCTGGGCTCCACCTCCCCCCACCACGGCCAACTTCGCTCCTGCTCCCACCCCACCCGCAGCCCTGCTGGAGGCCTGCATAGAGCCCAGGGACCTGCTGACCACTGTCTCCAACATGCTGCCCGTGCGTCTGGCCACCGCTATGATGGTGCCCTACACTCTGCCACTGGAGAGTGCCGTGTCCTTCACCATCCGGTACGGGATGGCAGGGCGGGAGAGGAGTTCAGAACCGAACTTCGGGATCAGCCATGAGCGGTGGTCACCCCGGGGAAGAGGCAGCTGGTTGGGGGTGCTGAGAGAAGCCAGGGCACAGGCAGGGCCCAGGGTGGAGGGGCGTGGGCATGCGGGCCGGGCCACTGACCCTGAGGACATGCCTCCCACCCGTGCCCCAGCCTGCTGGAGTGGCTGCCCGACGTCCCGGAGGACATCCGGTGGATGAAGGAGCAGACCGGCAGCATCTGCCAGTACCTGGTGATGCGTGCCAAGCGGAAGCTGGGCAGCCACCTGCCCTCGAGGTGAGCCCCCGACTGCCGTGTTCACCCGGGCCACACACCGCCTCACTTTCGCGGCCCCCAGTAAAGCCCGCCCTCCGCCCCCACCTGCAGGCTGTCGGAGCACATGGAGCTGCGCCGCGCTCAGTCGCTGCCCTCCGTGCCGCTGTCCTGCGCAGCCTACAGCGAGGTGTTGCCTCGCTGGATGCGCAACAACCTCTCACTGGGAGACGCGCTGGCCAAGTGGGAGGAGTGCCAGCGCCAGCTGCTGCTGGGCCTTTTCTGCACCAACGTGGCCTTCCCGCCCGAAGCCCTGCGCATGCGCGCCCCCGCCCACCCCGCCCCGGCGCCCCCGCAGCACCCGCCAGGCTTGCCCCCTTGCTGAGCGCCCCTGCACACGCCTTCGCTGTCCCCTGGGGTCCCATTGCTGAGGGCCAGGTCCCCAGCTTCCCTGGCCCATGAGGCGGGGCCCTGGGGCCAACTGAGCTCCCCCGCCTCGGCGTCTCCATGCCCCCGTGGATTGAGGAGATGGGGCCCTCACCGCTGAGAGAAGGGGCTTTGCTGGCGACACCTCCCCCAACCGCTCACCTGCCGCACTGCGTAGGCAGGCGGCTCACCTGTGCCTTCATCTCCCTCTTCCAGTCCCGCCCTAGGGCTGGGCAGGGCTGGGTAAGGGGCCTAGGGTAGGGGCTGGCAGCCCGCTACCGCGCAGTATTACTCCTGAGAACTCTGACCCTGCTCACCCCGCGCACTTTTCATTTTTTTGTTCAAGAAATGTGTGTGAAAAGTTATTTATTTTCGCCGAAGCTGATGTAATAAATACCGCAGCTCAGCCCCTGCGTCCTCCTTGTATGTGACCCCCCCCCCAGCTGACCAGTGTCTGTACAGCTTTAGGTCAGGGGTCCCCTCTCCTTAAGCCTGGCATTCAGGCCTGGGGCCCGCCCCTAGAGGCGACTGTGGGCCTCCGGGGCTGCAGCCCACTCTTCGGCTCTTTGGCCCCCACTTTGCCCTGAGGCCTGCTGGCTACCGTTGGAAACAGCTTTCCAAGGGTCAATGGAAATATTTTGGACCAAGATCCTTGCTGAATAAAAAAACGAAGAAATGTTTACAAAAGGTGGCGTCCGCACCTCCGCTCCATGGTGACACGGGGCCGTGGGGCTGATTTCAGGGCTGTGGAGGGTGAGGTTCCCTAGGGAGCGCGTGGGGGGGGGCGGCTCCACTTTGGGCATTTGGCCCAAGGCTCTGCCTAAGGCACTGGGTCTCCCCTTGTCATCGCAAGCCTCATTGGCCAGGGGCACATGTGTCCTTGTTCCCGTCGCCTCCTTGCCCACGGGGTACCCCAGTCTCCTGCCAATACATATGGGCCTGGAATACCAGGCAGGGTGAGGTCTGAGCGGAAGGGAGTGGGACCTTGTTCTGGGGCAGACATGGTTTCCTGAAAGTGGCTTCTGCCCTGGGCGACAGCCAGTCAGAGGGGATTTGGCCATCCCTCCCTGGTGACCAAAAGGGCTCAGGGAGTGAGGGGTGCCGGAGCAGAATCGGGCGCTTGGCTAGCTGTCCAGAGCTCTTAGTCCTGCCCCAGCTGCCTCCTCTCCACTCGGCGTGGGGCAGCTGTGCCGACGGTGGCAGCCCCCAGCCAACAATAACGGTTGGTGGTGGGACTGCAGGACTGGGAGAGCCGGCTGGGCAGGTCGCCGTGTGCATGTGTGCCAGGGGCCACCCCCCTCGCGGTCTCAAGGTCCTGTCCTATCGGCCCAACCTGTTCTAGTTGAGCAGGATCCCGGGCCCCTGGAGAAGCAGAGCCTTCAGCCCCTAGCACTGCCAGGCCTGCGCAGGAGAGCCAGGTGGGTGCAGGGGCCAGGCTGGGGGAAAGGCTGGGATGTTGTCCCTGAGCAGGAAGGTCCCTGACAGGCGCTACACAGCTCCTCTCAGGCCTCCCCCAAGGCGAACGCAAGTGACTGCTGTGCCCCCGCAGGAGTGCTTGGGGGGCCCGCTGAGGTGAGGCCCTCCCGCCCCACCGCCAGGCATTCGCCCTCGCACAGGCACGGGCATTTATGCTGTTGACTTAAACACCATTTTCCAATACATCACCTGTGTATTGTTTAAAAGCGGGAACAGCCAAATTAGGCAAGTATAGGGAAGAAAGGAAAGTCGCCCCACTCCTAGAGATAACCATTGAAAATAGTTCGGTTAATTTCCTGCCTGGCTTTTCCTTACACCCACTTTTGGCGCCTTAAATCGGGATCCTCGGGACAGCGCCCCTTCCTCGCTCTGGTCCTGCTCAGGAAGGGTCACCAAGTGCCCGGGTCACCTCCGCCCCACGGTGCCCTAGGGCTCTTCCCGGACACAGACGTTCCGGCTGCGGGGTCGCGGACGGGCGGGGTGTGGGCCGAGAGCCGGGCCGCCCGGGCCGCGCCGAGAGGCGGAGACACGGCGACAGCAGCGGCGGGGCTCCGCCCGGGGCCGGCCCACGCTGGGGTCTCAGTGCCCGCCGGGAGGTAGGAGACGCCCCAGGCTCGCGCCCCCCGCCGTCGCCGCCTTTCCGGGAGGCGCAGCCCGGGCGCGCGGCCGGTGCGGTGGCGCGGCTCGCAGGTAGGCTCCGTGCGGGTCCCGCTGCCCGCCAGTCCCTTCCAGGTACCGCCGGGCGCGCCGACCCTCGCGCGTCGCGGTCAGGGACTTCGGGGCCCCTTGGGGCGGGGCGCGCCGCGGCGAGGCAGAGCGGGGCTAGGTCCCCAAGGTGCGGGAGCGCAGGCGGCTCGCGGGTCCTGCGGCTCTTCCTCCCTGATCCCGGGCTTCGGCCGCGGCGCCGCTTCCGGCTGGATTGAATTCTGGTCCCGCGAGCCGCTGATGGGGTGGTGCACGCTCTGGCGAGGCGACGGCGACGGGGGGAGATGTCTCTGGTCCCGTGTTCCCTCCTGTCGCCTTTCCTCAGACCTGCCCTCTTTGGAGAGCGCGCCCCTTCCCGGGCCCCCAGAAATATGAGTAGGTTGAGAATCACGGCCCCGAACTGAGAGGAGAGGACCTCAGACCCAGGTGTGGGAGAGTCGGCTTTGGGAAATCCGGGACCAGGTCGCTGTGGGAAGGACAGGTGCCTCTGATCAGGGGCGAGGCGCCCCTGCGGGGAGGAGGGCCCCACGGAGGTTCCGGGACCTGGAGGGGGCGAGTCTGGAGGAGGGAAGGGCCTAGTGCTGGGGGAGGGTCTGTCAAACCTAGACTCTGGGGTGTTTCTGACAAGGGCCACAGGAGGCATCCCGGGCTGGGATCCTGCACCTGCACCCCAGGGGGCCCGGCGCCCGGTGGGCGGGGCTGGGCGGGGAGGGAGGCGCCTACCTCGCCTACCAGCTGGCTGGAGGGGAGGGCCGCTGAGGCCCAGACTCAGGGCCTGAAGGTTAGGCACGACTGGCTGGCTGAGTGCTCCCACCGGCCCAGCCCGGTCAGCCCCATCTCGGTGTCCCCAACTCCAGGGCCTATTCGGCCCCTCCCCCACTGACCACTCGCTCGCCCCAGCTCTCTGCCCTTAGCTGCCAGGAGCCCCCTCCTCACTGTCCATCGCGAGGTCTTCTAGATGCCCCTCAGCAAGACTGCCCCTCCCCCCAGCCAGTCCGCTCCTGGTTTCCTCCTGGGCACGCAGCCTGTATCTCCCTGGGCAGCCCCCACAGGCCCTGAGCCCACAGCACCACCCCACGGGGGCCCGACCCCTGCCCAGCTGCCCTTCCCCGCTGGATCTGCGCCAAGTCTTTTCCCACCTTCAGACCTGGCGCAAGGAGGCCCCTCTGCTCACTCCTGGCTCCAGCTTAGTCCTCAGCCACCCTCACACCTCACCCTCTCTCTTCCTTTCCTTCTCCTCTCTCCTCGTTTCTTCTGAGCTCTGCTCAGGCCCTGACTCTTCCTTGGCTTCACAGCAGCCAGCGGCCAGGACCCCACACTCATGGCCAGCCTTGGGAAGCCCGGGGCTGGAGAGGCCCAGGAGGAGGAGCGGGAAGAAGAGGAGGCCTCCATGAGGCCACGGGCAGCCATGCTGGCGCAGGCCAAGGAGCTGTTTCTGCTGTGTGACAAGGAGGCCAAGGGTTTCATCACCCGGCACGACCTGCAGGTGAGTCCCCAGTCCCAAGAGGCTGCCCCAGCCCAGGGCTGACCTTGGCTACTGAGCCCTGTCTCTTGGTCTGGCCAGGGCCTGCAGAGTGACCTGCCCCTCACCCCGGAACAGCTGGAGGCTGTGTTCGAAAGTCTGGACCAGGCCCACACAGGTTTCCTCACCGCCCGAGAGTTCTGCCTTGGCCTGGGTGAGCCCCTCCTCTGCCCCTCCACCCAGTGGCCCATCTGTGTCTGTACACACTGTCACCACTGGAAGGCGCCACGGGAAGCCCCCCAGCTGCTGGGGCATGTGTGGAGCTCACCCTTTTGCTCCCCCAACCCCCTCCCATGCCAAACCCAGGTGGGGCTGGGAGCCAGCTGTCACCTCCCATTCCCAGGCCAAGAATCAAACCAGAATAAGGAAGAAAAACAGGAAACTGGGCTCGGAGAAAGGGCAGGATATGTGTGTGGGGGGGTGAGTGGAGGCTGAGCCAGGGTGGTAACCCACAGCCCTGGGAATCTCTCCCTCCCATGCCCACAGGGAAGTTTGTGGGGATGGAGTCCGCCCAGGGCGCACTGCCCTCCCCGGCTTCTGAGGAAACCTTTGAGTCGGGCTGGTCGGAGGTGCAAGGCACGGGGGTCTCCCTGGAGGAGGAGGAGGAAGAGGAGAGATTCTTCACTGCGTTGGAGCAGCTAGGGGTGGCTCGGGTCCTGGGCGAGTGAGTCCGTGCCGGCCCCTCTCCCACTTCCCTGGTCTGCTATCTCCATCTGCATGCTGCATGTTTGCTGCTGCCAGGGTCCCCAGTGCTGGCCTGGCCTACCATTTCCCTCTCAGCTGCGAGTACCTGGGAGGGGACGGCGTGATTTCCCGCAATTTGCATTTTAGAAGGCTGCAGTTAGGCTGCCGGGGGGAGGGGCGGTGCCAGGCACATGGCCCTGTACACACGCGCACAGCCCCGCATACACACATCCCTCGCTGCCACGCCAGCGGGGCACACTCACATACCCCAGGCAGGGGCGAAAGTAGCCAGGAGAGGAACGTCCTGCATGCGGCAAACACGCCTGGCTTGTTCAGGGCTACAGGGGTCACTTTGGAGAGGGTGGGGAGCCCCGGCTTTGGCCTCAGCCCCTGCCCCTGCCCCCTCTCCAGGCAGCGGGTGGTGAGGACTCTCTGGACCCGGCTGCAGCGCGAGAGGCCCGAGCTGCTGGGCTCTTTCGAGGACGTTCTGATACGTGCGTCGGCCTGCCTGCAGGAGGCGGCCAGAGAGCGGGACGGCCTGGAGCAGGCGCTGCGGCGGTGAGGGCTGGGGACCAGGGCGGGGCTCCGGAAGGAGGTAGGGGCGGGGCTGGGGGGGAAGTAGTGCTGGCAGGTTCTAAGCAGTGTCTCACTCTCGGCGCCCCGAAGGCGGGAGAGCGAGCACGAGCGGGAGATACGGTGTCTGTATGAGGAGACGGAGCAGCAGCTCCGCGAGCAACGCCGGCGCCTGCGGAGTCAGGTGGGCCCGCGGCCCCGACCCCCGCTCGGCCCAATCCCAGACCCGTGTCGCCCTGGCTCTGCTTTCTGAGAATTGGTCCCACCCCCGACCCCTGCCCCTCGGCCGCTCGCTGAGGCTCAGGTACCCCCTCATCCCCCCCCCCGCGCGTCCCAGGACCTTCCTCGAGAGGAGTGGAGAGACCACCTGGAGCTGGAGCTGCAGAGCCGCGAGCAGGAGCTGGAACGCGCGGACTTGCGGCAGCGGGAGGTGAGCGGCCCACCCTGTCGGGGAGGGGTGCAGACTTGCCCAGCTTATGTTCCCATCCCCACAGTCACCATGCACTCCCTGGTATATTTAAGGCCCCCTGTGCCTCCCTGTCCCCATCCTCGGAATTGTTGGGAGTCAAGGGCAAACCAGCACCCTGGGGCAGAGGGGATCCTCTCCAGCCTCGATTCTCCCACCACCCTCCAGTTGGAACAGCAGCTGCAGGCCCAGGCCACTGAGCAGCTAGAGGCGCAGGCGCAGAACGCCCAGCTGTGGCTGGCCAACGATGCTCTGCGGACGCAGTTGGAGGGGGCGCAGGAGCAGCTCCGAAGACTGCAGGGCGACGTGCAGGGCCGCCAGGAACAAACCCAAAGGTGGGGGTGGGGGTGG
>NW_017732333.1:242144-244325 GCF_001890085.2 Hipposideros armiger | reverse complement strand
CCTTGGGGCTCAGGTCTGGGTCACTTCCACCGGAATCCCGAGTCCTAGCCCCGCTGTCAGGGTCGGCGTGGGGTAGTGTCCTAAGGGGTCGTGGAGCACCCCAGGAGCCTCCCTGCATCTAGGTCACCACCTCCTGCCCGCAGAGACGTGTTCGCCGTCGCAAGGAACATGCAGAAAGAGAAGCTCAGCCTCCTGCGGCAGCTGGAGATCCTCAGGTTCGGTCAGGCTTAGGCCATGCGAGGGAAGGGTCTCAGAGCAGCTCTGGAGCTCCTAGCTTCCAAACATTCCTGGTCACCACCCAACACACTGCGAGGAAGTCCTTCCTTGTGTCTGCCTTCCATCCCTCATGCTGCAGTCCCAACCAGCTACCTCTCTTTTGGTGTGAGGGAGAGTCAGAGCCCACACTCCTGCCCTAGAAAGCTGCCTCCTGGGACCTCTCAGAGACTTGGACTCCCCTCCCTTAGGGAGCTGAACACGCGGCTACGAGATGAGAGGGACGCCTGTGAGGCCAAGCGGCTGGGCAGTGGCCGCAGGAAGGCTCTGACCACGGCCCGCCTACTGGGTCCCACCTGCTGCTGCTGCTGCTGCTGCTGCAACTGCAACTGGGCTCGTCCCCCAAGACGTGGCTCAGGCCACCTTCCCAGTGCCCGCTGACCAGCCCCAAGTGACTTATTGGGCGTTACCTGGAGAAGCTGCCCCCTTGAATGTTATTATGGCCGGAGCTGTCCATTCTGGATGTGGGCTCTACCTAGCGGGCTGCCGGTCTACCTGACTGCAGTCATGAAGGGACTAACCTGAGGGTGGTCTGGGTCTCCTATGTCCCCCTTCGTGTCCTGTCTGTCCCCATCCCATCAAACCCACCTCTGTCCAACAGAAAAGCCCCCTCCTCCAAATAAATCCATTGACTGTACTGCAACCTCCTGGGCCTCCTGTGTGTGGGAAGGTATCCAGGGTACATGTGTGGCTGGGGCTGAGGGCCCCTGCTTGTGCCTGTGAGTGTCTATGCATGTCTCTGGCCACAATCCAAGCCCTCACTGCCCATTAAAGCTTGAAGCCCCATGGGCCCCACTGTAGGGAGAAGACTGAGGCCCAGTGTCTCACCAGGGAACATGGCACGGGGTTTCCTATGTGCTCCAGTCCCAGTTGGCCACCTCCTCCCCATGCCAGTCTTCACACAGCCCTGGGTGGACCACCGGAGTCAGGCCTGTCCTGCATGGAGTCTTCTGGGGTAGGCCTGTAGCCACCTCCCATGCCAGTGGGCCCTGCCTGGGGGGCTGGGAACTGCCAGCCCTGCCAAGGGCAGGGAGCTGGGGAGGAGGGCTGCCCACTGTCCATGGAGAGCTACTCCAACTGACTGTGCAGACTCAGACCCTGCCTGGGGCTGGGGATGAGCCTGGTGGGTTGGGAGTCTCCCCACTCCCACTCTCAGCTTCCCAGGTCAGCAGCTCGGCTGGCCTTTTTTCCGCACACCTTCCCATCACTGCCAGACCCGATGCCCTCCAGACTGGGGTATCTCTCACAGGGACCGCAGGCCTCCCTCCCAGGCCAGCATCTGTTCTGCTGACCCCTGCAGCCTCTAGGTGGTCCCTGGGTTGGGAGGGGACAAAGAGGGAGTCGGCCTGGAGGACGCTGGGTCTTGGATGCAGTCCACAGCTGTGCTGGTTGCCTCCCCCGCCTCCCGGAGTCGCTAGCCCAGCTCCTCCACCTCCCGAGGGTGTGGGCCGTTGCTAGGCTGTGGGCGCCCCCGCGCTGCAGCTCGCCCGGCCTCCACAGACCGGGTGGCGACCCTCAGCGCTTGCAAAGGCTGGTGTCCCGCCCGCAGGCCCGCGCAGAGCACGTGTTCAGACCTGCCGGCCGTGGGCGGGGGCAGTCGGCTGTAGGCGGAGCTCGCAGGAAGGGGGGGCGGAGCCGTGGGTAGCCCAACGCGTCTCCTTTGCAAGTTCCCGGTTGGCCGCACATTCCCTGCGCTCGGAGCCGCCGTCCCCCCCGCCGCTGCCGCCGCCCCGGCCCGACTCAGACGCGTGGTCGGTGAGTGCGCCCCCTGGTCAGGCGAGCCAGGAGGGCCGAGTCCCCCGAGGCCCTGCGCGGCCTGGACCCGGAGGCCCGCCCGCAGGCCCGGGAGGCCCTTTCCGGAGGGAGGTGGACGCCGGGAAGCCTGGCGGGCGGAGGGGGACGCGGGGG
>NW_017732333.1:226919-242069 GCF_001890085.2 Hipposideros armiger | reverse complement strand
CTCGCGGGTCTTCCGACAAGTCTGAAGGCCCCTCGGGCCGAGGGCCCCCCTAAGCATCGCACTCGCTGTGCCTGGACGCCGGTCCCTTTCCCTCCGCCGTCAGGCCCGCCCACCACCCGGTGCGAGTGGGCGGGGGCGGCGGCGGCGGTGACTTCATGGCGGTGACGTGGGATTCCTCGCAGGGCCTGGCTGGAAGGGAGTCCCGGGTACCCGCCTTGGGGCGCGGGCCGCCGAAGGCTGGGTTGCGTTGCAGGGGCCTGGGGGTGGGGCAGCTCTGTCCCCGGCCGCAGGAACTATTTCTGTCCTGCGCTTTCCCTGGGGGTTCACATCCGCCAGGCACTCCCGGAAAGAGGGGCCCCTCCTCAGCGGGTGGGCCGTGCGCGGGCGGTGGGGCTGGATCTGTGTCCCGGAACCGGCCTCCCCAGAAGGCCTGGGACCTCAGAGGAGGCCCAGGGACACGCCTGCGGGACATGAGGCTTCCACACCCCTCAGCTGCGTGATAGGGGTCTGCGCCCTTTTTTCTCCCCAGGCTGCAGGGGCAATAACAGGTCTGGCGGTAAGGCCCAGGGTGGGGTGTTTGGAGAAGGCGTGCTGTTCCTCCCAGGATCGGACTGTCCGGAAATGTCCTCTGCCCTGCCCCTCCCTGGCCCAGACCAAAATACCAGGCCTGGCGCTTCTCTCAGCCGCTGCGAGGTTGCCTGCCCTGGAAGCCCAGCTTCGGCCCACTGCCTAGGGCAGCCGCAGGGAAGGGTGGCAGGATGCCGACCGTCTCCTGTGGGCCAGACTTGTGACCTGTCCCTGCCCTTCTAGCGGACCCTCCTGGGGAACTTCCGTCCACCTGTCTTACGGAGGAGGAGCCGTCCCTACCAGCCAGGTAAGTGCTGTGCGTGTAAGTCCAGCTGTGGGCGTGGCTGTCTGGAATCGTGGCTTGAGGCGCACAGCTGCTGTCGGGGCCCCACAGCCCTGCCCCACCCTCCCCAGTGCAGTCACCCCACATGGAGCAGGCTAGCCGTCCAAGGCGCCTCTGAGGAGGAGCACACTTACAGTTGCACTTATTTTTGGAGTTAGTGTGGCTGTTTGTCCCCTTTCCAGTAATGAGGGCCAGAGGAAGAGGAAACCCCAGGTCTGGGGAGTGTGTCTGCTGCCCTGCCTGCCTGGTGCCCTCCATTCTCCCCAGTCTCAGTCATGCAGGCCCCCGCCTGCCCTTTAACAGAAGCCTGAGGGCTTCCCTTACGCCACACGGCTAGGAAGGGGCAGGCAGTCTGTCTCCTAGGGGCCTCCTCCCTTCCAGCAGCTGGTAGAGTCCTGCCAGCCTGTGACGTGGGGCCTAGGGAATGCTGGGGGGGGGGGCAGGCAGGCGGGGCCTGTATGAGCTCACCCCGAAGTGCCTCCTGGGGCTTCCTACCCTGGTGGCCAGTGGGGGTGAGTCAGCTGGTGATGGTTGGGGGTCCTCCGTATCCCCTGTGCCCTGGGATCTGGTCAGGAAAACCAGGCCCTCCGGCCTTCTAGGGCTGTGGATACCAGGGCGTCCACCCCGGCTGCCGAGGGGTGGGGGCTCCTGAGCTGTCCTCCCGGGTGTCCTGGTTCCCATGGACACTCCCAGGGCCTTCATCCAGCGCCAGCAGTTGGCTTGGGCATGTGTGTTGCCTTCTTCTGTCCTCATCGGTATCCGGCTCTCCTCCCAATTCAGGTCCTGGTGGTGTGGGCTGTCTGCCCTCCCCCTGCCCCCCAGGATGGGCGAGTTCAATGAGAAGAAGTCAACATGCGGCACCGTCTGCCTCAAGTACCTGCTTTTCACTTTCAACTTTTGCTTCTGGGTGAGGAGTGGGCACGTGCCACCCCCGACCTGTCTTCTCTGCCTGTCACATCCTCCTTTCCATCCCTGGTCCTTGAAAGGAGCCCTGGCCAGGGTACTCAGATGTGCTGACTGACCTGTGTGCACTGCCCACAGCTGGCTGGCCTGGCTGTCATGGCAGTGGGCATCTGGACACTGGTTCTGAAGAGCGACTACATCAGTCTGCTGGCCTCGGGCACCTACCTGGCCACAGCCTACATCCTGGTGGTGGCTGGCGTTGTTGTCATGGTGACAGGTGTCCTGGGCTGCTGTGCCACCTTCAAGGAGCGTCGGAATCTGCTGCGCCTGGTCAGCAGGGCATGGCTGGCAGTCGGGGAGGGTGGGGAGGGGAGGGTCACTGCGCAGGGGCTCCCCACTAGGCTGCCTGGGCTGGCTCTGGGACCCTGACCAGGGAAGAGGGACTGATGGGGGTTGACACTGCAAGATAGCTTCTGCTGTGTTCACCTGGGAGGGTGTCCCTTCCCACCTGCCCAGCCTCCTGGGAGTCCCCACATCCCAGCTGGGCCAGCCGAGGGAAGACAGCTGCTCTAAGACAAAGCACCAGGGAGCGTGGTGGTCCCCCAGCCCCCACCTGCTCTCTGGAGGAGCCCTCACTCTGTGGCCACTTGGGAGCTGAGGGTGGGGACTCTGCTCTGCTGTGCCTGGACACTAGGTGTCCCTACAGAATGGGGATGTCTGCGCCTCACCTGCCTCCCTGTGTCCCGTCCCCCCCCCTCCACCCAGTACTTCATCCTGCTCCTCATCATCTTTCTGCTGGAGATCATTGCTGGCATCCTTGCCTACGTCTACTACCAGCAGGTGAGGGGCCTGGAGGCCGCATGGACACACACACACAGACATGACCCCCACCAGCTGACTGTTGTCCCATCACGCCCTGCAGGTGTGGGCTGAGTCACAGGGATAGGGTGGACTGCAGGGTCAACAACTGGCCTGCAACACCCAAACCGCCCACTGGGGGCTCAGGGAAGCAGGGAAGTTCATCGGATTTGGAGCTTCCGCCCTGCCCCTGCCCTTCCCCATGGGCACCTGGCTGACTCTCCCAGCCCACCTGACCCGCACCCCCACCCCAGCCGGCATCGCACCCTAGCTCTTCGCTCCCCCTGGAGCCCTCCCCACACCTCTCCCGCCGTGCTGGGGTCTCCCAGTGTGTTGCCCCCATTCTGCCACACCTCAGAAGGTCTTAGACTTTGTGGCTGAAAGTGTCACCACCTCATCTCCAGCTGAACACAGAGCTCAAGGAGAACCTGAAGGACACCATGACCAAGCGGTACCACCAGTCGGGACATGAGGGTGTGACCAGCGCCGTGGACAAGCTGCAGCAGGAGGTTGGTGGGTGACTTAGGGAGGGGCATGCGCACCCCCTCCGGCCTTCCTGGGAGTCCCACAGCAGGGGTGGATGGGGTGGGAGCTCAGCCCAGCCGTTCTCCTGCAGTTCCACTGCTGTGGCAGCAACAACTCCCAGGACTGGCTGGACAGCGAGTGGATCCGCTCTGGGGAGGCGGGCGGCCGCGTGGTCCCGGACAGCTGCTGCAAGACCGTGGTGGCCCACTGCGGGCAGCGGGACCACGCCTCCAATATCTACAAGGTGGAGGTAGGAGAGCGGGGCCTGGGTGCCCCCTGTGGGATGCAAGGGGCTGGGGTGGCCTGTCCTGGAGGAGACCTGGGGCTGCAGCAGTGGGGGCTGGAGGATTTGCCTGCCTTCAGCACCCTCACCTCCACCCTGCCAGGGCGGCTGCATCACCAAGCTGGAGACCTTCATCCAGGAGCATCTGAGGGTCATCGGGGCCGTGGGTATCGGCATCGCCTGCGTGCAGGTGGGTGCCTTGGGCAGGGTGGGCCCTTGGTGGGTGCAGGGGACACAAAGTGGCTGTTGGTGGTGGCCCGCTCATGCCAGCTCTGTCCTGTAGGTGTTCGGCATGATCTTCACGTGCTGTCTGTACAAGAGCCTGAAGCTGGAGCACTACTGACCCCCACCCCACGGCTGGCCTTTTTGCGAGTGCACGCAGCAGTACTACTGACCCCGCCCACGGCTGGCCTTTCTGCGCGTGCACGCAGCTGTACTACTGACCCCGCCCACGGCTGGCCTTTGTCTGCGTGCTATAGCTTCTCACGGAGTGTCTACTGAACTGATACTACTGACCGCCAGGGAGCTGGGGTCCCAGGACACCTCTCCCTTCCCTCCCCGCTTTGCCATGGAGGTTGTGTTCTCATGCCTGTGCCCCCTACCACCGTGCCATCACCGTGCCCTCTGGGGACCTGCAGCCCCCGAAGAAGCTTCAAGTGCCTTTTGCTGCACACCAAAGTGCTGAGGCCCCAGGCAGGGGTCCCTCCTACAGTGGGGCTGGTGGCGTGGGGGATTAGGTTCTGACAATAAAGTGCCTCCCTCCCACAGGCCATCTTCTCTGGAGGGGAGGGGTCATGGGGCCTCAGTGTGCTCCCTGACACCTGTGCTCAGTTGGGCTGGTTTGGGAGTGAGTTGGGCAAAAGTGGGCTGGACCACCCTAGGGTGCTTCCAGCCCCGATTCGGTGGTCAGGACAGGCCTGGGAGGGGCATTGCTGGATGGGGTAGATTCCAGGGGAGGCCTGGCAGCTGCAGGTGAGGCACTCCAGGTGCCAGCCACCCATCCCCCTAGGGAAAGCTACACAAAGGAGCCCAGTCCCCAGGGTCCTAAGCCTCTGCTGATGCCCCTGCTTCTGGCCACCCTGCTCCACCAAGGCCCTGCCCTGTTGTCCAACTGCTCTCACCACCATCTAAAAGGCCAATGTTCACTGTTATGTCCCCTTCCTCAGGGCAGGGGTTTTGCGAGTTTTACTGCTGTATTACAAATGCCTAGAATTGCTCCTGCCACATAATAGGTGCTCAATAAACATTTGTGGAACAGCTGGGTGAACTTATTATGTTAGTGATAGGGACAATTCTGGTCCTCAGGGCCCTCACATTCAGAAGGGTGGGCAGACCCACCCACTGCCATGACAGAGCAGGGCACATCCTGGGGGTCCTGGGCAGCCAGGTATCAGCTGAGAGCTGACAGGACTCGAGGGGGAGGCCAATGGTAGCTGAGCACAGGGCCCAAAATAGAGCCTTGCACATCTATGGACAGGAAGAGGGTGGTGAGGCCTGGGGTTGGGCAGGATGTGTGCTGGCAATGGGGGCCAGGGCTAGGCCACTGTAGCTCTCTGCCCTAGGGATTGTCCAGCTACTGTCCCCAAGTCTTGGGCTGTCTACCCCTGGGAGACAACCAGCTTCCTCATCTGCATTCAGAGGATCCCGTTTCAGACACCTGGGCAGTGGGCCAGCCCTGAGGCTGCCAGGAGAATGTCCCCTCTCCTAACTCCTGCCTTCTACCAGCTGGAGGGCACTAGGACCCTCCTGACCCCTGCCCAGGGTGACAGCCTCTGGCTCCAAGCTTTAGCCACAGTTGAAACAGGTCAGGCCCCTGGAGCCAGGTCTCCTGGCTGGCCCACGGCACTGGGAGCTTGGCCAGCCCTGACAACCAGCAGAGCCACTGTAGGGTCTTGGGGCTGGCTGGGGAGCCTGAGCGCTGCCCCTCCCCTCTGCAGGAACATGGCCAAGGGCAGGGGCCTACTGGGCTTGGGTGGAGCCTGGAAGCTTCTGGCAGCAGGACCCGCAGGATGGGCAGCCATGACCCCAGCAGAAATTCTATTCAGGGCCCAGAAAACCTGGTTCTTTAGATCCTGGGAAGAGAGGACGTGTGCTGATGTAGAGTACACAGAACATGGGGGGAGAGGCCAGAGCCCCCAGTGTTCTTGGTGGCCTGAGTGCACACCCTCGAGGGAGACACCGCAGGCTGAGCAGTTGCCGTGGGGATGGCTGTCCCTTTTTCGGGGCAGTAAGTGGCCTCAGGCATGAGGCAGGACACAGAAACATGGTAGCAAGGAGTCCCACAAAGCCAGACCAACTGCCAGGACCTTCCTGTGGTTCTGCAAAGACCTTTACTGGACGGTTCCTTCCAGAGCAGGAGACCAATGCCCACACAGCTGTGGGCAGGCACTGCTCCAGGGCTACCCACTCCTCAGTGGGAGGGGCTCTCGGCAGGACAGACGGCCAGTGCTCGCTCACTTCTCCAGGGGCGCATAGTTGAGCAGCTTCTCAATCAGGTCCACGTGGGCTAGCAGCATGCGGCGGCAGCAGTAGCGCTTCAGGCCCAGCGCATCCAGGGCGTCCCTGCAGGCAGGAGACAGGCTGTGATCTGTCTGTCTCCAACAGCCCAGGCAGATGGAGGCCTCAGTCAGCTGCTGTGGGGTCTTTCCTCTGCTCTGCTTCCACATCAGGAAGGCAGGCGTCTCTCCTGGGATCCACTTCTCCCATTTCCATGCAAACTAGAGTTCCCAATTCCCTGGGACCAAGCTCAGTCACCCTTGAGGCCTCCAGAAAATTCTCACACCGTTGGCCCCGGTGTGCAGAGACGGCAGCTTGGGAAAGGGGAGGCCAGGCTGGGAGGTCCCTGCCCGTGGTGCTGCAGGGAGGGTCCTGTGCAGGCTACCAGCCGCTCACTCACTGGTCATTCTGGCAGCCTCCTCAGGGTCTGGTGCAAACAGCCCATCACCCCCCACGCCTGCCCTGAGAGTCTACGGCACGTTGGCACACCCCAGGTCCCAGGGGTTCAAGTGCGATCAGGACATGAGCTGTCCACACAGTGGCCAAGGGTGAGACTCTAACGGGGAACAGACTCAGGCAGCCATTGTGGTAACTGCAGTGCTAAGGGGCAAGCACAGAAAAGGGACTTGCAACAGCCTCAAAATGACAACCATGTGGTCGGAAAGCTCTCCTAAGCCTAAAAGACAAGAGGGCTTGCAGGACATGAGGGTGGGCCTAATAGCAGGTGGGCGGGCAGGGAGGAGGCTCAGGGCGTAACTGCAGTGGAGAGGCACCGTGGCCGGCCAGAAGGACACCCGGAAGCCCCCAGGGCCAGTGGCCTCATGCCAACTCCTCTCCTCTCCTCACACTGCGGGGGGCAAGGTTCTCCTGAGAGCAGGGCTGACGGAGACCCTGGGACAGAAAGCCCCTCCAGGGTCACCTGAAACCGGATGCGAGTGGCGCCGCCCGCCCCGCCCGGCAGGCCGAGACCCCCTCCCCGCCGGCGTTTGCCCCTGTCTCGCAGGGCGGCCCAGGGACGCTTCCCGACCGCGCTGGAGCCCCCCCTCCTCCCCGCCGGACCGGGCGCCGTACCCCTCGGTGTACTCGGCCTGCAGCAGCCCCAGGTAGGCCTCCCACTTGTTGCCGACGATCTTGCCGCAGGTAAAGCAGCGAACGGGGATGATCATGGCGGCAGCGGGACGACGGCAGCGGGACAGCGGCAGCACTCCTCGGTTCCGGCGGGGCTTCTGCACGAGTGCTGACCCCGCCCCGGGCGCGTCCATGGCGCGGGGGAGGCCGGACCCGTTCCCAGCCGCCCCCAGCCCACCCCGCCAGCCCCCGCGCCGTCGACATCCTCTTTCTGTCGCGACGATCTTCCTTCGCGCGTATCGGGGGTCTCGGGACCCGCGTGGCCGCGGCAGGAGCAGGCGGCGTCCCCTGTGAGCCGCTTTGGTACGTCCCGGCCTACGGCGTCCGAGCGGGGCCGTAAGGGCTCGGCCGCGCGGTTCGCGTTTCTCGTGTCCGCATGACTGACAGCTGCGCGGAGGGTGGACTGCGCGCGCAGGTATCGCGTCCGCTGGCGGGTATGTGGCCGGGGTCCCGCCGTCCGCGGCTCCAGAGCCCGGGCCAGACATCGGCCTGGGCCGGAGCGAGCCGGCGCGGAGTTCCAGCCCCGAGCGCGCAGCCCCAAGCCGAGCCGCAGCAACAAGTGGCGGGGCCGGGGCGCGGCGACCCCGCCGCGGGGGCGGAGAGGGGCTGGCCGGCAGCCACGGGCGGGTCTTCCCGCCGCCTGTCCTGGCCGGGCCGGGAAAGGGGTCTCTCGCCCGGAGCCCTTGCCCGCGGATGCCCAGGTGTCTCTGCGGCAGAGTTCGGGACTGCTTTCGGGGCGTCTCCCGGCCCGCTCGCCCGTACGATATCGGCCCCGGCCAGGTAGTTACCTGTGGTCCCGACGGTGGGAGGGCGCGCGGGGAGCGATCGGCCCCCGGGCGAGCCCAGAGAGCGGCTTCTCCCCGCCAGCGCCGCCTCGGTCTGCGTTGGCCCGCGTCCCTCCTCCCCCTTTCTTCCCGGGGAAGGGGCTGGGGCGAGGGAAGGGTCCGCACCCGCCCCGGGCCAAGCTCTGCTTGGTCCCCGCGATCTGAGGACCGGAGGGTGGTCAGGGGGAGCGTCGTGGAAGAGGCGCCTGTTGAGCTGAACCTTGACGAGTCCATTCACCAGGCGCCAGCCTGAGTGTGTGTGAAGGCGCAGGACGGGTCCTGGCAAAGGGAACCCTTGGGCAGAGGCCTGGAGTCGGTACCTGCAGGGCAGCCCCAGAGACAGGTGTGCGCCAGGGTGGGAGTAGGTGGCGGGGCAGGAGTCATGGAAGATTGAAAGGGAGGGGAGGCTGTGTGTCGGGAAATGGGGTGGGCTGAGCCCCAAGATGGGGGCTGGGGCGGGCAGTGTGCAGTCAGAGGCCCCGAAGGCCTCCTCTGGGGGGGGGGGCGCTTTGGGCTGTACTGGGTGGATGGATGTGTTGCAAAGTGGCACCTGTGACTTAAGGTGTGTGCAGGCTCTGGGCAGGTTCGCTGGATCTCTGGATGGGTCCCGGGTGTCAGCTAACTGCCCTTTTAAGCCTTGGTAAAGCCGCAACTTGGTAAAGTTGGGGGTCAGGGAGATGGAGGGTCCCCTGAGTCCTGGGTGGAGCTGGCAGCACTGGTGCCCGCCTGGAGTTTGTGCCACCACCTTCTCTGGGGCCCTGGACAGCCTCCCCAATGCTGTTTGCCATCCCCCACCCTGCCACATGCAGAGCCACGAGCCAAAGCCACTTCCCTTCCCTGACACCCCCCGCCCCCCCACTGACTGGACGCACATCCTGTCCCTGGCCATGAGGGGCAGGACAGGGGGCCTTGAGTCACAGTGGCCTAGGGTCAGACCCACGCTCAGCTGCAGAGGCTGCCCGCGGCTGTGGAGGTGAGGGAGACCTGGAGGGCATCTGGGAAGTCAGCTGGGTGGCCCTTCGGGAGTGGGTGGGGGCAGAATGCTTCCTGGAGGAGGGGCCCAGGGCCTGTCCCACGGAGCTCCTGGCCTGAGCAGTTGTTTACTCTGAAAGAGTGAGGGGAGCAGCAGCCTCCCGCCCTGATCCTGCCCAGAGCCAAGTTGACATTCCTGGAATTCTGAGAGCTGTGTGTAGATTTGGGGGCAGCTGGCTCCTCTTCCCGAGCTCTGAGCTCCAGCTCCCTGATTTCCCAGGAGAGGCCATGGGGAGCAGAGTGGCTGCCCCATCCCAGCCCGTGTGCATTGCCCCAACACACGTGTGCGCAGGCAGAGGCCCCTTGGGGCACTTGGTACCCCGGCTCAACTCGGCCTGGCTCAGCCCTGCTCAGGTTGAGGACCCCGGAGGTACCTCAAAGGTCAGCTCTGCCCACCCCGACCATGGCTCTGACTGGCTGTGTCCCTGCATTCGTGTCTGTGTGTGTGTTGGGGTTGCAAGTTGAGGTGAGGGCCTGGCCCTCCTCAGGGTGGCCAGGGCCAGGAGGGAGCCATGGGGGCCCAGAGCACTGGTGGGGGTGGGGCTCTGCGTGCCTGCTAGGGTAGGTGGGGGCCCTTGCCTCTCCCCTGTGTGGTCCAGGCCTCTGGGGAGGGCTGGAGAGTGAGGCACAGGTTTTCCCGGAAGGGTCTCCTGCCCCGGTGATGGGAACCACGAGGAGGGAGGGCTGTGCTCACATGTGGTTTGGAACCCGTGAGCCATGTTTCCTGCCAGAAAGGGTCACTTGAGGGCAGGCCAGGGACAAGGGGAAATTAGTGATTGAAGTTTTAGCTGCTGAGATCCTGGCCCTGAGTGTTGTCCTGGAAACAGGCTGGCCACAGGCCGCACCCCCTGGTCCTGGATCACAGCCTCAGTTTCCTCACCTGTAAAGTGTGGATGGTACAAAACGCTGCCCAGCTGGAGGGTCCGGATCTGGCTGTGCAGACATGGGGTCCTGGGCTTGGCCCCTGGCTGCTTGCTTTGGGTACATATGTGCTCACACGGGGTGTGCAGGGTGGGATGGGGTCCATGAACATACATGCTCGGATGCCTCCCCAAGGTCAGACGGGTCACCCACCTAACCCTCTCGGCCCTGGGGGCTGGGAGGTCGTGAGCGGTGGCATTTGCAGGTGTGCTTAAGCCTGAACTGGCCCTAACCTAATGAGCCTCTGGACACACCTGGGCCTAATGTGGGCTCTTTGAGGGAGGTTACTGCTCTGTAGGGGTCCAGGTGGCACAGGGTGGGGACATCTGCCAAGGTGGGGCAGGCACACACTGGGCACACGAGGCAGGGTGCCCCCAGGGCCTGTGGTGGGTGGGAAGGTGCCACCCTCATCCTAATTGTGTCCCTGTGGCCTTTACCTAGTGGGAGGAGCATTGGGGATGGGGAAGGCCATGAGCTTGGGTTGGCCTAGGTGGGCCCAGGAGGAGAGAAGGGGCCCTTAGTGGTCTCTTCCATGGGGACCCCTCTCCTGGAGTGGGTGTCTTCCAGCCTGAGGCTCCAGTTTGGGCTGGGGAGATGACCCCACCGGGGCTCTGAGTGTGGAGGGGTGCTGCCTGCCCAGCCTGGGTGTCTGTGTGCCCCTCCCCCAGGCTAGGGCCTTGGTGGGCGCTGGGGCCCGGCGGGGGCTGAAGCAGTGGCAGGAAGGCCCACACCACAGACCTGTTTGTGTTGGCCAGGCCCTGCCAGGCTCCTCAAAGCTGCCTCAGAGCCAGCTCAGCCTGGGAACCGGGCGGTGGCTCCACCCTGAGCTGCCCCTGCCGGGGTGTGTGCTCAGGCCAGACCCCTGCTGCTGCTCCATTACTGGGGCTACGGTGGGCCACTGGCATCCGCCCGTCTGTCCGCCCCAGCCTCTAAGTCCAACGTGGGCACACTCTGTTCCGGCGTTGGGCAGGTCCCTTCTGGAGTGGGCCTTGGTCTGTCCAGGTAGGTGCTCATGGCCTGTGGCTCACACAGTCCCGAGGTCTTCAGCTGCCCCCACCTTGGGGCCCAGCCCAGGGGTTGGCTGACTGCGGTGTTTGTCTTGGGGCTGTCACTCAGCCCTGTCCCTGTTGCCTGCTGTGTGTGCTGTTCTGGGGGACACAGCCCTGTCAGTCTCTGCCCTCAAAGGAGGGCCAGAGCCGGAAGTGGGGCATGGAGGCTTCCTGGAGGAGGAGCCAGCCCTGGTCTTGTCCTGCCCTTGCACCCATGGCCGGACTGCAGGGTTGTGTCTGGGCTGCCCAAGAAGGGTGTGGGGCCTGGAGGCCATTCGCAGAGGGTCCGGGGTGGCCTTGGGTGGGGACTGGGAGCATGGCCTATCAGCGGTCTCCTCCTGGTGTTGGCCATGTCCTCCTCCTGTTGGAGGCTCAGGCACATTCTCTCCCCACTGGGGTGGGTGCTGTTCACACCCCCTAACTGAAGTTGGGGGGTGGGCTTCAGGTTGCTTGCAGGGAAGAGCTGGGACTGACCCACACAGTGGTCCACCCCAGGCATGAGTGGACAGGCAGGCAGTAGGCAGCCCGTGGGGATGGGCAGGAGGGGGCAAGCACCTGCCAGGGTGGCATTTCGAACCTTTGCAGTCCCTCCTGCCCTGGGGCTGCTGGGAAGACCACCTGCCCCAGCCCCCAGGCTGCAGTGAGCCCCTGGTGTGAGGGGTGAGGTGTAGAGAGCGTGACTGGGATGCCCTGTCCCCGTAGACTGTGGCTGGTGGGGGAGGACCTGTGAGCTCCAGTGGCAGATATGGCTGTGTGAGTCATCACCACTGGCTCTTGGGGAGAGCGTGAGGCTTGGAGCGGGGTACCTGGGGGAAGTGGACAGCACAGCCTCGTGTTGGGTCCGGGACCTTGGGGGACACATCACCATGTGCCCTGAGTCCGTGTGAGTCCACACATCTGAATGTGTGTGTCCTGCATGCACACTGCGTGTGCAAGCCTGCCTCCCTGCCAGGTGTCTCAGCAGGCGAGCAACGGGAGGTTGGGGCCCCTCAGCTGCCCCTCCTCCCCCGTAGGGACCTGGTCCTGGGCAGAGGGCTGCTTGTCACCCCCTGGGGCCTGCCTGGTCACTGGGAGCCCCGATGGGGTGGGTGGGGACGAGGTGCAGCCTCCATCCTTCCTTTTCTTCCGCAGAGCTCCTGCCTCGGTGTGCTGACGGCTCGCCTGCCCACTGGCCCACCTTCAGGGGCACTGAGCACCACCTGACTTCTTTCCTGGGGCAAGCCCAGGTACGTCATGGTCCAGCCAGGTAGCGGGAGAGCTGCCTTCTGGTCTCACCCATGCCCGGCCCAGGGGCCTTGCCCGCTGGGCACTCTCCTGGTCCTGGCACAGCCCAAGGCAGGGCTAGCCAGATGCTGCCTCCTGAGCGCGCCTTGTTGGGGCCCCGCATGCTGGTGGAAGGGGACTCCTGTCGAGGAGGGGCTGGACTTTGGGGACAGGGTCACTGGGGAAGCCCCTCTCAGCCCTGATGAACCTGTGTATTGGAGCTGAGTTGTGGTTCATCTCAGGTGAGACTCACCTGCTCACCTGGGGTGATGGGAGAGGGGGCGGCAGGACTTTCAGGGAGCTCTGGGACAGCTGTGGCTGAGTGAGATGGAAACAAGGGCGCCCTGGGTGCTGGGCCCAGTGTGGGGACCCAGGCTGGCCCCCCGCCCCCTTGCCCCCTGAGTCCCAGTGTGATGAAGGGGTGGAGAAGTGAACCCCATGGGAGCCCTGCCTGTTGCTGCTCCCCTCCCAGCCCTGGCCACCGGGACCCCCCCTCTCATCCTCTGAGGCCCCCATCTCCACCCACTTTTGGTCCCAGTGTCTTCAAGGAGGGCAAAGGTGAACGGGCAGCTGTTCCTGCCTGAGTTTGCCCCTGGGCTACATGGGTGCTGTGTGGTGTGTGGCTGGCTGTGACCCCATCATGGTGGTGGTGTCTGTTAGGGTACATGCCGTGATGTTTGGCTTCTGTGATTGGTGGGGGGCTCTCTTGGTCAGCTCTGGGTCCTCCCCAGCTCTCCTGGCCCACACACCCTCACACCCTCACACTCTGGTGTGAGTAGGGACTCCCATGATTCTGAGTGTCCCCTCGGCTTGGGCGTGTGGGGCTGGCTGAGTTGGGCCAAGGGGAAGGTGGCTAGAGGCCGCTGGGTCACTGGAGTCTCAAGGGTCACCAGATGCTGCTTACTCCCTGGGCAGAACTGCAGACAGTGGTCTGCAGGGCCCTGGGTGGGGGCCCTCCACTGTCTGCTGTCCACTGGGCCCCTGGAGCATAGCCACTGTCGTTCCCTTTCCTGGGGCTCAGACATGCCAGAGAACCCTTGGGGAGGACAGGGTAGAGGGGCCATGGGAAGCCCCAGGAGGGTGGGCAGTGTGGGCTGGGCAGGGACTCTGGGGCTTTCCTGTCCCCCTCCCTATCAGGGCCAGCTCTGCTCAGGGCCATAGCCCTGGGGGCTTGAGATGCAGTTCTCCACAAGCACCTCAGGGTGTAGGACAGGGCTGGTGCTGGTGCTCCTGCGGGGGACGCCCAGATGTCCGGACAGTCCTGCTCCAGCTGCAGCCCCTCCCCACCTGCCACCTCCCACACCACTCAATTTCTCAGCAGTGCCCATGTCACCCCTCCCTTCTCAGCCTCCCCTCCCCGTTCCCCATTCCTTCAACTCCTCTCCCCTGTGAATTCTGCTGCTCAGCTCTTGGGGACCTGGAGCGAGTCCTTTTTGGGATTGTCCCATGGGGTGGACATGCCCGGTGGACTGCCATAGTGACTGGGGTAGGCCTTGGCCAGAGCCTCAAGCCCAGGGTGCAGGGAACACCCATATGTGTGGTGCCACCCTCTCCCAGGCGGGGCTATCCTGCCTGAGTTTAGAGGAGGCTGCAGGCTGGGTAGGGATGGGCACTGGGGCTGCATGCCTCCCGCTCTCCTACACCACAGGGCCCCAGAGTCTGTGCTGTCCTCACCAATGGTGTGGGCATCTGTCCCCATCTGCGACTGGGGGCATGTGTGCGTATGTGTAGGCTGCCCTGGTGTGTGTGTCAGCACACCACCAGTGCACACCACCAGTGCATGGGGCATTGGTGTATGTTCCCAGGGGTGTGCAGTCGCTTTGGGGATCTGTGAGCCACGCTTGGGTCCATGTCTGCAAGTGTGTGTGCTCGTGACTGGTGCAAAATGAAATTTGGGGCCCTTTGTTCAAAAAGTATCAAGAATTTCAAGATGGTGGCAGTGGAACCTCAAACCAGCGAGGGCTCCTGTGTGATTGCACTTGTCACACCCTGGACCCTGCCCAAGGAGGCAGGGCCAGGGAAGGGGGCCTGGCAGCCCACCCGGGCTGGGCAGGGGAACAGGTACCCCCAGAGTTGAGCTCTGGGCTTGGAGTGGGCTGCCCACTTCCATGGGGCCTGTCTCGGGTCCCTAGTGATCACTCCTGAGACCCTGTGTGTTCTGGCCTCTCTCTTTAAGTCTGAAAACCTCCGACATGCCTGCAGAGTGACCCACCGTCCCCTCCACAGCACCCAGGGCTCCCCAGAGAACCCTCCCGCTTGCCTTCTCTCACCTAGGCCCCTCCTTTAAACCACAGCTCTGCCTTCCCCTAGACTCCCCACCCACTGTCCCTCGCAGGTTGGGTATCCCAGGCTGACCCCTATCTCAGCAGGCGCCTCTCCCCACCCAAGCTGTGAGCTGAGGGAGTTTTGGGGTCCCAGCGCAGCCCTCTCTCCGCACAGGGTGGAGGTGGGGGAGGCTGGTTGGAGAGGCCGCACCCCGGGGAGTGTTGGGGCTACTCTCCCGGCTCTACCTCGTACCTCGCTCTGGTACGGACGCCTGGGCCAGGGACCAGTGCCAGAGCCGCCCTAAGTCGCCACCGGACAGCTGTGGGTCGCCCTTGCATTTGCATAGTGCTTTGCATATCGGGTGCGGGTGGAGGTCTCCAAGCCCCGCCGGACAGAGCGGCCGGGCGCGGTGCGGCCGCGGGGAGGGCCCGGGGCTGAGAGCTGCCTGGGACTGGCGCCCAGCCCCCCGCGCCAGCCTCCCGCCCTCAGCCCCCGCCAGCGCTCCCCCTGCGCTCCGCGAGCATCTTCCTCCCAGGCGGGCTGGGGAGGGGAGCGGGAGGGGCGCGGGCGCGGACTGAGGGGTCGGGCGGGGCGGAGCGGGGGCGTCGCCCCCGGGCTGCGATTGGCCGGCGCTGGGCCGGGCGGTCGGATTTGCCAGGTCGCACCGCGAGGCGGGGAGGGGTCCGCGCGGGG
>NW_017732333.1:216134-226684 GCF_001890085.2 Hipposideros armiger | reverse complement strand
CGCGGGGCAGGGGTCGCGAGAGGCGCCGAGCCGGCCCGGCCCGCGGGATGCGGCGCCCGGGGGCAGCGGGTGCGGGGCGCTGAGCTCGGCGGGGTCCCCGGCGCCATGCGCCGCTCCAGCACGGACGAGTCCACCTACCGGCGCAGCCCGTCGCCGGAGGGCAAGGAGCCGGGCTTCGCGCGCGGCGGCCCCTTCCGGCGCTACAGCAGCCTGTACGGGCGCGGGGAGGGCGGGGACGGCGGCGGCCCCTTCTTCGGCCTGCACGCCAACCCCGGCCCCAAGGCGGCCCAGGCGCGCTACACGTCGCCCAAGGGCACCAAGTACGTGGTCTTCTACCTGGACCTGTCCTTCATCTTCCTCCTAGAGCTGAAGCGCTGCGGCATGGCGCGCGGCTGCCTCCAGGGCGTCAAGTACCTCATGTTCGCCTTCAACCTGCTCTTCTGGGTGAGTGGTGGCGGGCCCGGGCGCCGGGGGCACATTGGGGGCCTGGCGTTGGTGGGGGGACCAGGGGAGAACCTAGAGTCGCTGCTCGGGTGGGACACGCGGGACGTAGACTGAGGGCGGGGGTCCCCCCCGGGTTGCTGCTCTGGCTGGGGGCCAGGGCTGGACTGGCCAGCGGGGGGCGTTTCCTGTCCGCGGGGTGGGGGTGGGGGGAGCCGAGCCTCTACACTCTGGGCGGCTGC
Source organism: Hipposideros armiger (assembly GCF_001890085.2). Classification (NCBI taxonomy): domain Eukaryota; kingdom Metazoa; phylum Chordata; class Mammalia; order Chiroptera; family Hipposideridae; genus Hipposideros; species Hipposideros armiger. The sequence continues at coordinate 226,001 of NW_017732333.1, read as the reverse complement.
CCCATGTCCTCTCCCCTCTTTTCCTGAGACGGGGTGTGTCCCGGTCCTGGTGCCTGACAGGGCAGCCCGGGCCACTGAGCCGCACCTGCCACAGGTTCGAGTCCTGGTCTGTGTGCCAGTGCCTCCCTCCTGTCCTCTCCCCCGCTCCCTCCACCAAGCGTGCAGACCTGTTGGGCCCCGGAACCGGCTTCAGAGGAGCTGTGGGGGCAAGGGGTTCCCAGTCTCCAGAAGTTCTGTGGCTGGGCCAGACACTGAGCAGGACTGTGGGGCAAGCGGGGCCCCCGCGAGTGTGTGGGGTGTCCCACCCTCCTGCTGCCTCCTTCTCCAACAAATTTTTGCTCAGACAGGAGGTGCCTGTGTCCAGGGTCAGAGGTACTGGTGCTACAGGGTGGCTCCTACCCCCCAAGATCGGGGGTAGAGTTGCCACCCAGCCCCATAACTGCAGGGAGGGTGGTGGGCCGTGGCTGTGACAGGTGTCACACGTGACCAGGTCGCAGCACTCCTGGCCAGGCCTGGGCCCCACTGTTGGGGCCGGGGGTGGCTTGGTGGAGAGAGAATGCCAAGGTCACTCCCTGCTCCATCCTTTATTCCTGCGCCAGCCCTCCGTCTACAACTGGGAGTAAGGGGGCGTGGCTTCAGCTCCCGCCTGGGCTGTCGACTCCAGAAGGAGGCTGTATTTGCATGCTCATTTGCATGCAGTCCAGTTAAGGCTAACCGCTCGGAAACCTAGGTCCATCTTCCATCCTGGGCCCTGGCTTTTCTCTTCTGCCATTTCGGGGGCGGGGGAGTAAGAAGTCACTGGGAGGGCCAGCTAGACTGGGCTCAAGCGTGGGAGTGTGACCCAAGGAGGCTCCTGCCCCAGATGCCTGCTTCCAGAGGGGTCACCCCAAGAGTTTGCTCTCTGCAAGGGGCTTCTGGAATGGGAGGGGCCCAGGCCCATGGTGGAGGACTACCCCAGAGACCAGGACCCCGAGCAGAGGTGGGTGCAGCTGGAGTTCCGAGCAGGCATGTGAAGAGGAGAGGGACATTGACCAACTGCAGTGGGCAGTGGGACCAGAGCTGGCAGCCACAGGTGTTGCTGTGACCGTGTTGGGTGGTGTAGGTGGCGGACTGACTGGGAGGCAGTGGGAATGAGGGATGGTCAGGTGCCGGGAGGTGGGCAGAAGCTGCTGCTTTCCTCACCTGCCCTCCTCAGTGACCTGGTCACTTGCCTGCAGGAGGCAGGAGCGGGCCCCTCAAAGGGGCCTGTGCTCTGCAAGCAGCCCAGCCGCATGGGTCTTCAGGCAGAGGTCTCCGCCCGTGGACCCAGCAGGAGTCTCCCTGCTAGCTTCTGGGCCAACAGGCTCTGCCACTCCACCGCAAACGGACAAATTCCCGTCCCCTCCCCGCCCTGAAAATCCAAGTCCCTCTTATTACCCAGTTACACCTCCCAGCCAAGCAAATGGGGCCCCTGCCGCTGGCCTCAGCCCCTCCCTGCCCCAGCGTGCTGCCCAGCAGGGGTCAGAGACCTGGGGGTCGGTCCGAGGGGAGGCTGGGTGTGACATCCACTGCACCTTGTCCCTGTGCCCGTGTCAACTAAACCCTCCCTGCTGGTGACAGAGGCTGCAGGGTGGGAGCGGCTAGAACACTCTTTCCCTGGGACTGGCTCCTTTGCTGTCTGGTGGTGCCGGCACCCTACAGGAGGGGTTGTGTTTGCCCCCCACTCCACTTTCCACTTTCACTGCCAGACCAGAGGACAGAAGGCCACCCCCCTCCCGGTGCCCTGCCTCAGTCTCCCCACTGGAGCTGACCATAGGGTTGGGGCTGAGGTTGTGGGAGGGGAGTCCCGGTGGGCTGGACCTCAAGACCCTCGTCTGTCAGTCCTCTGACCCCACCCAACAGGGCCAGGCCAGCTACATGCTGGGCCAGCATGGAGGTCACTGCCCAGAGCTGGGGTTGGGGTGGGGTGGGAGTGGTCGGTGCAGCAAGGAGAGGGGGCCGGGTGGGCATGAGAGCGCCGCCCTGTGCTCCTGCTCCGGCTTCAGGTGCAGTGACGCGCTTGCTCCTGCGCGCTGCCGTCACCGTAGTCTCCTGTCCCCCAGCCCCTTGCTTTCAGGATTTGCCTCAGCTCCTCTTCTCCCAGAGGTGGGCCTGGAAAGGCCCTCACACTGACAGCTGGACCTCAGGCACCTGCACACCTGGCTCCCTGGTTGGAGCTTGAAGCAATGCCACCTCCCCTCCCCACCCTAGTGTAGGGTGGGCCCCGGCCCAGGGCGCCTCTGGCTGGGCCGCAGTCCATGACTCGGCCTGGGAGCAGGAGCGGCTGGCTCAGGAAAGAATTGAGTCTCATTGGTGGCCTGTTTGGTGGGTTTCTCCTGGGGGCTCCTGGACAGGGTCTGGGAGGGCAGGAAAGTGTCGTCACCCGCCTGTCCTGGGGTTAATGTGCCAGCTCATCTCAGGGGCGGAAACAGGCCTGCCCTGTTACCACCTGTGCTTGGAGCTGGGGTGCCCTGGGACTGGGAGCCAGGAAGGCCAGTCCACATGCAGGTGGGTGGCGGGTGTGAGGGTTGGGCCCCTCAGAGTTCAGAGCCGACAGGCTCCCAGACCCACACCTGCCCTTCTGCAACAAACAGACCCTCGGGACAACCTTTTTGGGGACAGTTGCCCTCTGAGGCGTGCACAGGTGGTGGGCAGCTTAGGGCCAGGACTGATTCTGGGGAGCGCATGGTGGTGGAGAGGGCCATGCATGGGGCCTGGGATGGAGGTTGGGGGCTGTGCAACCCCCCAAGGAGCCACTTGGTTCAGGCCTCCTGGTCAAGCTCTTCCTTAGTGGCGAGAGGTGGAGGCCCGGGTGTGGGGGACGGAGGAGGTGCTCTCCCCGCTCCGCCCCTGCTCTGGTCGGAGCTCAGGGCTGCCCAGGGGCAGTCTGGGAGGTCTGGCGTGGTCCTGGGGTGGACCTGGGTGGAGGCAGGGCTGAGCTCAGTCGGGCGAGGGTGCTCTGTGCCCCCACCCGTGGCCAGGTGGCGAATCGGGCTTGTCAGGCCTCTGTGTGGATAGAACTTTCTACATGTAAAGCAGAGGTAGAGTAGGCTACAGGCCGGGTGGGGGCTGTCTGGGGCACAGATATGGCCTCGGCTGCTCAGGGGGACTCAGAGGTCAGGAGTTCTGTGCTGTGGCGAGGTCCCAGGTCCTAACTGCACCCCGCCGTCCTGGGCCATGGCCCCATCTCCCTGCCTGTGAGAGGGCATTGGGCTTGCTCTCCCCTCCTTCCCTGCCCTGAGGATCGAGCCAGTGAGGTGCTGCCCTTTGGGGCTGGGCCTGCTGGCGACCCCCCCATCCACTCCCAAGCAGCCCTGCTGTGGTCCTTGCCTCTCCCCTGCACGCCCCTCTCCCCCTACCCCTCCTTGGACACTGGCCTCGGGGTCGTTGGTCAGTGGGACTGTCTCCCCAATGGGCCAGGTCCGGTCTCCTCATCTTTAAGCTTTGGGAGCATGTGGAGGGCTCCCGGGGTCGGGGATGGGTGAACAGGACCCATGAGGACATGGGGGCTGGCTGGCGTTTAAGAAAATTAATGCTAGTCAGTTGCATAGATTTTAAGTGGACAGTGTGGAGTTGTCATCGCAGGAACAATATCTGGTAGGGAACAATTCCATCAGCCTGGAAGGCACCCCCAGCCACTTCACCCAGTCCCTCCAAACCCACTGTGGGCAGCTGCTGACCTGATTCCGGCGTGGCAGACAAATTCTCCCATTTTCAAGCTTGGTATAGATGGGCCCCCCATGACAGTTCTTGGCTGGGAGGGGTGCATCACCCCACCATGCTCAGCTCCCACCCCGGGGCTGTGCCGGCTGCCAGGTGGGCTTCTGGGCACAGGCGTGGCCCCTGCAGGTACCTAGCCCTCCACCCCATTCCAAGGACGTGGCCAGCTGCCCAGCCATCTGCCACACTGAGCTGTGTGGCCAGAGGGGCAGTGGCAGAGGGCCAGCTGGCACCTGCCTGTCGTGGGCCTGGAGGTGATGGCATCGCCCAACCATGCCCTGGGCCAACCTGAAAAATACACGGATGGGGAAAGAGATGGCAGGAGAGGCAGCGTGACCCGGGCACCGGGTGAGGGCAGCCGCCAGGGCGCGTGACAGGGAGCCCCAGCTGATGGCAGGGCTGGGACGGAGACCCTGACCAGTGGGCTGACCTCTTCTCCCAGGCTGTCATGGGGTCAGTGTCTGCTCCTGGGCCCCCTGGGCTTCTGCCTGGCTGGGGAGGGGCGTTCAGCTAGTGCCCTAGGCAGTGAGCGAGGGGCCGGACAGGTGGTAGGGTTGGGGTGGGGCCCCGATCCTGACCCAGGAGGGGCTGGAGCTCCGGCGTCTCGGGGCCTCAGCCCCATTCGTCCTGTGTTTGATGCTGTGTCTGAATGTAGTGGGGCCCATTTTCTCCTTTACTTGGAGGCTGCAATTTTCCTGCCAAAATGTTTTAAAAGCTGCATGGGCAGAAACATTTCTGAATTACAGGTGATTTTATTAAGCACGTGCCTGCATTTTGTTAGCGTGTGTCTCTGAGAGTTTTTGTGACTGTTCTGTGTACATGTGATTGAATGTGGAGGGGCCTGGGGTCTTGTGGGGACTTGTGACGAGGGACGGTGTGTGCATTGTTGTGCGTGACACCGTGGGATGGTGAGCGGTGTCTGACCGCATGGGTGGGCTGTGTGTCGGTGTTACGGTGTGTGTGATGGCGTGCATCTGGGTGACAGCCAACGGGTGTCTCTCTCGCCATCATTTCATGGAGTGTTAATTAAGGAAATACATTTCTACCATGGCTGGCGGTGATAGCCCACCCCTCCTGGGCCCCCCACCGCCCACAGCAGCTCTACCCGGCAGCATCCTCCCTGTGTCCTTCCCTCTGTCCCCACGGGGCAATGTCGTCTCATTTTCCTGCTGACAGGAGCCATCCACCGCCCTTGAAGGCAGAGCCAGCCTCACAGGCAGCTTGGGTTTTAAATAACAATTTCCCCCTTTACACCAGCATCTCCCCAAGAGGCAGCCCCACCCACTGTGGCTGGGGGCTCAGCCACGAATCCTGACCCACTGAGTCACTGTGTCCTCTGGCCAGAGAGGGCCTGACTTCCAGCTTCCTTCAGAGAGGCGGCCCCCCCCCTCCCCGCCCCCTGCCCCAGGGCTGGGCAGAGGCCAGGCGAGCCCTCCCTGTGTGTGGGGGTCTGTGTGGTGGTATTTCTGCTTTCAGTGCCCCACTGGGTACTAGCTGCAGCCTCATCCTGGGGTCCTTGGAGATCCCCTAAGACCCAGAGGAGGTGGGGGCCAGGTGCTGGGTGTCCTGATGGGCATGGGGGAGGAGCACAGCCGGGGCAGCCCTTCAGCTCCCCGTTTCCTCTTCTGCTGGTTGGGCAAGAGGATTAAATGAGACGGCACCTGTCCCACCTCCTCTGTGCCCCGTGATGTCACAAGTGGCACCTCCCACAGGCAGGCTCAGGGTGCCCAAGGTGCTGGTGGCCCCGCCTCGCTTCGTCTTGGTGGCCTTGCCTGTGGTCAGCACTGTGGAGAGCACCGCCTGGCTGCTGGTGGGGGCCCACGTCCACCCCACCCTGCAGGTGGGGGGCACACACCTCTCCCTACAGCCAGCAGACCCCACCATGCCCTGGGGCTGTGCCCAAACCCAGCTCTGAGGTGAGGATGGCTCAGGGAAGTGGGGCGTGTGCATGCCCAGGGTGCGTGCCAGGTGTCTCCAATTAGAGGGTCCTGTTCCCCCTCTGGGCAGCCTCCCCCAGCCCCCCGGCCTCCAGAGCCTCATCAGCACTGAGCTTGGTCAGGAGACACACTGACTGCTGGCTGGGCCGCAGTCCATGACTAGGACTGAGCTGGACACTGCCGAGGCCTCTCAGTTCCAATCCTGGCAGCAGGCAGAGGCACTTGTCATCCATGGTGGCCCCTCCGGGAACCGCCAAGGCCGTGCGGTCAGTGTCAGGGTCCCCCCGACCTGGGGCCCGGACAGGCACGATGGCCCTGGACCAGGGACAGAGGAACCCCATGTGGGGCCCCAGCACCCGGTCGCTGTTTAGCAGCTTCCCAGGCCCCGCCCTGAGCTGGCCGCACCAGCAGAGGTGTTTATAGTTTTCAGACAGAAGCTGTTGTTTCTCGTGGAAGGTGCAAACAGGGCAGGTATGGTCTGGCTTGGGCTGACGGGGACCCCCTCCCCATTGTGCTCTTGTGCCCAGCCTGGGCAAGGCCCAGAAGGACCCCAGACGCAGAGGACGCTGGCCAGAGCCCCGTGTGCACGTTCTCAGTGGCCACCCACACCCCTGTGGCCAGGGATGACCGAGGCTGGGGAACGGGAAGGGGGAGACCCCCAGGGCCTGCAGGGCCGGCTTGAGCTGAGGGGTCCCTGTCAGGGTGGGGACCCCAGGCCTGGGGAACCAGGTCGGTGCGGAGCGGGGTATGGCCAGCTCCTCAGGGCTGGCTAGGCGGGTAGCTCATCTCCCAGCCTCAGGGGCTGTGAGTCTGGCTGTGGACACTGGGGAGACTTCTGGGGGGTGATGCGGGGCTCATGGTGGCCCTGGGTGGACACGGTGTACCTTGGAGCCTGGTGGCCCAGCCTGTCCTGGAGCGCGCAGGGTGAGCACTCTGAGGGGTTGGACTTCGAGCCCAGCAGTTTTCTGTGGCCGAGGCCAGATGGCCAGGAGGCTCCTGGGCCTGGTCAGGGCACAGGGTCCCACATTCTGTCCAGTCCCAGCGTGGGGTGGGCCCCCAGGGCTGCCCGGCCTTCCCGAGAGCCCATCAGCCATCGGTACTCAGGTGGTCTTCTGAAACCCAGACTGCCATGGGACCAGATACTGGTCAGCATTTGGGGGGTCTGCATGCCCCCACATCCTCCCATTTCATCCTGGGATGACCCAGAGCCCAAGGCCTCATGTCTCAGGGTTGGGGCGGGAGCCCCTTGGCCAGCCCCAGCCACCCTTGGCTCCCCAAGGCCAGGCGACCCTGTCACTACGCAAGGCTGAGAGCCCCCTCTGGCTTCATCGCCGCCTTGCCTTCTCCCTTTTCTCCTCTTATTTTAATTGACTTTTGTAATAACGACAGTTATGAAATTCAATAAAGGCTCCAGTGGTTGCCGGGCAGTGAGGCCGGGTAGTGGGCTCTCTGCTCCATTCCTGCACCGCCACCTTCGTGGGGCTTGCTCAGTAGGGGACAGCTGGGGACGCCTGCCGGGCTTGTGGGGCTGGTGTGTGGAGTTCTCGGGCCACCCATGGGGAGCCAGCTTTTGGAAGAGCGAGTGTGTAGGGTCCTGCTGAGGCCTCTGAGGTGGGGTCTCTCTGAGCTGCTCAGGGCCAGAGGCGGCTGGGCTGTACCCACCATGAGGGCACCACGGCAGGCAAGCTGCAGGCTGGGTTCTGGGGGCAGAGGGGGCACTGCTTGTAGGGGGTGATGTTTGGGGGGAGCCCTGGGGCCCCCTGCCCAGGCTGTCTTAACAGAGCCTCTTTCATGACCCCGGTGGTGGAGCGTCCTCAGACCACCCCTTCCCCGCCAACCACAGCATGACCAAGCTGTAGGTGTGGGACCCTGGTGTCCGTCACTGTGCATCGGGGATGGCTGTAGGGGGAACCAGCCTGGGTGTCAGGACAAGGCTGAGAGGGGCACGCGGCCCTGGGAGGTCAGCGGGGCCCACCCCGGACACCACCCTGGGTGGCTGTCCCTAGGGTCCAGGGTGGCGACCTGACTGCCCCTTTCCCTCCACCCGGTGGTCCCAGCTGGGAGGCTGCGGCATCCTGGGTGTTGGCATCTGGCTGGCTGCCACACAGGGGAACTTCGCCACCCTGTCCTCCTCCTTCCCGTCCCTGTCGGCCGCCAACCTGCTCATCGTCACCGGCACCTTGGTCATGGCCATCGGCTTCGTGGGCTGCATCGGGGCCATCAAGGAGCACAGGTGCCTGCTGCTCACCGTGAGTGCGGGAGAGGCCCTCGGGGTGGGGCACGGGCTCCCGACACAGGGTCTTCCAGGCCAGGCGGGGCCTGGGGCGTCGGGTGGGGGGCTTCCCTTGACAGGACAGGGACCCGTGTGCACATGTGTGCGAGGCAGGGCCCCTCCGGCCTATACTGGGCCTGTTTTCTCAGCCCGTCCCTCCCAGCTGCTGTCCCAGGCCTCGCAGCCTCTGTTGAGAAGCTCCTAGCTCGGCCGTGGCCTTGGAGAAGGGTGTCCTGTTCTTGGGAGTGTTGGTCACAGAGAATCCAGAGGGGAGAGGACCCCTGGGCCAGGCTCCTTCCTATTAAAATGCCGGTGGACCCCTCGGAGCGAGGCGGAAGCTGCAGTGTGTATAGGGCTCCGACCAGGTCTTTCCCCTGGGTGGGCCCCGTGTCCTGGGCCCAGACTGAGGGACAGCAGATCGGGGACCCCGGAGAGGATGGGGCCCATTTCCCTGCCCCCCACTTGTCCAGGCTCAGCCGCGTCCCCGTCAGCCCTCCTTTCCGGGGGAGTGATGTGAGGGAAAGGCGGGCCAAGCCAGGCTGCCACCTCTGCTCAGCTTGACCCAGGGCACCAAGGGCCAGGTCAGGGCTGTGCCTCTGGGGACGCTGAGTGGGGGCTGCCACCCGGCAGGCAAGGTTTGTGCAGAGGTGGGGCTTCTGCTTGGGTGGCGGTCCCCCACCTTGGTCTTGCCTGAGCTGACACTGGCCACCCTGAGGAGTGTGGCTGGGGACTGGGGTCACTGCCAGCTGATTCATCCCCTGGCATCGCCTCGCCCTACTGCCCAACCCAGGGACCCAGGCACGGAGCACAGGCGTCCACTCGCAGGCCTGAGGCCTGGGCTCTGCAGGGCGAGCAAGACTAGACGGAGCCCAGGGGTTCCAAGGGAGGTGGGGGGGCCGGGGGCTGGCGAGTCACTGAGGCCTGTCCCCTCCGCCCCCAGTTCTTCGTGATGCTGCTGCTGGTGTTTCTGCTGGAAGCCACTGTCGCCATCCTCTTCTTCGCCTACACTGACAAGGTACGGCCACCTGTGCCCACCCATCCTCACCACCAGGCGAGGGGCTGTGACACTGCAGGTGACGATTGTGTGGGCGGGTTGGAAACGGCTGTCACAGATGCTGCGCTTGGTGTGGACGACAGCAGCCCTGTCATCTGACTGACGGGGGCCCAGAGCCGAGGGTTAGGTTCTACCCACAGAGTCCGGGGCCAGGCCTGGGGGCGCCGGTAGGAGGCCGCTCATGCTGCCCTCGGCTGTGCCTGGTTGACAGGGAGCCTCCTCACCCCGTTCGGTCCTTGGTTTGCACCAGCGAGGGCTCGTTGAGCGTTAGTCTGTGGGTTGTAATCCGAGACATAGTTTTTGCTCATCCGTCTGCTTTGCTCTGGGAGCTCTTGCAGCTCACTCCTGTGTCTCCTTGGCACGCCCCCCAATGCGCTTTTTGGGGAGCACTTTTTTTCTGGCGCTAGGAGCCGCTCCAGGCCCATCCTGGGCATTTGCTGCCAGCACTGTGATCAGCCCTTTCTCCTAGGAGCCCATGGTCGTAGGGACTGCGACCTGGGCACTGCCCTGGGGTGTCAGAGCTTTGAGGCCCCTCAGCTACCCCCCGGGGATGTGTGTGCCCCGACCATGGTGTGCAGACACAGCTCTGAGTACTGGGTACCTGCCTCTCGGTGTCTGGCCTATCCAGTGCTCAGCACCACGGGTGGCCCAGGGAGATGCAGGGCTTCTGGGAGGAGGGGACTCAGGGAGGGGACAAAGGGTGGGCTAAGGAGCGGGGATGTCCCTGCTCAGTTGTCGGCATCTGCAGATCGACAGGTATGCACAGCGAGACCTGAAGAAGGGGCTGCACCTGTACGGCACCCCGGGCAACGTGGGCCTCACCAACGCCTGGAGCATCATCCAGACAGATGTGAGGGGGGGGCAGG
>NW_017732333.1:192875-216004 GCF_001890085.2 Hipposideros armiger | reverse complement strand
CGGGCAAGCGGGGACGTGCCGGGCAAGCGGGGGCGTGGCGGGCAAGCGGGGGCGTGGCGGACGAGCGGGGGCGTGGCGGACGAGCGGGAGCCCCGCCCCCCGGCTCCGTCCCAGCCGAGCTCTCCCTGCAGTTCCGCTGCTGCGGGGTGACCAACTACACCGACTGGTTCGACGTCTACAATGCGACGCGCGTGCCCGACTCCTGCTGCCTGGAGTTCAGCGAGAGCTGCGGGCTGCACGCGCCGGGCACCTGGTGGAAGGCGGTGAGCCTGCGGCCTGGACCCGGGGCCTGGGGTTGGAGGGCCGGCCTCCCTGCTCCGGAGCGGACGCCAAACTGCGTGTCGCCCGCTTTTCCTCCAGCCGTGCTACGAGACGGTCAAGATGTGGCTCCAAGAAAACCTGCTGGCCGTGGGCGTCTTCGGGCTGTGCACGGCGCTCGTGCAGGTACGCGGGCGGGGCCCGGAGCCGCCAGGACCCACCCGCACCGCCCCGGCGCTGTGTGGAGGCCCTGCCCCCATGGAATCTGTGCCCCCAGGCAGAGGTGGGGTTCGTGGGGAGTGGTCAGGGACACCCGTGGGGAGGTGACCTTTGACATCGGGGATCCTGAGAGCCCCGGTCTCCTAGTGGACTGAGGTGTAGCCCGGACGCCCCTGTGCGGGACGGGGAGGGACTGCGCCCCAGGAGCGTGGTGGGTGGTGTCACAGGACTGCTCAGTGTAGCGCGAGGGTGGACAGCCCAGGCCCTGACATCCAGGTCCAGCTGATCGGCCCCGGGTCCCCATGGGAGTCCTGAGTGTCGGCGTCCAGGGAGCGGGAGGCCAAGCTCTCAGTAAGCCTGGTCAGGGCAGCTGCCTTTCCCGGGGTCACAGACAGGTGAGGGGTTGAGGTCAGATCAGAGGACACTCTGAGGTGCCGATCACGGATGAATGGGCACGAGGCAGACTGCTGGGCGTCTCCAGGCAGCTGGGGAGGTGGCATGTGGCCAAGGCCCAGCCTGGAGCCGACGGGCCCTTAAACAGGCAGTGAAACCGTCAAGGAGCCCAGGGCGGCCAAGCCCCTGGGGAAGGGGGCCTGGGGGCCGAGCCCTCGGACCCATGGGGTGTGCCCTCTGTGGTGGGCAGGCCCTGCCTAGAGGTCAGAGGTGGAGTGGCTGTGATGGACCTGAACTGTCAAGGGTGGGGGACACACCCCGAGAAGGGGGTACCAGGCTATCCGGGAAGCTGCGGGCGGGGTCTGGGAGCCCAGGCTTTGGGGGTCAGTGCCCTTCTGGGCTCGTGGCCCCGGGGGGCGGTTCTGCCCAGCCCCCTCCTGTCCCCACAGGTCCTGGGTCTGACCTTCGCCATGACCATGTACTGCCAGGTGCTGAAGGCCGACACCTACTGCGCATAGGCTGCCCGCTGCCTGCCACCCGCTTCACTGCCAGAGCACGTCACCCACCGGGGAGGTGACCTCATAGGACTCTCTGCCAGCCTGGGCGTGGGGGAGGGGAGGAGCAGGTGGCCGGAGCCCCCAGGACCCCTGGCCAGGCCTGTGAGCACCGAGCTAGAGGGGGTGGCTGAGCGCAGGCCACTTGCTGGGGGCGGGGTTGGGGGTGCTTGTGGCACTTTCCTTTCACATCCTTGTGTTCTCCAGGGCAGTGTTTCCCGAGACCCTGTACAGGGCAGGGGTTGGGGCCGCAGCGGGCTGGGGTGGGGCAAGGGGCCCACTGCCAGTCCAGGTGCTTGAGACAGGCTGCAGTCTCGCATCCACATTCCACGTGGGGCCAGGGCAGGCTCCCAGCGCATCGTAATAAAGTGCGGGCAGCAGCCCCCCACCTGCCCGCCTGTGTGTGTCACTGCCCTGTGCCCCCATGGGGGTGTGTCCATGGACCCCCACCGATGCCCAGGCCAGGCAGATGGGTGTTCCGCACCTCAAAGGACAGCCACCAGGCCTCCATTAAAATGGCTGAGCAGTGGAATGGAGGTTCCAGGAACGGCCCCAAGCCTCCATGACCCGTCTGCATCCACGGCCCCGTGCTAGGGATGTCTTGTCTCCACCCCGCGCCTGCTGTGGGGTGTCCCCTCCACCCAGCCCCAGGGGTGTTCTCAGCAAGTGTGGCTCAGCACCGTCCTGATTTCTATTCCTGCTTTGCTCCTGGGAACCTGGCCCTTAAGTGTCACTCCGTGGACTTCGGGAAGTGAGTGGGCTGTGGGGCGCAGAGCGGCTGTCACAGGCTCAGAATCAGCAGTGGTCCACCTGCATCAAGTCGCTCAGATGGGTCTCTGGTGGGCAGGACTGATGGGGAGTGAGGGGCCTGGGTCTGGGGTTCTGGTCGGAAGATGGGCCCCTCAGGAGCCTCACGGGCTGTGGGGCATCTGACCCCCCAAGTCACCCCCATAACCTCTGATTTCCAGCCCCTGGTCCTGCCAGCTCCGCGGTCCTTCCTCAGCCCCCCCCCACCTGTGTCACTGTCCTACGGCAGACCCACCCTGTGACCCCCACCAAGCACGGGCTGCGGCCACAGACAACCCAGACCACCAGGGTGCCCAGCTCCTCCCTGGTCCTGTCGTGCGCCCACGTCCCCGACACCGCCTGTCCTTACTCTGTGGAAGCCACCAGCACCCCTGGGAAACTGCCACCAGAGTTAACATGGAGGTAGCAGCCTCAGGACACACGATTAACACACCAAAACCAAACTTGCTTACACACCAGCAAGTGACAGGAAGGGACAGCAGTCACATCCAGAAAAACTGTCCTAACCCCCCCAGCACCCACACTGCCCTAGGGCCTGTGTCAGGCCCCCATTCACGTTTCTCTGCAGCCCTGGGTGACAGGGAGACCTGATCTCCCCGCGTGGACTTGTGGGCACAGACCCTTTGTTTGCAGCCTCCAGGCATCGTCTGCGTCCAGCCCTGACTCAACTTCCCCCAGGGCCCGAACTGCACTGGGGGCCTGTCCCTCCGTGCTGATCCATCTGGTGTGGGAGCCTCGGGTCCAGCCCCAAGACCCATCCCAGCTCCCCACTGGTCCCCAAGTCTTCCAAACCCCAAGGTGAGAAGCCCCCACATCCAGTGCCCTGTCACCTACCTGGCTCCCTGTTCCCTGACACCTGTCACACTGCCAGACCCCAGACCGCTGCCCCTGATGTGGGGGCCTCACCCCTCCTCTCCTGCCTGGGCCTTTGAAGCTGGGAGGTCAGCCCCTGCCCACAGCCAGGGTGGCGGGTGTGGGGCCGAGGGCTCAGGGAGACGGACCACCCCAGGGAGCCCCATGCCGTGGTCCCATGTGCCGGTCAGCATCCCCACCCACCAAACCACATGCAGCCAGGCTCACGTGTGCACACCGCCCCGCACCCAACCGTTCTTCCATTCAGGCCCAGCCCCACCCCCACCCTGAATCTGGGGGGCCAGGTCTGTTTCCCAGAACCAATGGGCTGCTCTACCCTTCCACCCCAAGAGCAGGCCTGGGCGGGGACAGTTTGCAGGGCCTGCCTGACCCACCAGCGTGGCAGGAGTTGGGTGCCCAGGCTGCCCTCCCAGCTGGGCTGGTTACTGTCGTGGGCCCCACGGCCGACCTGCTGTACCGAGTGGTACTTCCTCAGCGCAGCCTAGCGGACAGAGCGGCTCTTCGAGGGCCTGGTGGCCCAGCCAGGCCAACCAAGGACAGATGCCAGTCCCCTTTCATGTCCCATAGCGAAAAGAGGGAACGTGACCCTTATCTCAGGACTCACAGCTCAGGACCCCAAGTGTCCACGCACAGCGCCAGGCCCTGGGTGAGTGCGCGGACAGCCGGCCCACCGAGGTGAACTGGGCAGTGGGGCCAGGGCCGGCTGTCCTTTGGCTGCTCGCAATCTGAGTTTCCCAATGTTTCATCGCAGGAATGTGGCCACACCACGGCACCAACAGGCTCCCAGGGGCCCAGGGCCGAGGGCCGGCCTCTCGGCCTGGTTTCTGCATGGGCCCCCCCACACACCCACGCCTTGGGGCGCTTGGGCTAGTTTGCAGCTTGTATGGGCAGGTGAGCCAGCGTGGGCAGTGTGGCCCCTTTGTGTGGCCCTGGGTGACCAGATGGAGCTGCCCCTGCCAGGGTCCAGCGTGGGAGCCTGTGCTGTCCTGGAACTCCCAAACCCACAATGAACCACACAGGCTGTGTGCCGTGGTGGGTGCCCGGCCCCCTGGCATGGCCCTGGGTTCTGCTCCCACTCGACCGACAGCAGCAGCAAGGCTGGTGGGGGCGGCCTGTGTTCTCAGGGCACCCTGGGCCAGGGCTGTCTACCCACAACACTGGTCACTCCCGAGGTGAGGGTCCCAGGACGCCTCTGACCCGCCCAAAGACCACAGCAGACACGGCAGGAAGAGAGAAGCGTCTGTATTTTCACGTCTGCTCTGGGGCGGGCCTACAGCAGGTCATAGAAGTAATCGAGGCCCTGGCCCAGCTCCCAGATGGACAGCCCGACGCCCAGCTCCCTGGCCAGCTCCAGCCGCACCTGCAGGGACTGCAGACGGAGGGAACCTTGGCCTCTCTCTCTCTCGTCTCCATGGCAGCCCCTGGTGGCCTGCCCACCGCCCAGAACATGCCCAGGTCTGAGCCCCTTGTCCCCAGGGTAGCACCTCAGACCTTGTGCTGACCCCTCTGCCCAGCTCGACCCCACTGAGCGCATGGGCCATCATGGGAGGTGTGCCTGCTCCCGCCCCCAGACCAGGCTGGGCCCGCACGTACCTTCAGAGTCGGGTAGAACACAACGTGCCTCCCACCGCGGCTTCTGCAAGACAGGGGCACGGTCTGCCTCCCGCCCTGGTGCCTCCCGCCCTGGTGCCCCCCTTGCCCCCTCAGCCCAGGTCTTGGGTCTGGTTGCAAAAGCCAGGCCAGGCCGGCCCTCAGGCAGAGGTCGAGCTTGTGGCTGCAGAGCACTGGCCAGCCCCCACCTTACCGTGTGCCCCCACTCTCGCCCCGGGGCCTTGTCCTGGACACTCACTTCTTGTACTCGAAATAGTGCTCCGCGGCCTGGCTGTCCCACACCATCTGGGGCCTGTGCTCCTTCAGTGTCTGGATGTACCTGGAGAGGCCGGGCTGTGAGTGTGGGAGCCCCCGAGGCCTCGCCCGCAGCCCGAACACCTGGAAGTGGTGAGGCCGCCGGGGGCAGCAGGACTCGGGGCCATCATCCCCCCAATGTCCAGGGAGCATTAGCAGCTGGCCCGGCAGTGCGGGAGGGCCACGCGTACACCCTGGACTCGAGGAAGTGCCAGGAACCAGGACTGTGGGGCAGGGCCTGAGACGCTGGGCGGGACGGCTGCAGGCTGGGCACCTCACACCCCAGGGAGGGGGACAGAGACCCCCACAGGCTCCTGGGATCGGAGCACACACTCGGCAGCATTTCCCAGCTTGACTTTGGGTTGGCACCGCCTGCATCACAGCACTGGGTGTCCTGAGTGAAGGCCCCTGCTGGGTGGGCGGGGCACACCTGCTGGGGGACTGCCTGGGCGGCAGGGGTGACAAGTTGTGCAGTTGTGGGAGGGGCCAGGCCTGACAATGCCAGGGTATCTGAAGCGGCTGTGGTCAGCCACTCCATGGACGAAGGAGACATCAATGGGCCCACTGGATGTGCTCTCCATGGGGTCTGGGCCAGAAAGATGCACAGCCCTTGATTGAAGCGCCACTCAGTGTCGCCCAGCGTCTGCTAAGTGGCTCTGATAAGTCTGGGTTGGGAGGGCGGCACTCCAGCCCAGCCTGCCCCTGAGCCCCTAGTCCCATCCTGGTGGCAGGTGTCCAGGGTAGAGTGGCTGTGGGCCCTCGGGTCTGTGAGGAGCTCTGGTCACGCACTCTTCCTGTGGGGACCTCTGTGGTCACCCCTCAAAATCTGCTGCCTGCCGGAGTGGCTGAGGGGTGGGGGTGAGCCAAGAATGGGGTCCCTGTTGGGGCTGAGCCACGAACTGAGAGCACTGGGTCCCTCCCTGTGGGAGGCCCAGTCCTGGCAGTGTCTTGTGGGGACACACAGACGCCCACACTTGGCTGAGTGCAGCCCTGGGGACACAGAAGTGAGTGGGGCGGGCCAGCCGAGTGGCGCGTTGGTTAAGAGCTGGCTTGGGACGCCAGAGGGCCCCGGTTCGGATCCCACATATGAGGGCCAGTGACACTGCCCTCCACAGCTAAGATGCTGAACAACAGCTCAACCTGGAGCTGGGCTGCTGTGAGTCGCTGGCGACGGCGTAGGCTACAGTCCCCTGCTGCAGTGGGTTGCCATGGGCTACCGTGTGTAGCCAGCAGCCAGCGTGAGCGGCCAGCAGCCGCAGTGAGCAGCCATCCAGAAGCCGGCGACTGATCTGCCTCGCCCGGGAAGAGCGCAATGATGGTGCCAACTTGGGCCAGTGAAGCAACATCCCCCACAACTAGACTGAAGAACAAAACGACAGCAACTTGTCTGTTCCCCTTTCCCCAGGTCCCCAGCATTGTTCCCCTCCCCCAATTCCCCAATAACATCTTTAAAAAAAAAGTGAGTGGGGTGTGAGCCCTGGCTGGGGCAGTAGGTCCTGCTGTGTGTGTGGACAACTGTGCAGACACCTGGCACTGCCAGGCGGCTCTGGGGGTAACAGCAGGGCTGAGGGACAGAGTGGGCACAGCCAGAGGAAGGGGTGAAGCGGAGGGCAGAGGGAGGAAGCGCTGACATCATGTGGGCCGGGGGACTGGAGAAGTGACGGGGCTACTGCAGGGACAAGGGCTGGGCCCTCCCCTGAATTCCCGGCAGGCCTGCCATCACCCACTCTGTGTGCCCTTCATCTGCACAGGGTATCGCCGGCGCCATCTGTGACCACGGTCCTATGGGGGCCGCGTCCCCCTTCCTCAGCGCATCTCCCCACTCATAGAGGGAGGAGACGTCCTTCCTGGTCCCCAGCCCTGTGCAGCCCCCTCCGTGGCCCCCTTGTCCACCCAGAGTCGCAGACCCCAGGGAAGATGCCACAGCAGCAAGACCGCATCACTGTGAATCCCGCCACGTGGGGCCCGTCTGCCCCCCATACCTCATGTGGGGTGCCAGGTTGAGGACCCCTTGTGCAGAGGCAGAGAGGAGCCCGGTCCCCACCCCGGGGCCCGTTGTCCGCTCTCGCCCACCATGATCCTGCCAGGGCGTAAGCACACGAGTGCAGCCTGTGCCTCCGGGACCTCGTGGCCCAGGAGCCCGAAACGGCCTGGGGAAGCCGGGGGACGAGGAAGCCACAGTGCCTGGGGGTGGCTGAGGGGCGCAGGGGCCAGCTGGCTCTCCGGCTCAGACAAACAGTGGCCCCTGGCGGCAGGACAAGGGGACTCTGGGCCAGCCCCACACGACCCTCCCCAGAGGCAAGACATGACCTCGACTTGCTCCAAAAGCCTCGGGCTGACCCTGTGTGCCTGTCACAGGCCTGTCCACAGCATCTCTGAGGGAGACACACGAGAGCCGCAGCCCTGCCACGTCAGCCCTGCCCTCTGCTGTTTCCTCGGCCCCAGGGAGGCCCTGCTGGGCCCTCAGCATCTGCTCCTACAGGGTGGGCAGGGCAGCTCGCCCCTGACAGGCAGCCCGGCCACACCCCGGACCCGCCCCCCTCCCCCCACCCACTCCCCCGTGGTGCCCTCAGCCTGTCAGGGAGGGGCAGGTCTGCGGGCAGGGGAGGGCCCGGATGGGCTGGAGCCTGCTGGGAACAACAGATCCCAACACATCTGAGGGGGCGGCTGTGTGTGGGCAGGGCACCCCTCCCCCATCACACACAGACACCTTTGTAATTGGAATTCCTCCTCCCCTGCCCTGGGCCTCACCTGACCCTCACGAGCTGGGGTTAATGGCGGCCAACAACCCCACTTCACAAGCTACTGCAGGGCCCCCTGTGGTGAGTAAAGTAGAACTCTTCACCACTCAGATGGTGTCAGAGACGAACTGTGTCCCCAAATTCCTATGTTGGAGCCCTGATGCCCAGGACCCTAGGATGTGGCTATGTGTGAAGCTGGGCCTTTAAACAGGTAATTAAGGTGCAAGGCGGCTGCTGGGCTGGGCCCTCATCCACTGTGCCTGGGGGCCTCATAAGATGTCGGGACACAGACACGCACAGAGGGACGACCCTGTGGGGACACAGGGAGGAGACGGCCGTCCACACGCGGAGGACAGAGGCCTCAGAACCAGTCCTGCCTGCACCTAGGTTTTGGGCTCCAGCCTCCAGGACTGGGTGTCTATGATTCAAGCCACCAGCTGTGGTGTTTTTGTGGTGGCCCGAGCTGACCAATATGGGGGGTACCTGAAGGCAACACCTCCTGCCCTCCCAGAGGCCAGGGACTTGGGGAGGAGGGACCTTCCAGGGGTCCCAGGTCAGGAAAGGGCTGTGTGGGAGAGGGGCCATGCACAAGGCGCTCAGAGCAGCTCTGACCTCGATGGATGGACAGGGGGCTGCGGGGGGGGGGGCAGATCCCTCCCAGGAGCTGGGGAGCTGCTCCCTGTCCTTCCTGTCCGGGTTCCTGGTGTCCCCACCACCAAGGCCCTTCTGAGCAGAGCAGGAGCCCCAGGCCTGTGCTGGAGCCCGGAGCCCAGACCCCAGCCCAGCTGGGTGAATGAAACACATTCCTGGGGGACCACCACTCGCCCATCCCCACTCACAGCCTAGCTGACCCTGATGTCCCGCCGGCAGGGGCCCAGGCTGGGGCAGCCGTGGTAAGGGGTGGTCCTCAGAGTAGGGGCCTAGAGGAGACACAGCACCCCCCCCACTCCACTGGGAAGGCAGCTGGGAGAAGCCCCCCAGAACCTGAGTCCAGGCAGGGGCCAAGCAGGCAGCCTCTGTCTGCCCCAGGGAGGAGCCTGAGGGAGCCACTGAGGACGGTGGGCACGGACAGGCGTGGACTGGCCCAGCGGGTGCCGGGCACTTGCCCAGCCCCGTGCACCGCCGACACACCGTGTCCCTGGCAGTGAGGTCTGCCTGTGGGTGACCGGCAGACCCCCTGGGAATGGCAGTCTTTGGACACACTCACCACTGACAGAGCAGCTCTTGAGAGAAGCGGTGCTAACACAGCTTCTGAGGGTGGGGAGACTGGGCCGCCCAGCGCCCAGCCAGGCAGAAGGCACAGCCGGCGCCTGACCAGAGCACAGGCCCCAGAGGGAAGGAGCCATTAGCAGACGGGGCCCAGCAGGGACCAATGTGAGAGCGCCGGGCAGGACGTGGAGCAGCTGTTACAGCTCAGTACACATGTGCCGCATTTACCAGTGACACGGAGGTGAGAGAAGACCTAACCCAGGCCACTGGCCCCCAGTCGGGACATGGCAGGAAACAGCAACAAAACCCGAAAAGAAAGCAGAAAGTCGAAGGAAACAGCAAGACGTGCCTGTGAGCTGGGGACAAACCCACCGACCTACACAGGTGCATTCAAGGACTTGGAGAGGAAGAGAGCGGGGGTGGGGGTGAGGGGGGGCAGGAAAATACCCGGAATGTGAACCCCCAGACCCAAAATGCTCAGGGAAAACCAGGTGCACCACCCGGGAGCACATGTGGGCCCCTCACCATTGACAGGCGGGTGCTGTGGCCACCCGCGGGGGACAGAGCGTGCAGCTGGGCAGCAAAGCGCCTTCTTGAAAGTGCTGGAAGGAAAGCTGGCAACCCAGCCAAAGATCCCCAAAAGAGCAGCGCAACGAAGCTAAAAGCCCAACAGCAGCAGAGACCCGGGGCGTGGACGGAGGCCAAGGCCTGGACCCATGTGCGGCGACGAGCCCCCACACTGCAGCTCTGTGGGTCCCCCCGCCCCCGGCCAGGCCTACATGCCACTCGCATCGTGAAGGTGGTCCACCCACCCGCTGACAGGGAAGCGCTTGCTAGGGGTGTCACAGCCCGAGAGGCTCTGCCCACAGTGCCCGCATGTGCCAGACCTTGTCCCTGCCCCACCTGTCACCTCCGGGAGACTCGCAGACCCACCGGAACAAGGCCGTGGGCGGGCAGGTGAGGGGCAGCAGCTCACCTGGTCCCGACCACAGGCTCACGGCCACCCCTGGAGGCCGAGTACTCGGAGCCGTAGAAGTTGAGCCCCAGGAGGATCTTGCTCCGCCACCGGGCCTTGGGGTCCAGCATCTGCACACAGGCTCGCACCCAGGACAGCGGCGCATTGGGGCCAGGCCTGCAGGACGAGGGGGCATGGGCGTCAGTGGCTGGTGGAGGCAGGGCCAGTCGCAGGGAGGGTGTCCTCCTGGTGACACGCGCCTGCTTGGCCCAGGCCTCCGCAGGCAGCAGCGGGACACTGCCACGCCTGCGGTTCCCCGCGGCGGCAACCCCACCCACAGGAGCACCGTCTCCTTGGCAACATGGCGGGCCTGGTGCCCGTGGCCACCGCTCAGTGTCTAGGCCCTGATGGGGTGGCTGGACACCTCAGGGGCTGCCCAATGCAGGGCCAGCTGTGGGCCTCGGGGGAGAAGGGATGGGGCCTCCACATCCCTGGAGCTGAGCTGACAGCACTGTGGCCCTGAGCTGAGGCGGGCGGGGGGCAGGGTGGGCAGCCAGGCTGTGCCTCTCTGAAGGTCCAGTGTCTGGGCCCGGAGGCGGTGGGCACGTCTGGCGAATGTGCAGCACCCAGGGCCCTGCGGGTTTACTCACTGCTGTGCGGTGGGGTAGTCGTAGGTCATGAGGCTGAAGCCGTCCAGCACGGGAGCCAGCTGCTCCCACTCCTTGAGTGTAAACGTGCCCAGCTGGTCTGTCCTGCACGAGACAAGCACAGCCACCACAGGCCCTTAGCCTGCCTCTCCCCAGCTGACACCCGGCCCGCGAGGACAGAGCAGCTGGCTGTGGGGGCCCCGAGCCCACACCCCTTCCTCGCGCCCCTCCAGGACCTCAGGTCACTTTCCCTGGAAATAACTCAGCAGTCGGTTACAGGGGACAGCCTGTAGCTTGGTCAGGGCCACTCTAGGAGCAGGGCTGGGGCTGCGAGGCCCACCAGGCGGTCTCTAGGGCCCCGCCCCTCCCAGACCCCCAGCCCTCTGCCCCCACTTTGCCCCACAGGGTGGGCACTTCCTTCCTCCATCACCCCAACTAGCCACTGTCCCTGGGCCACACTGTGGGGTGCCCCCCCACTGGGGGCCCCACCTTGCAAGGTGCCAAATGCCCACCCCCCAGAGAATCCCCTACCGCCTCCCCAATCCTTAACCCGCTTTGGCCCTGTCCACATGGCCTCACCCTGCACCTCCCTCTCCCCCCAGACACCATGAACCTGCCTGCCCCCCAACAGCCCTGTCCAGGCCGACCCTACTCTGCCCATGATCACTACCCCGGCCTCACCTGGCCAGTGGCTACCGCCCACAGAACAGTCCCCCAATAGCCCTGGTGGAGACCTAAGAGGTGGCAGGCGGGAGGCCTGCCCATTATTGGGGTGCCCACATCTGTTTGTTCCCCACAGGCCCCATCACCCAGGCCCCCGGTCAGCTGTCACCTGCTCAGCCCTGTGGCGCCTCCGGCACCTGCCCCACAGCGGTCAGAGTGGACCCGTCGGCCTGCAGGCCCTGGTCCGCTCCTCCCCTGGCCAGTGGGACCCCTCAGCTCTCCAGCCTGGACCTCACCCGTCCACATACACTGTCACCCTCCATCCTTGTCCCACATCCACAGGTGGCCTGTGCCCACCACCCCCAAGGAACTCCCACCCCACTCATCACCTTTCTGACCATGGAACCCCAGGGGCGGCTGGAGGAAACTGGGGGGCAGCCCACATCAGGGTGGACATCTGCCCACGAGGATGCCCCAGAAGGCGCCAGCAGCAGGGACAGTGAGTGGGGACTGGCCTCAGCTGGTCAGGGAAGGTCCGGCCTCCTGGGGGAGGTCAGCTCCCTGGGGTTAAGCGAAGGGCGCCTGCCCAGGGCCCAGGAGCTGCAGGTGCCGGGAGATGTGCTGTCTGATTAAACCAGTTCATCGTGTGTGCGTCTCCAGCAGTGTGTGCCGCTGAGCAAGAGCTGGAGGATGGAGGACGGCGGCAGCTCCCCAGGGCAGGCTGTGACCTTGAGAGCAGGGCTCAAGGTCAGCACAGAGGTGGGGTCCCAGACACAGACCCCTCCCAGAGCGACTGTTCCCTGTGGTTCCCACGCAGGCTGCATGGTGAATCCCGCTGTGGAAACGCAGATAGGCAGTGCCACCAAGTGTGGGGACCAGGATAAGGATAAGCGCCAACAACAGACAAACTCCTGGGGCACCACCAGCCAGGCCCTGCCCCCAAGGCACACAGGCCACCCCAGGGGCCATGCTCCCTGCCCTCCGGGCGTCCCTGGGGTGACATGCGGAGGGAGCACCCTCCCTTGGTGGCTGTAGGGTGAGCAGCTCACAGGTCCACTTCCTGCCAAGGTGCCAGAGGGTGTGAAGGTTCCCGGGCAAAGGCTGGCTCCTCCAGGGGCATCTGCCCGCTCACTGCCCCTACCCCCCAACAGCTGCGAGGCTGAGTGGACGGCCGCACCAGGGAGGGAGCTGCGGGCGGGGACCTGGCTCCCGCGGCAGCACTGGGCAGCCCTCCGCCTGTCCTGCCCGAACCACCCAAAGGAGCCAGGAGACCCAAGGACTGGGGCCGCTCTGAGAAGTGGCTGCCACCCAGTCTTCCCAAGCACTGGCTCCTCTCCCCTCCCAGGCCTGGCTCTGACCCTGGAAGCCACAGGCGCCCCATCAGACACATGCCCGGCACACGTGGACATGCGTGTGTGCACGCGGGAGGAGCACACACAGATGGGGCTCCGGCTAGGCTCCCTCCTGGTCCAGCTCCAGGATGGCTGCCGGCTGTAGACACAGGTCTGAAACCCACCTGCAGCCCGCCCACCGAGATGAGAACCCTGGAAGTGTGGGCAGGAAAGCTGGATGGCAGGCTGCTGCCCAGGTTGTGCAAAGGGCCCGAGGCCTCTGGTGATGTGTGGTGGGCACCATGGGCATAAGAGCAGAGCATGAGGGCAGCCAGCCAGGCCCGCAGTCCCCAGGGCCCTTTGGTGTGGGTCTGTCAGCCTGTGAATGGGATTGGCCCGAGGCGTGTCTAACTGGTCCCCTTGGGAGCTGGTGGAGGCCGGGCAGAGCTCTCAGTCAGTCTGGTCCGGGGCCTCGGTGGCCCCTCGACCCTGGGTCTGGCCTTGGCCCTCACAGCAGGACTCGCAGCCTCTTCCGTGCTCAGTACAGGGCGTGATGCACTGGACAGGATGGACATGGGAGTCAGACCGCCCGGTTCCGCAAGTGCCTCAAAGGGCCTGGGGGATGGGAGCAGTGACCACACAGCCAGCCCTGACCTCCAGGGGGGCCAGCAGGTGTAGTTTGGCCCGGGGGCTCCAGGCCTCCTGAGCTAGCGGAAGTGTCTGAAGGGCTCCGCCCCTCAGCCTTAGGGACGTCCCTGCCTTCCCGTATGTAGGTGCAGGGACGCAGCCTTCAACTGCTGATTCGGGGCCCCAGACTGGTTTCCACACCTGTGCGTGCAGTGGCCACAGCATCTGCCCGGAGGGGCTGGGTGCCAACCAGGAAGGCCCCACCTGGAGTGAGCGTGCACTTACCCAGGGATGACAGCTGGCGGGATGACCAGGATGGCCAGCAGCCGGGCCTGGTGCAGGGCCTCGGCCATGTGGGTGAGCATGTGGATGAGGCCGCTGTGAGGAGAAGGGAGGACAGTTCAGGAGCTGACGGTGGGCACTTCCCGCCCGAGGCACAGGCTGCTGTGGCCCAACAGCAGACAAGGGAGCAGCGGGGCAGCTGGTGGGCCCTGGGGTCGCCCTGCACCCTGACAGACACTGGGGGCCGCGCAGCACCCCGATGTGCCCCAGGACCAGGACTGGTGCTGTGGGGGCTAACCTGGTGCCCCAAGGAGCCGGCCCCGACTACCCAGTGCCCTCGTGCAGCAGCCCCCGGCCTGGCAGCCGCCCAGACACAGTTCCGCCGCTTCAGTCCCAGGCAGGGACGCAGAGAGGGGGTGCCCTATGCTGGGACCCACAGGTGGGGCACTTGTGGGTGGGCACCGGGCGTGTCCCTCCACTGGAGCCTGAACATGGGGAGGGGTGTCTCAGTGGGGGGATTGAGGTGATCGCGTCACGAGCTCCTCTGGCCCCTGGAAGTAGGGCAAGTGGCAGTGTCAGAGCCAGTTGGCAGCATACCCAGCAGGAAAGAGACCAGCTTGGCTCCTGGCATGGCCGGGGAACACCTGTCGGGATGCCCCCAGCCCCACAGGCAGCGTGCTGCTTTCATGAGCCTCAACCCTGCTGATGGCAGGTTTCTGGACAGCTGCACCTATGCACCCACTCTGGCCTGGCCCCGCTGTCACTGTGCGTGGGAGGCTGAGCCCAGTGCCCCCTGCAGCCTCTCATGAGCTGCCTGTCTAGAGAGCCAGTGCTGCGCCCACCCCGCCCCCAGCAGTGCATCCGAAGGGCAGAGGTACCGGACTGGACTGACACTGGCAGGGTGACCAGAGCAGACTCCAGTGCGAGCCTGCAGAGCACAGGTGAGGGCGGTGAGCCGCTGCTGGCCCCGAGGCTGGAATGGGGCCTGGTGTGCGCCAAGCGCTTGGCCTTGGTGGCTTCTCAGAGGCCCCCACTGGGCCCAAGCTCAGGCTGCGGGCCGTCCACGCACGCCCAGGAGAGCACCTGCACTCAGGAGGCCGGCCCAAACCTAGGCCACCCTTGGCTCTGCCAGAGCTGTCACACCATCCGCTGTGTTCAGCACCTGTCACTGTCACACTTCTGGGCTTTTGGGACTCCCTGAAGACTGTCTGTGGGAAGGGAGGAGTGGTCTCATGCCCTTGGGGAGCACCCACACAGCTGGGTGTCTGCTAGCACAGAGTCCCAGGGCCACCCGTGTCACCCGTGTGCAGACATGGGGACCACTCACTCACATATGCTCCTGGCCTGGCAGCTGGCCCCACACTTCCACCACGAAGCCGTCAAAATGCTGGCTCTGTAAGGACCAGGGACAGTTGGGGGAGGGGAGGCAGTGACCCAGGAGGCAGACATGGAGCCCCTCTCTGAAGGGGGCAGCATGGGGGTCCCCACAGAAAGCAGAACCAGAGAGGCCAGGGCGCTTGTGTATGCTGCCCACTCCTGTGCCTCCCCACACCCCAATCACTGCGGCGCAGCACTGGGCAGCTGGGATGGGTCCCCTCCCAGGGCTGCGGGCAGCTGGGCATCACCCAAGGGAAGACCCCCAGGCCTGGAGACCCCTGGAGTCGAGAGGCAGCCCAGGGCAGCCTGTGCCAGCCGCGCTGAGCGCCAGGCCTCACCTTGGCGACCTGAACCATGCTCTTGGTGAGCTCTTCTATCTCGTCCTCGCTGTCCCAGACGCTGCGGAAGTCCTCATGAGACCAGCCCTCAAACAACAGCCTGGGCACTGGGGACAGACCCACGAGGCACTGTGCCGCCCTGTGCTCCACCCACCCACACGGTGCCCATGGCCTCCAGAGCAGAGTGACCACACAGCCGGGTACCCAGCGTGGTCATCCCAGCAACATGGCCTGGCAAGGGAGGGGCTCTGGGGCTGGGGAGGGACCGAGATGCTGACCCCTTTCTGCCCTCTGGCGGTCCCCGACGGCCCAGACCCCACTTGCCCCAGCTCTCTGCCGCCTGGCCTGTGCTGGATGTCTTCCGGCCCGTCAACGCCACGTGCAGGCGCCCTCCCAGCTCCCCACCCCCGGCTCCCCCACTTCCCGGACCCCGCTGTTCCCACCGTGCTTTAGGACATCGGGACAGTACGCCCCCTTGCCAGCTGTGAGCTCCAGTACAGGGCAGGGCTGGCGTCACTCCCGGGGCCCTCAATAAATGCTCACTGATGAACGAAGAAGAAATGGGGGGGCGAGTGCATAGCAAAGGAGGCGCTGGCCTTGAGGGGCTGAGCCAGGTGGGCACGAAGGCCACAGGACCTGGCTGGACTGAGGGCTGTGAGCGCCGGGCTCGGGGCTGGCCTGGTTTCTGAGCAGTCGGGGAGTGACCGATGCCCAGGGCAGCACAGCCTGGACTCCTAGGAACAGGCGAAGACCCTGGGGCCCTCATTCACTCACAGGGGGGTCACACCAGCCGGGGCCTCCACCCCACGTCGCTGGCCTAAGGGTGGGCGCCCTGACTGCCAGACGTGCGGACTCACCTATGCGTAGGCCCTTGGCCTGCTTCCGGACCGTCCGCATCCACCCTGTGGGACGTGCAGAGGACGGTCAGTGAGGAACACAGCCCCACGCCCACCCGAGGAGGAAGGGCTTCGCCACACAGCGGGAGAGCAGAGGGAATGCAGACAGAATCCGCGAGCCGGAGTCCCTCCTCCCCTTGCACAGCAGCCCTGGCCCCGGGCAGCTCAGACCCATAGCTGGAGGAGGACAAGGTGCCGCCCCGGGGGACGCACCCCAAGGGGCCTGGGACTGTTTCTTGGAGCTGAGGGGTGACTGGAGGGCCAAGCTCCAATGCTGCCCTTGTGGCACCAGGGAGCCTCTGGGTCTCGAAACTCAACTGCCTGACACACATGTCCTCTCTGAGGCCAAAAGGAGGCCGTGTAAACGTGGGCATAGGCCCACAAGACGGCTGATGGGACAGCCGGGCCCTCACCCCTCCTGGACAGTGTGCAAACCGCCGAGAGGGGCGGAGGTGCAGATCGATGGTGTAGTGATCACACTCACAGACACACACACTCAGGTACACACACACACTGACACACACACACACACACACACCCTCAGGTACAGACACACACACACACACACACTGACACACACACACTGACACACGCTCTCTGGGCCCTGGGATGGGCAGCAAGGTGAGACCTTGGTCCACGTCGTGAAGGCCTGTGACCTCGAACAGCTCACGGCCGCGCCTCTTTATCTGTAGCCATACAGGTGAGATGTGCGTGAACTTGCCCCCGAAGACCTTGGCAACGTCGTAGCCGTGGCTGTTCCACTGGTGGCGTACGGAGGACGGCTGAGCCCACCTGCAGCTGCAGAGGGCCCGAGAGCCGCCTCTGGACAGGGCGCCATAGGCCCACCTGCACCATGCGGACAAGCCCCCAGAGGACCTGTGGCCGTTCCCGCTGCTTCCCCAGCAGGCACCTGTCCTGCTGCACCCCCTCCATGCAAACGCAGACCCCAGTTGCCGCCTTGCCCTGGGGACCGCCCTGTGCACACCAGGGCCCAGCTTACTGGAGTGACGTAGCCCAGGACGTCCCCAGCAACGTGCCTCTCCCGGGCCTTTGCTGCACAGTAGCTGCGATGCTCGAGGACCACGTCCTCAGCTCTGGGGTCCGTCACCACCAGACCCCGATCTTGGACAGGCTTATCTGAAAGCTGAGTCTAAAATGAAGGAACAGGGAGAAAGTCATCAGTGTCCGCCGTGCTTGGGCGGAGGGCAGAGCCCTCCATCAGCCAGGGACTGTGTCTGGACCAACATGGTGCCGCTGACCAGGACACCACAGGGAAAGACTGCCCTTGAGCAGCGGACACTCCCTGAAGACGTGCTCGGCCTCCCTGGGCCATCTGAGTCACCCTGCTGACTCGCACACTGCCGTGGCCGCTCCAGAGCTCAACGAGGCGGGACAGGTGCCGGTGTCCAAAGCAGCAGCAGGTGCATGAGGACCAAAATCTGGACATTGTCACAGAAGATGGCCAGGTGTGGCCAGGCACACCTGAGGCCCCAACCCCCGAAGCCGCTCCCTCTGATGCCATCTAGCAAGAGTGCCAGGGTGGTACCAGGTCAGCTGCCCGAGGCGGCCAAGCGCCCCAGCCTCCTGGTTCGGAAGCCGCGTGGGCACACGGCCCCAGCGGGCAAGACAGAGGCGCAATGGGTCAGCACTGCGGCCAGTCCCCAGACCCCTCTTACCTTCTCTGACAGGGTCTTCGAGGCGGCCTTTTTGGCATCTGACTTTGACAAGGTGGTGTGGACAGAGCCACAGGCCAGAGCGAGCCAGAGCGTGCTAACGAGTGCCTTCATGGCGGGCATGTCACAGCGGGGTCCAGCCTCAGGGTCCGGGGGGCTGCAGGCAAGCAGAGCACATGGAGACCATCGGCCGCATGGGGTGGCCTCTGCCCACTGCGGTGCTGGCCATCACAGGGCCTAGGTCTTCGTGTACTGGGCTGGGCACTGGCCCCAGGACTGAGGCCTGCTCTGCACCAGCCCCAACGGCCGGGGTCCAGCTTCCAGCACTGCCGAGCCCTGGGTTCCTGTCAGCCAGCCAGAAAGGGGTTTCCTGCCTCTGGCCAGAGAGCTCTCCCCACTGCCTCAGGGCCATCTAGGAAACTGTTGGCTCTCCCCTGCCCCATCAAACCCACAGAAGTCACAGCCAGGGGGGCTTCACTGCAAATACAGAACCTTGGAAAGGACTGGAAAAAACGTGGGTTCCTGTTCACGACAAGTCAACGGGGAGGCTTTCCCAACTATGTCAGCTGGTCGGGGTTAGGGAGGAAAACGCCGGCAGAATTTACTACACGAGAACATAAAATTTGCAATTAGGAAACAAAAAAGCAAATATGAAGAATAAACAAAAAAAAAATGCTGAGAACACAGCAGTGAGTTTCTATCACAGCCAGGGGGGCTTCACTGCAAATACAGAACCTTGGAAAGGACTGGAAAAAACGTGGGTTCCTGTTCACGACAAGTCAACGGGGAGGCTTTCCCAACTATGTCAGCTGGTCGGGGTTAGGGAGGAAAACGCCGGCAGAATTTACTACACGAGAACATAAAATTTGCAATTAGGAAACAAAAAAGCAAATATGAAGAATAAACAAAAAAAAAATGCTGAGAACACAGCAGTGAGTTTCTATCCATTATCCAGCCATAACATGCAAAGAACTCTCACAAATCAAGAATAAAAGGTACTCCAATAAAAAAGCCCCACTACAAACATGAGGAACATGAAGAGGAGTAATACAGAGAAACCCAGAGCCCCAGGAGTTGAGTCTGATTCTGGGAGCGCAAGTTGGGGAAACCCTTTTGAATGACAGCCTGCCCATAAGCACTATACTTTCCAACACGTTTCCTTTCTTTCGCAAACTCCGCTCTAGGGGGCTTCCCCACCCGCGAGGAATTGGCACAGAGGACCACCGTCCCGTCCTGCAGGGGAACGCGGACCAGCACGGAGCTGACGGTGCACAAGGGGGCGCTGAAGAGCAGCGAGCGCTGTCTGACCTGCGCCTCCAGCCGCGCCCGCTTCTGGCTTCACGCGCACCATCTGCTCCGCTGCACCGGACTTTTACTAATCGTGCAGCTCGTTGTCAGGTCCCCCCACCCGCGATTCCAGGTCTTTCACTCAGGGCAGCCGAGGAAAAGGCAGGCCCAGCGTGGCTGCCATCCTCGGTGGGTCTTTAAAACGTGCAGGTGTGAGGAGCACATCAGCCAAGTCCCACCGCCCTGGCACATGCTCCCTCCAGAGCAGCTGAGGGTGGACATGCATGTCCTGACCAGGGAGGGCGTGGCTGTCAGGAGCTGGCAGAGCCAGGCCCTCCACCCCCTCCTCTGGACCTGCTTCCCAGTGAGGAGGGGCACAGGCCGACCTGTTCTGGGCTGTCGCTTCCCTAGGTAAGTGGGTGCCCTGGGCAATGAGCTTCCATGCTGTGACACCCACAGGGTACCTGCAGGACACAGCCCAGAGCCAGCAGCTCAGAATCCCCCTCCCCGGGAGGCACGGATGGCCTGGCCAAAGGGCTTCGGAGGAAAGAAGGGACACGAAGCTGCTGGGAAGGGTAGCATTCATCCGGCAGCCATGGCAACTCCGAGGAGGTGCAGGCGAAGGACAGAAAGACCCACGCCCAGGCCACCACCCTTTGCCCCTCTCGGTGACATTTTCCAGCATCAAAATCAAGGACAGCAGCCTCTGACACCGTAGCCCGGCCCAGCCTAGTGGTGAGACCCGGGCTCGTGGGGCACAGCCCCCGGGCTGGAAGGAAGGGCCCTGGGGGAGGGGCCTACAGCCACGGCAGGGGCAGGCGGCCCAGTCACCCATTGCTCCTCTGGCCAGGCTGAGACTGCAGCTGTGAGGAGCCATGAGGCCAGAAAAACACCTGACCGGATGTGTTTCCATGTGCTACAGAGCTGAGCTGAGGGCAGGAGCCACATGGAGCGGGGGCACGCGGACGGGCACACTGTCTTTGGCCCAGTCCCCTCAGGCCCCCTCCATGACCCAGGCTTCTCCTCAGCTCAGGTGGAGATGAGTCACTGAGCATGGACAGGAATGAGACGAAGCAGGGGGTGCTGCCCCAGCAGTAACCAGGGGCCCCACTGCTTGCCACCCCACCTGCACACAGGTGGACAGACCCCTGCACATGACCCTTGGCCATAGGGGAGGAAGAGGGCAGGGTGGTCATGGGCCAATCTGGAGAAAGACAGACCCTGCCAGCTTCTGTGCCCAGAGAAGGGGCAACGGAGGACCAGACTGAGAGCAAGGCCTGGGCTGGCACTGCCCCTGAGCCCCTGCACCCGGAGGGGGGGGGGCTGGGATTAAGAGCAGCGGCATCAGAAGAACCTAGAGTGCTGGGCTGCTCCCGGAACAGCCACGGAACCTTCCAGGCCGACTGCCTACAACTTGGTGGCGGGGGCTCTGTGTACGAACTGTGTGACATATGGGGAGCTAGTGCTGTGGTGAGTCCCTTCTCTGGGCACCTCCCCCGCTCCCCACTGTGCACTGTGGGCAGGTGTCCGCCGGGCCACTCTGCCCAAGGCATCATGCTCTTCCTAGAGCCGACTGCTGGGCTCACACACACCGTTCCTGTGTCAAAATGTTTCATCCCCACAGTAACAACGTCCTTTGGGTGGAAGGGCCCCCCGCAGAGGGGGTGTGGTGTGTCACCCAGAGGGCCCTGGGAGGCGGGGCCTCAGGCCTGCTGTGTGACTGTTACCGCGAAGAGCCCACCATTCGAGGCTCTAGGCTCCTGGAAGAACTGTTTCTGCAGTGTGACCAAAGGGCAGGGAGTCGCAGCGGTGACTTTCGAATGTTTTTCATGAAGACGCAGTAAGAAAGTTTGCCATAGCCCAGTGCATGCGTGCACTTCCTGCGTGTACACGTGTTGCACATGTGCTCAGTGACAGGGGCCGATCGCAGCTCCCCTGCTCTGTGATGCCCTGCAATTTCCCCTCTGCTTCATTTACAAGACACTGGTTTTTACCCGTCAACTTGGTCTCGCTATTCATTGAGAAACGCTGAGCAATGTGCCCGGAGTGTCTGTCACCAACACGGGGCTGGACCCTGAGCCGAATGTGTCAAGTGTAATGGCCAAATGGCAAGTGTAATGGTCACTCATCGGAGTGCTCACCTTTCAGCACAAATTCTGGAAGCAGCTGAGTTCCTGCGGGGAGGGGAAGGCGGCGAGCCGGTGGGACCACAGCCCTGGGGGACATGTACTGACCACCGGCTGCGTCCGGCCGTGAGTTCACCACCACCCCGGCCTGGGCCCTGTCGTCATTCCCCCCCTCACAGAGGAGGAAGCGGAGCAGAGGAGCATGTGGACACGGCACTGCGTGGACAGGGCAATGGAAACAGGCATGCCACCAACCACTGTCCCCTACCTCCTTGGGCTCAGCTCTAGTGACCTGGGGATCAAGGGACAGGCGAGTCACCCTCCAGTGTGGAAAGCCTACACGTTCAAGGCTGGGGGCCGGGCGAGTGGGGTCCAGCCTAGCGCACCCCAGCAAACATGCGGTCACTGGCCCCGCACTCGGGCCTGGCCTCTCGGCCCCTGGTGACAGGACGGCCACAGCTCTCCCTGCCTCACCGCCTGACACTAAATCGTGTTATTTCCACTGAGGTTCGTGTTCCCACACGCTCGTCCGCACTGGTGCACGCTCTGCGCCCCCCACCCACGTTCTCGAGAACCCACACGATGCGGGGCACCCACATCCTCTCGTCTACACCCGGAGTGGGGTCCAGCGCCGCGCCTCCCGCTCTCACACGCGCCGCCCGCCGCCCACTTCACGAAGGGGAGCTGAGGACGTGAGAGGAGAAGGAGCAGGCGCCGGGACGCGGGGCGCGGGCACCTCTCGGCCGGCCGCCGCGGGGCTCACCTTCATGTTCCGGAGGCCGGCCGGACCACCCCCGCACACAGCCGGAAGACGCTCGTGCGCGCCGCCGGAAGCCCCGCCCCGCGACGTCCGCGCACGCCGCCGCAGGGCCAGTCCAGTTTCCGCTCCGCCGCCGCCTCCGCCACCGCCACGCACGGCACGCTGAGGGGGGAGGGAATAGGGGCGGGGCGGGGGAGGGGCCTGTATTGCAGCGGAGCCTGGAGACAGGCCGGGGGGCGCGATAACGCGGAGCCTGAAGAGGGGCGGGATCTGGAGACGACCGGTCGCGGGCGCCTGGTGGGGGCGGGGAACAGGAGCAGGGGGGCGGGGCCTGGCTGCAGGCCGGGGGCGGAGCCCAGGAGGGTCCTGGGGCCCACTGAGGTTGGGTCCCGACGCGGCCAGGACCCGGGGGCGTGAGGACCCCGCACCCCCGCGGGATGGTGAGCGCCCCTGTGTCGGGCGCTCCGTGAACCCCAGGCTCTCCGGGGAACCGGACGCCCTTGCTGCGCGGTTCCCTCTTGGGCATCGCGGCGTGTCGGGGAGGCGGTCCCCTCGTCTCCCCAGCGCTGGAGCTGCTTGAAAGCTAGGCGCCAAGTACGACGTCTGTGTTGCAGCCACGTGGTGGTCTCCAGAGGGGGCCTGACTCTCCAGATTTCTGCCCAGCGTGGGCCGGTGGCCGAGGGTACAGCCCAGGACTGGCCTCACCCGCTTCCAGGTTCTTCTCTCTTGGAAGCAGGAATCGTCTCCGGGTTTTCCCCCTACCCCTCTGGTGTCCGCCCCCCAGACTAGCCCTCCTCGGCCATACCCCTTATCTCTCCGGGTGAGAGCACCTCAGCCCTCAGCTTTGATCACCATCCATGGGCCAGTGGCGTCCACACGCTGTCTGGAGCAGGGACACAAAACCCCACATAACCCGAGACCCAGTGTTGCCTCTGTCCTCACCCCCAGGAATGGTGGCACCATCTTGCACATCTCACAAGCTGGAACCCCCAGGGGAAAACAGAACCCCTCCATCTCAGCCCCCACCAAGATGAGTCACTGGGTCTCTGGGATGGACTGAATGCACACATGGCCAGCAGTTTTGTTTTTTTTAAGATTTTTATTGGGGATTTGGGGGGATAGGAACAGTGCTGGGGAATTGGGGGAAGGGGAACAGACAAGTTGCTGTCCTTTTGTTCTTCAGTCTAGTTGTGGAGGATGTTGCTTCA
>NW_017732333.1:180492-192560 GCF_001890085.2 Hipposideros armiger | reverse complement strand
GGAGGGCAGTGTCACTGGCCCTCATATGTGGGATCCGAACCGGGGCCCTCTGGCATCCCAAGCCAGTTCTTAACCATCGTGCCACTCGGCCGGCCCTGGCCAGCAGTTTTGATCACAAGGCATATTACTCTCAACAGAAGCGGACAGATCCCCCCACCCATCCCTAGCGGTTCCCAGCAGTTTCCTGCAGAAAACCGCACAGCTGGTCCCCACCCTGCCCCTTCCCGGCCAGCCCCAGGATGCACTGCTCGGCTATTTCCCATTTCTGGGGCTTGAAAGACTTCTGAGCTGAACTTTGTTCTCTTTCTTCCAACTCATGTTTTCTTCTTTCTCTTCCCCGTATTTCCTGCCAGCTGTCCCCACAGTCTTCCCAGAGTAGGGTTGGGTTGGTGTGTGTGCTGACGTACATCATGTACCAACTGTCAAGTGTCACCAGGCAGCTCTGAGTTCCTGGCACCCAGCTCAGCCCTGAGGCCTGAACTTTGGGATAGTGACTCCAAGTCAGGCAGAGCTCTGGAAAGGGCCCCAGGAAGTGATGCTGTGCTGCCAGTTGTGTGCAGTCCTAGGAATGCTAAGGAGACCCCAGCAAGATCATAGCTCTCCCAGTGAGAAAGGCACATAGTGACGTTAGATCCCATTCAGTTCAGAGGTCTTTGGTGCTAAAGAATTGCAAAATCCACTCAGGGCCAGCACAGCGGACCCCAAGAGCCGATGAGAAGGAGAGGCAGAGAGCCCACCGCTGTCCCCTCTGCAGAGGTCCAGGCTCTGAGCTGCGAGCCCAGGTCTGGCCCACCCTCGCACCGTCCTTTCTCCTCGCTTCCCTCCCACCCCTGCCCCACCTGTCTGCAGTGGGCACTAGAGGGCAGACAAGGCAGACTAGAGCGTAGGGATAGGCCTCATGGATCCAGGGGGCCTGCAGAGAAGAGCCCTCCTGCTGCCAACTGAACCCCCCACCCCCGGGGTCTGAGGACACTTGCAGGGCCAGAGCACCCCACCCCACGTGCACCTGGCCAGCCGAAGATCCCCAGCGTGAAGTTGCCTCTCCAGGACAGCCTCTATGGCATCCGTGAGCTCCTATGGGGAGCCCATTATGTGGCTGATACCATAAGAGAACTTTACACCTTGTGGATGTGAGGCTTCTGGGGGCTGGACTTGTGTCTTCCCATGGCTGGCCAGTGCTCCTGGAGTGGGGCGAGGGTGGGGTCCCCGGCCTTGTAGATGGCCCTGGGCCTCTCCTCATTTGCTGAGTTAGCACAAGCTAAGGCCCTTCCCAGCAGGGGCAACTCATGACTCCTCCTGTTTTAACAGGGCGGCCTTGGCCGGGGGTCGCCCTAAGGGCAGGGCCCAGGCCACTATCACTGACAGTGTCCTATCCCTCCTGGGCCCCAAAACATTCCAGTTTTGAGGCCGGAAGCCCAGGAAGAGAGACGCACATCAGGATTTCCTGCTGCCAAGCCTTCCCCGCGCCTGTGGATGGAGACATCCTCCTTGGGTGCTTGGATAAGCAAAGTCCAGGGCGAGAAGGCCGAGGGAGCGGGCACTTCACATGCAGCGGAAGGCTCTGGACGTAGCTCCAGAGCCAGCACAGCAGATTTTCTTTCTGTGTCCCACGTGCGGGCCCCCACCAGCCCATCTGGCCTTGGCCGGGGATGACTGTGACTTGCGCGTTGTGTACTGTGTGGTGTGCAGTTGTCTGGTGAGTGGGTGGGCAGGCACTGGGCCCCAGGTGGGCGTCTGTGTGCTTCGTGGCATCAGTGATGGGTTTTATGCTTCTCATCACTCCACAGCCGACCTTAAGATGGCCTGTACCAAAGAGGAGGGGCGGGATGTGTGTCAATAAGGCCAAAGGGGCAGCATTTCGTGGTGGTTGTAGGGGGCAAATAGTGGATCCCAAAAGGTTGTCCCTGTCCCAAGCCCCTGGCACCTATGAAGGTGACCTTACTTGGAAATAGTCTCTGCAGATGTGATTAGGGATCCTGGAGTGAGATCATCTCGCATTTAGGGAGAGCCCTGAGTCCAATGACTGGGGTCCTTATAAGAGAAAAGACAGGGACAGTTGCCACACACAGACCCATGAGATGATGGAGGTAGAAATGGGGTGACGTAGCCCCAAGCCAAGGATGCCGGCAACCCCAGAAGCTAGAAGGGAGACGAGGAACAGACCCTCAGAGCCTCTGGGGGAACCAGCCCTGCTGACACCTTGATCTTGGACTTCTGGCCTCCAGAACTGGGAGAGAATCAATTTCTGTTGTTTTCAGGCCACCAGTTTGTGGTCATTTATTACTGCAGCCCCAGGACACTACTAGAGGTGCTGGAAGGCCCGAGCAGATATTTTTAGGTGTGGTTTTTTCCTAAAGCTCTTTCTCTCAGGATAATCTTAGAACAGTGAATACCCCATCAGCTCACCCTGGCTGAGCCCTTAGAGGGTGGATGTCGGCCTGTGATGGGAGCCCTTGCAAAAAAACACCCAAAACTGTGAGGCCCATTCCGTGATGGGCAGCTTGCCGGCTACTGGTGTGGCTGGTCTGGCCTTTGAGATCAAGGGGTGCATTTTCCACAGGTAACTTAGGGAGACTGGAGGTCCTGGGTCCCTGTTGTGGGGGTGAAAAAGACACTTGGTCTGGGGATGAACAGGACTTTTGAGCCACCTGCACCTCTCACCTGGCTGGTGTCTTCAGGTGCACTGTTCCTGTGGCTGTTTACTGATGATTGACAGTGCTTGGGGAGAGTGACTGTGAAGTGGTCTTGATGACAAGACCCTGGACAGGATGGGGGTCATCCTGACATGCCCCAGAAACTTCGATGACCCAGCACCCCTGGGCATGGGGACAGGTACTAATTAGGACTTAGGCTGGCAGGGTGTCACAGAGCCCCCAACCACTGTGGCGTAAACACTGGTGGCTTGAGGGCTGGTGTGGTAGAGGGCATGGCGCTCACTGACATGGGTGGAAATGAATTTCAGCTATGGGAACCCTGTCCCAGTGGGTAGGATGGAAAGGGGGCAGGTACTCAAACTCACGTCCCCAGTGTGCTCACATCACTGTCTGTCAGGAGCTGAATTGTGTCTTCTAAAAGTCCACGTGTTGTCCTCACCCCCGGCACCTCAGAATGTGAGCTGACTTGGGTCTTTGCAGATGTAATTAATTGAGTTCATACTGGGGTAGGGCGGGCCCCTAACCAATGTGACTAGTGTCCTTAGCAAAAAGGGGACATTGGGACACAGAGAGATGAACACAGAGGGATGACAGCCGTCTGTGAGCTGAGGAAAGGCTGGGCCAGACCCTTAGCCACAGCGCAGAGGAGCCAGCCCTGCTGACACCGATGACAGCCTTCGGGTCTGCAGAACCGGTAGAGAAGAAATGAGTTCCATTTTCTGCATTTCATCCTGGAATCCTGGCACTGAACACTGTTTTAACGTGGGCCACCCTGCCTCCAGCCTCCAGGCAGTCGCTGCCCAGGCTGGCTCGGCTGACCCAGGTTGCCGGCTGCTCCCGACCTTCTCCCCTGTATTCATCTTGTACAGGCTGCAGTCAACTTCCTGCGTTCTCACAGTGGCCCGGCCTTCCCCATCTGGGTGTCACTTTGTGTTGGGACCTGACTCCCAGGTCTGAAAGGATGGGGCCAGCCAGGGGATTCCGAGGGCACTCCCTTGTGTCTTACCAAATAACTCCTTCAACAGGTGTCATACCGGCTCTTCAAGACAACTTCATGCAAGGAGGGGAGCCTGGTGGGGGACTCGGGGAGTAGGGGTTGGGGTCTTCCCCCCGGGGACCTCAGGTTACCCCACTTACCACGTGCCATTTCCTGGGCCCCGCCAGCACTCCAGCTTTCCCATAGGACACAGGAAGGCTGCAGGGTCAACTTCTGTGGCTAATTTTGCAACAATCTGACTCCAGCTGTGTGTGGCTTTGGGCTGCTTTGTGGCTGCCCACTGAGCTCAAAGTCACAGGCAGCTCCTGCCACTGTTGGGTGGGCAGTTAGGGACCTGAGTTCCTCACTCTTCTTCTTCAGGTGGCCCGGCTCCATTCGAAGCACCCATCCGCCACAGAAGTTTGAATTCCTCCTGCTCTGCACGCCATCTATGGCCGGGGATGTGCTCGGTCCCCAGAGCCTGGCCTTACCAAGCACGTCATTCCTGGGGACCACAGGTACCCACCAGGTGCCAGGGACTGCCACATCCCTATTCCTGAACAGGCACGGCACAATGCTCAGGGCCTCTAGCCACGCCTGGATCAGGCTGCCAA
Source organism: Hipposideros armiger (assembly GCF_001890085.2). Taxonomy (NCBI): domain Eukaryota; kingdom Metazoa; phylum Chordata; class Mammalia; order Chiroptera; family Hipposideridae; genus Hipposideros; species Hipposideros armiger. The sequence continues at coordinate 188,316 of NW_017732333.1, read as the reverse complement.
CACTAATTTTCTAGGTCATTGTCTGAAACCCATTTTAGAGATTATGGGAAGGAAACTGGGTCACTCATAAAACCCACAGGAGGCCTGAGCAGGCCCAGGTCTGGGTAGGAGCTGAGATGTGGCCAGCGGATGTGCAGGATGCCCCGGCACCTTGGTCACACATGCTTCAGGCTCTTCAATTCCTCCTTCCAATGCAAGTGTTGGGTTTCTGTCTGTCAAGCCTTCACGTCCCAGTGGCCACAGATGCAGGAAAGAGATGTGGCCTCCACCCCCACCTTTGGGAACTGTGCTGTGACCATGAGTGGCTAAAATGTGACAGATGTCCAGTTCACACAATTTAAGAAATGAAACAGTTTCCACACACTGCATAGTTCCGAAGGCAGCCTGTCCCTCCCTGAGCAGTGACTGGTCCCAGAGGGCTGTGGGACTCAGGCTGGAAGCTGGATGGTAATGAGTGATCGGAGGGTTTGCCTGGGAAGTAGACGGCACCAGTGTGAAGTGTGGGGCCTTCCTCATGGCCACTTGTGTGTCTCCTCAGGCCCTTGGGCTCCCCACCGCTCCACGACACACACACACACACACACACACACACACACACACACACACACACACACCAAGAGGCTTGGAAGCCCGAAGTCACGAAGTCACCACTGAGAGGAGGTGCACGCCTGGCCAACCCCAAGCTCCTCTCCGGAGAAGCCCTCCACCTCACTGAGCTGGCACTCTGTCCATGCTCCTTGTGGGCCCCTGGCTGCTGGGTGTGGGTCGGAGTTTGCTTGTTGAGTCCCCTCGACTGGGCATGGGAGTGTTATCCCCTGCTGTGGGGATACAGGTTCTGGGAGCGCGGGGGTGGGGGTGGTGGGGTGGGGGTGGGGTCTCTCCTCCTCCAGGGAAGCCCAGCTCTTTGGCAGGTGGTAAAATTGCAGCCTTATAAGGATATGGGTCTCCACAGGTTCGGGTTTCCCCTAGGGGTCCTGGAGGCCCAGAGCAGGGGTAGGGTGCCAGGTGAGTGGGAGGGGCCTGCCTCTTCCTCCTACAAGGCCTGACCTCTCAATGGGAACGGAGGAAGTGAGGCAGGGTGGGACAGAGGTCTCACTGATGGGTTTGGGCCACTTCCAGGTACAGAGCCCGCATAACCCCACGAACAGACAGCTTCCTTTTCAAAGTCATCCAGCTTCACAAAGGAGAGCTGGGCAGGGCCACCTGCTCTCCAAACAGACTCCCCTGGTGTCCCCAGCCAAGGTCCCGGCAGTGCATGCGCTGTGCGTTGGGCCCACAGGCGGTCCTCTGCCTCCATCCCCCAGGGTTGCAGAGGCGGTGGTGGCAACAGTGACAAAGGGCACTGAGGGATCGGACTGTAGGCTGGGCCCTGCGGTAGCCGCTGCTGTCATGGGGTGAGCAGTCCTCTTCAGGTGGGGCTGGCTCTGGAAGGCCGGGGTGACGTACAGCAGGATATCAGAGCTCTGCCTGCAAACCGGTCCCCCAAGGCGGGCAGCAAGCTGCCCCAGAACCTGGGCTGGGCAGGGCGGCGTGGGGCCTCGCCTGGAGCAGCGCCCTGGGCGGCCCGGGGACCCGAAGCTGCGGCTCGCACAGCAGCCCCGCCCGCGGCGCCAGCCTGCAGGGGGCGCCCCAGCGCCTACCACGACACGCCCGCCCTGGACGTGCTCGCTCCCGCGCCGCGGCCGCGCGAGCCTGCGAGCGTGCGCGTGCGTGCGCCTGCGAGCGTGCGTGCGTGCGCGCGCGCGGCGGCGGCCCTGAAAGCGGCGCTGGGAACCCGAGGCGACTCGGACTGAGGCGGCTCCTCCCGCGGCGGCCCCCCTCCGCTCCCGAGTCCCCGCCGCCCGCCTCTCCTCCCGGTCCTCCCGCGCAGGCCGCTCCCCGGGGCCCGAAGATGCCGGCCGTGTCCAAGGGGGACGGGATGCGGGGCCTGGCGGTCTTCATCTCCGACATCCGCAACTGTGAGTGGCCGCGGCGGCGGACCCGGCCTGCGGGGGGCGGGGGTCCCGCGGGAGCAGGGGCTGCGGACCTGCGGGGCGGGGGTCGGGGGCGCGGGGCGGGGTCAGGAGGTGCGGACCTGCAGGACGGGAGTCCGGGGTCCCAGGCCCGGGATGTGGGAGGAGGGCTCGGGGATGCAGGGTTGGGGGCTCCGACAGGGGTGCGGGTGTGCGGGTCGGGGAGCCAGGTGAGGACCTGGCAGTGGAGGCACCGGTGCGGGGTCTGTGGCACCGCCGAGGGGGTTCCGGCAAAGGCGCCCCTCCCCAGCGTGATGTCATCTCGAGCAATCTCCCTCTTTCTAGTAATGGAGCATTTAACCCAGCGTTTTCCAAAATAGTGCGGGTTTTCACTTTGGGCGTGGGAATAGCGAAATCCGTGTCTTGCGGGGGAAGCAGCTCTGTGACCCCTGCCCTGATGAAAGTGAGTCCTGGTCGCGCGGGGCATCTATCTGGCAGTGGCGGGTGGGTGGCTGTGGGGAAACTGCTCTGCCTGCTGCCTCCGATCAGGGACACGCGTGTCCACTCAGAGTGGAAAAAGCCACACCCAAAGGTGGAAGGGGCCCGGAGTGGGTGCAGTTTGGTCCCCAGTAAGTTGGGCTTTGGTGTATAGAAATCCCTGCTGGTTTTCAGAAAATGTCCCTTTTATTTCATTGAAAAATAAACACAAAGCCAATTTCCTGTCCGGTGTGTTTTGTTTTTTCCTTGTTATCCACCAGATTGTTGACTGTGACTTTTTATTGCCTTAGGTCTAATGTATATTTTGAAGCGTGTTTGTATCCTCACCTCCTTAGGGTGGGGTGGAGGACCCAGACTGTGGAAGTCGAGGCAGTCCCCTCCCTTAGCAGTCTGTCCCCTCCCTTACTTTGCAAGAAATCGGTGTGGAAACACCCTCAATGCTTTTGCAAGTAGGTCAGCATTCTCCTTTTTCTCTTCCTTTACTGTGTGCTGTAATTTCTAAGACAATGGTATTTGTAGTCCTAACGCACCTTGTGATGCTGACTGAGTGTGCCACTGCTTCAGGGGAGCCATTGGGCAAAGGCTTAGCAGCCTTAAATTAGCTGTGACGTCTGTCCTTCCATTTTGAAAGAAAATTGCACTGGGTGCCCGGCCGTTGGGGGTGGAAACCCCTTCTCTCGGGCAGCTAATCACCCACAGACGTGTTCTGTGCGAGCCTGCGTTGGACTAGAAGGTGCCTGCGTGCAGTGAGGACTCGGAGGCTACTTGTTGACTGGGGACCAGATGGCCGCCCCCTTTCCCCCCATCGTTTGTCCTGTGGTGAGCAGCATCCCTGGTCCCTACTTCCTGGATGCCTCAGTTGTGACAGCCGAAACGTTTCCAGATGTTGCCCTGGGGGCACAGTTGTCCCCGGTTGAGAGCCACTGCTGCAGCCCAGTGAATGAGATCGTGTCTGTCCTGAAGGAGCTTATGTAAGAAGGGGAGGGCCTAGTCCCTCTCGGGGGGCCGAGCCTAGGTCTGTTTAGTATGGCCTCTTCCTCAGAAACACCTTTCTGACCTCGCTGTGCTGTCACCTCTCGTCAGTCACAGCTTCCTCTGCAGAGCAGTGTCCTTCAGTTTGTGGTGCTGTGCCTCCCTACACTGAGGTCCCCGAGGTGGGGGCCATGCTGTCTCACACAGCGTCCGGCATGGGACATATGCCGAGCAGACGAGTGAGCCAGAGAAGATTTCACTCAGGAGGTGCTTGTTGGGCCGATGGTGTCCCCAGGACAGCCGAGGGCCAAGGTGTGCATGGGACCGCAGGGGATCGGTGTGTCAGCAAGCGTGGGCCGGTGGCGGGGATGGCGTTGGGGATGGCAAGCCTGGCCGGAGCCGGGCTAGGCCTGGACAAGGGCCCCTGCTACCTTTTCTTCCTGCCCGGCTTTGATTTTGTGTCTTACTATTTTCTTGTGAGGGTGATTGATGCAGCCAGCCTCTGGCGAGGGCACCGAGCTGGCAACACAGAGCGGGACTCTGATCACCTCTGACCAGCTCCGCAAGCTGAAGCCACCGGCCACTGAGCCTCAGTTTCCTCAACGGACAGAGAGATGGGTTTTGAGTGGAAGTAGCACTGGCCTCTGTGTCAACTCTAAAGCCGCAGCCCCTGCCTACCGCTCTGAACTGGTTTAAATGTTGCCCTTGCAGACCTCTGAGAGCGGGCCCTGCTTCTGCTGGCATTCGTCTTGGCGGTTGGCTTCCCAGCTGGTGGCTGGGGTCGTTCCAGCCCTCAGCGTGGGCAGCAGTGAGCACGCTGCAGGAGCTGAAAAGGGGCCCCGTCTTAGCTTGTGGGGCACAGGCAGCAAATTAATTCAGCGCTTCATAAAATTAACTTGGCCCTTTATGACCTACCTCAGCCCAGGGGACAGCGAGTCCGGCTAATGTGCGTCTAGTGTGTGCGAGTTAATGAACTGTTTCTCTCTCTTTTAAATTGGCGTTAAACAATTCTAATCCTTTTATTTAGTCCCAGTTTTTAAATAATTCTTTATTATGAAACAAGACTAGATTCATATTAGTTACAAGGAAATGGACAGGGAGGTCCCGGCACCTTCACCTGGCCTCCTTGAAGGTGGACATCGCGCATAAAAGACAGTTTCAGCCCCAGGAAGCTGACGTTGGTCCAGCCCACCAGGTGTGTTCACATCTCCCCAGTGTTACGGCACTGACGCGTGTGTAGGTCCATGTGCTTGAATCATCTACTTTCTGTAACCCGCCTCCATCAAGATACAGAGCTGCCCCATCATCACAAAGCCCCTTGTGCCACCCTGCGTGGCCCCCCCACGTCACCACCCACTGACGTGTTCTCCATCGCTGTCACATCTCGGGTGCTGTGTGGGTGGGTTGTGTAGTATGTCCTGCTGAGATGGCTTTTCTCAGCACAGTACCTTTGAGGTCCTTCCAGACTATTGCATTGGTTGACATTATATTCAGGCAGTCTCAAAGAAAACAAAAGAACTGCTGAAATGGGGAAAAATTATCGTTATTTGCTATTCATTTATTTTGGAATTTTTGTTTGCCTTTACACGTGTGGTATATCGGTGAAGGACAGTCATATACAGTTTACCCTTGAACCAAACGGAGGTTAGGGGTGCCACCCCCTACACAATTGATAATCTGAGTATAACTTTTGACTCCCCAAAACTTAACTACAGTCGTCCATCAGTATCTGAGGGGGGTTGGTTCCAGGACCTTCATGGATACCCAGATCCGCAGGTGCTCAAGTCCCTCTTGAAATGGGGCAGAACAACGTGTGAGTCTGCCCTTTACATCCACAAATGCCCAACCACGGATGTGAAACCTGGGAGAGGGAGGGCCGACTGTCTGTTTATGGAAAAACCGCATGTAAGTGGACTGCACAGCTCAAGCATGCACTGTCCAAGGGTCAGCTGTGTGACTTAGCAGACGTCTTCATGCATTCCCGTTGACATGGCAACACTAGAATGTCACTGGAAATGGAAAATATGGCCGAAAATGTTGTCAGACTCAGAATTGACCGCAAAATCATCAGGACTGTAGTGGAAGGGGCGAAGTGATGGGTCTCATTCTTGTGAGACCAGTCACGTTGCCAGTGGGCAGGAAATTGCCATTTATTCCTTGGTGCTCAGGGTGGCAGGGGCAGGGCCGCGCAGATGCCGCAGACATTTTACTTCAGCCCTCCAGGCTCTCACTCAAATGAAGGGAAACAAGTGGAGAGATGCAATTAGCCATTTGGCAAAAAACCCAGTTTCCCACGTGCTTGGAGAAAGCCCGCAGTTTTGCTGCAGGCGCACTGACAAATTAGTAGAATAATTATCAGGGCTCTCGCCTCCTGGTCCTTACCAAACGGGGTCCCTCCCAGTTTGTTCACTTTGTTGGAATTTGGCACCCCTTTGCATTATATTTTAGCTTGACTAAAGTTAAAAACAATTTATTTGTTCATAAAATCCATTTCTTATGAGTCATAAATTGGACGTGGAGAAACTGAACATAAAAATTTAAATTCAGCTGAAACTTCAGTGTGAAATTAAACATGAAGTTGGTATTTGATTTTCCTGCATGTACAATACTAGAGATCAGAATCGGAGTTTGCCAGTCTGCTTTTTAAGTTTCAAAGTTTTTAAAAAAAATGTACGGTTCATTTTAGTCTTGACTGTACTTTTTAAAAGTGCTGACTTTTTGAAAAAGAGTGCTCTTCTTGCATATTTCCTTTTGCACTCTTATGCACAATTTGTATTCCTTAGAAACCGATTAAGGAAGTGTGTGACTGGAGGGTGAGGGAGGGACAAGCCACCAGGCACAGGAAGAAGCAGACGTGTGGTCCAGGTTGCTTTTTCCTGCGGGTTGGCATTTGCTGCTTCTAGGAATATCCGTGTGTTCCTTTTGGCTCTTCTGACAGGGGCCACTCTTTTATGACAAGTTGACACGTCCGGGTGACGAGTGTCTTCTCATGCCAGATACCTAGCATCTCTTTTCTTTCCTCTAAAATGATTTTCACTCTGTTTTTTGGCAACAATACATGTCAGGATTTTGTAGGTGCACAGTTATTGGAAAGGCTGTCTTTGTGGGATTAAATGGCATTTCCTTGGCTTGTAAAATATCAAATAGAGCCAGACCAGAGGGAAGTTTGAGTGTGATTTTAGAAGCGGTGATTTGCACTGGCGCGAATAGAGTGTGACTCTGGTGTGAGCTGAGTGGGTGGGCTCTGGCCGTCCTCTCTTTGATTAAATTTCCCAACGTATAAAGCTCCCAAAACTAGGTCTTCTTATAAGTCTGTGGTGAACTCGTTTGGCAGTAACGCTGGCCCTGCACTGCCCTGAAGCTCTGTGTGGCCCCCCAGCCTGTGGGGGTGTCCACAACGGCGTGCTCGCAGGACGTGGAGGTGGGGCTGATGGACATCGGTGGCCATGCACTGTGCTGCTTCCTACTGTCTGAGCAGTTCTGAATTTTGGGACATATCGGCCTCAGGTTTTGGATACGGGACGGCTTCTGGGCCTGTTGCATGACATGCTGGGTGGGCTTCTGGGAAATGGCCCCCCAGGGGGCTTGTGGACAAACGGGGAGATGAGCTCCCACCAGGGCAGCACCCTGATTGAGCACATCCTATGTTCAGGACTCCTGAATGCACACTGGGGGATAAGAAGGCGTCGGGGACCAGGGGCCCTTGCCCTGAAGGGGTCTCCGATTTGGAGGTGGACAGGTCCTTACGGGGAGGGCAGAGGGAACACGAGAGGCACCCAGGTGATCCGGCACCTGGGGAAGGCCGTCCGGGCCGGACCTTGGCCGCTTCCTGTCAGCCTGTGGCCTTGTCGAGCATTCTTCTGTGAAAGGGCGTCTGTTCCATCCCCGCTCCCACCAGTGTGATGAAATGAGTGTAGGGACGTAGGAATGGCACCCCTCAGGTCCTGCCCCCCCCCCTTTGGTCAGCACAGTCCGGCCTGACTGAAGCCCCACCGAGGTTTGGTATTGAAACCACAAGTGTGGCAGTCGAAAGTTGATGGCTTCGTCAGCTTACGGCGCAGCACGGAGTAAGTTAAACAATTTTCTCCAGCTTAACAAAATAAATTGAGTGGTACTCAGAGAAAACAGAGGCCACATGATGTGCAAGACTTAGACCACCGAACTGTGTCTGCCGATTCTGGCATCTGCCCTCTTCAGTCTTCCCGGCTCTGGTATGAAAGCTGGCGTGGTTGAAATGTGCCGCTGTCCTGGGAAGAATTCCTGCGTGGAGAGGTTCGAGTGGGTGTCCCTGTAGTGGTGGGCGCTGAGGCTGACATGAGATGCTCTGTGTTCTGGTGTCCAGGGCGCCTGGGTGGCCAGGGTGCCCGGGGTAGCCAGGGTGCTGGGGGTGGCCAGGGTGCCC
>NW_017732333.1:169693-172112 GCF_001890085.2 Hipposideros armiger | reverse complement strand
CACACGCACTCACACACTCACACGCACACACGCGCGCACACACACTCACATTCACACACTCACACGCACTCACATGCACATACACGCACACTCACACACACACACTCACACACACACACTCACACACTCACACACACTCACACACACTCTCGCACACACACGGACCTTCACGGTATGACCATCTTTCACACTTTGGAGTTATCGCTGCTTGAGAGGAGGCCTTGGGGAAGAATAATTGAACTTTTAGTGCTTTCACTTTTTAATTCTTAAGTGAAGTAATAATACCTTGTATTACTAAATCTCATTTGGGCAGGTGATTCTTGCTGTGAAGCTGGTTTTTCATGTGTTGCGAAGTGGAATTTTAAAGAGAACATGTGACTGTGGCATTTATTCCTGTTCTCGCCTGAAGCAAGCAAGCGGGGCCTTGTTCTCCACTGGCAGGAAGGGGTTTTTGCATGCCTGTGTCTGACTGGTTTCGTTCCCAGTGCTCTGAAACCCAGAAACCAAAGCAAGAGAGATAGGCAGACGTCTGCTAGGATTTGTTTCCGAGGCATGGCCTGTGTTGGCGAGCAGTTTCTTGTTGGTAATGGAATATAGTAATCGGAAATTTCTCTCGTGGTTCCCAGTAGATTCAATTATTGGTAACGAGTCAGTCCAGAGGACTTGAAATACCTAAATGTCCAAAGAGTTCCTTGAAGCCCTGAACTCCAAATTATAAAACACAGACACGTTTTTCAGAATGTACTTCATCCTGGTGGGGGTGAAGGGGCAGCTGCCTCGGGGGCAGTTCATAGAAGACCTCTCTGAAGAGGCGACATGTAGCTGGGACCAGCCTCCTGACGGGGTGAGACTTGGGGTGGTAAAGCGCTCGCTCTGCCTCAGGACGGGTGGACCAGCGGGGGCCCGGGGTGCCGCAGAAGCCAGCCCACTGCTGGGCCTTGGGCGCTCAGGCTCTGGCAGTGGGTCTGAGCTTCTCTTAGGTGTCAGGTAGGGAGCTGCTGAAGAAAACCAAGTGATTGACAGGTGTAATGATACCTAAATGAGTACTCTGGCTGCTGTGTGGGAATTGGTTGGGGAGGCCAGGAGTGGAAGGGGAAAGTGTTACCGTAGTCTAGATAGGAGACGTTGGTGGCAGTGGAGGTGGTGAGAACAGAGCGTTCATTCGGAGGAGAAATGGACAAAGCTCTCCGAGAGGGCGGATGTGAGGGAGAGGGCGGAACTCGAAGCTGTGTGTTGCGGTGAAAACATCACCTGCCGTGGTGGTGCTTGTGGGTTCAGTAATGTCGGTTGTTTCCTGGCTCACTTGCTTCAGAGCTCTCGGGGCAGTTTGAGGACGTGATGAGCACTCAGCTGTGGCTGCTGTGACGGAGTGTGCTCTCTGGGCTGGGCGCTCGCGGCTCGCTGGCGCTGTCCTGGGTGCTGAGGCGGCAGCGGTGACTGAACCAGAGTGTCCACTCGCTCATGTGGAGCTCACATTCTGGTGGGTGGAGGCAGAAGGTAAAAAGAAGGTTTTGTCCTATGCTAGAAGACAGTGGGTACAATCGAGAAAAATTAAGGAGCGGAGGTGATGGGAAGCGTGGGGCTGTGGGTTTCCACCTTTCATCGTGGTGACCAGGAGGCGCTTGCTATGCAGATGGCAGCTGAGCAGAGACACTGGGCCACATAGGAGTGGGGGAGGAAGGACATTTTGGACAGAGGGAACAGCAAGCGCAAAGGCCTTCGTGGGGGCAGCTACCCCGTGTGTGGAGGGGACAGCAGGGGGCCCATGTGGCTGCCGTAGAACAAGCCAAGAGGTCAGAGGGGAGACGGGGGTGGGGAGAATGGTGTAGGGCCGTGTGGAGCATTGCAGACTGGCGTTTTGGTCTTGCACACTGGACACTGAGGGTCACGAGACATGGCCCTATCCTCGGAGGAGCTCAACCATTGTAATGCGGAGTGGTCAGCGGGGTGAGAGGAGCAGTGAAAATGTGATGGTCAGCGTAGGAGATGAGATGGTGGTCAGCATGGCAGCCCAGGGCTGGTGCTCAGGTTAAGACTTGCAAAGCTGGCAGGGTGTAGGGGGCTGATCCGGGAAAGGGGAGACCATGCATCACACCATGGAGGCACGCGTATCAGCGGGACACACTCAAGGAGTTGTGGCTGGTTCCTCCGTGAGTACGGCCTGGTGGCTGGCAGGGAGGTGACAGGAGGGGGCGGTGAGCCAAACCTCGGCCATGGGGACCTGCTGTGTAGGAAGGACGTGGACCACTAACACGCGCTCAGCAGGAGAGTGACACGATGCCATTGATTTTCTATTAGTAGAATGGTCATTGTGAGCGCAGAGGATGGATTTTAGACCAGGCGCAGAGGCAGGAAAGCCACTTAGGGACAGATCGATTGCCCTGGTCTAGCAGAGAATGCGAGGGTCTGAATCGAGGCC
>NW_017732333.1:151704-161323 GCF_001890085.2 Hipposideros armiger | reverse complement strand
ACAACTCCCTCTACCTTTTCTCGCACAGACGTGTTGCCGTGAGATGTGCTTTTGATGGTTTTCCTTTTGAGGGAACTGTGCTCAGAGATGTCAAGTAACTCCCCCTGGTTGCACAGCAAACCAGAGGGTGCCCTTGGATTCCAGTGTCACGTGCCCGGCTCCAGAGCCCACTCTCGTCCTCGTGCTCCTGTGCCTTCCGTCCTGAGGAACCCTGTCCTGCCCTAAGAAAAGCTTTGAAAGAGAAGCTTAGCTTCCTGCCCTGGCCTGGCCGTGTTCCACAGAGGGGCGCTGTAAGCATTTGTCCCGCCTCTCCTGGTGCTTGCCCCTAACTCTAATTTAGGTGCTTAGAGTTTTATTTTGTGATTTACCATCTTGGGTAAAAGCTATAGAGCCCTTATGGAAGTTAGCTTATTTAACATTATTTCCTCTTTCCACGGCCTCTCTTTTTATTATTTCTGCTCTAGACCTGACCTCTTTGACTGCACAGCATAAGCTCCTGCCACTCCGGGGCCTCTCTTTCCCTGGGGCTTGGGGAGGTAGAGTGGAGCGGACATGCCAGAGAGAGAAGCAGACACAGACTCCTGTACACCCGTGAGAAGCACACAGGCACACACACACACAGGCACACGTGCACACGCACACGGGCACGCACACGGGCACGCACACGGGCACGCACACAGGTAGGCACACGGAAGCACACACAGGCACACACACACACAGGCACATGTGCACACGCACACGGGCATGCAAACGGACACGCACACGGGCACACACAGGCACACACACGTGTGCCCTCCTGTGCACAGGGCTTCATCTGCGCTCAGCCCAGGCCGTGGGACTGGGTGCGAGCGACAGAAGGCTCCCAAGACGTCTTTCAGGGGCCTTTCAGTCAGGTCCGGAAAGCCCATTTCAGCAAAGAAACTACTTTTTAAGAAAATTCAAGAGGAGGTTTGCCCTTGACTTGCCACCCCTCGCCCCCATCAGGTTGCTTGCTACTCGACAGGGCGCCCGTGCTTCCTCCGAGGAAACCACCTGCCGTGACTGCTCTCCCCCAGCAGGAGGTTTGGGCTCCTGTCCCCTGGCAGCCTGCACCTCTCCTTCCCCAGATCTGACTGTGTGCTTGTTAGGGTGCTGCTCTGCAGCCCCCACCCTCACCCCCAGCTGAGCCGGCAGCTCCCCCAGGCCATGAAGGCCTTCGAACCTAGGTCCCTGCCCCTCAAACCCTGGCTGCGAGGGAACCTGCCAGCACTCCACGGGGGTTCCTAGGATTCAGATTTTAAGCCCTGTTTATTAGTAATTCAGTAGTAAAAGATAATGGTGTCCTGGAGAGGGAGGCTGCCTTGCTGGGGGTGTGATGGGTCTCAGAGGGGCGGTGATGAGGCTGAGCGGGCAGCTGGCATGTCTGGAGGAGGGCGCGGGTGGCCCAGGGGGGCGGGGGGGGCAGCGGCTGCGGGATCCTTGCCTCCCGCTGGACCAAGGACTCGCCTGGACAGCATCTTTAACAGCAAACGGGCTCCTTCAAGATACAGACGACTCGCCATATCCTGTGTGACGGGCAGCCTCTGAGATTTCTCAGTGCTCCTTAAGATGCGCAGCCCTTGAAAAGTCACCTGTGCTCGCTAGGCCTCAGTTTCCACACCTTTCAAGGTGGCGTGGACCTGAACCTGGTCTAATCTCTGTCCCACACCTGACCCCTCCCACACACGCAGGTGTCTGTTGAATTAAGGCCAGCTTAGCAGCAGATTGCTGAAGGAGCGGGAGCTCGACTGGCACCTGTGTCCTGTACATTCCGCCCCTTTTCATGTAATGGAGAACCCAGATCTTATTGGATATTAGAAAAGAGGATGGACCAGGTTTTGTAGGTTGATGAATTTCATAAGGAATGAGAATTGGAAGCCTAGGTCAGGTAAATGTTGATACTTTAAAAACTATAAAAACTACCTCCCTGTGAAAGTCAGCTTTGGTAATTGTTTATTGTGGAAAACAGTCGACAGGGGTTTGAGCGCTTCTTGTTCCAGAACTGGGGCGAAACGGTGAAGGAGAAGGTCCCTCGCTGTAGAGCCCTCCCTCCAGTGTGGTGTTTGGGGACTGCCGTGCCGACGGGGGACCCGGCTCCCACCGCCCGCCCTGGTCTGGTCCGAGGCAGGTGGCTTCGTTCTTCGGCTCCTAAAAGCAGCGTTCCTGCCTTTACCTGCCCGGCTGTCTTGCTGGGGAGCAGGCGTGTGTGTAGAAATCTGCTAAAGTCACCCATTTGTGCTCTTTTTTAGGCAAAAGTAAAGAAGCTGAAATAAAGAGAATAAACAAGGAGCTGGCCAACATTAGATCAAAGTTCAAAGGTGAGTGTGCGGCCCTGTCACGGGGGTTTGGTGGTGAAGCTTGTGTAGCAGGGGCTTCAACTTTCAGTGTCGTCTTTTTTTTTTTCCACTTCAGACCAAAGTTAAGTTCTTAGCACAGTCACTGTCATGGCTGTATTAGAATTTCAGTGTTTCAAGTCAAGCCATTGGTTATTCTTGAGCTGTTGGATGGTTGGTGTAGAACTGATCTGATGGCATGGCCCCTTTGGGACCTGGTCTCTGTCGGGGACTGGAGGGACACTCACCGAGAGCAGTGACCTCATTTGTGGGTGCAGCCCCCCAAGGCCCAGGAGTGGTGCGTGCACCAGACCCCACGCACGCAGGCTCCAATGGGGACTCGAGTAGAGGGAGTGCGACCTGAGGCTGCTCGCTGTGCGTCTGAACTATTACAGGCCACCTGGGTACGCGTGGTGAAGTTTTCTGCCATGTGAATCCACTTAGGAGCCAGCTTCTGGGGGGCACACCTTCCCTGAGCACCCTCACTCTGAAGAATTGTAAAGAACAGATTTCCAGCCTAAGGACATGCTTGTGAAAGGCCGGTTAATCCTTTAAGCCTGAGTTTTTCAGTTAATTTTTACAGGTTTGAAGTCTCTGAGCAGACTTTAGTGAATGGCTGAAATTTCCCAGGAATAGTGAGTGGAGGAGAGGGCTGGGACTGGCCCCTGAGGGACCGTGGGGACAGGAAAAGAGGGTTACTTGACGGTGACTCTCCTGCATTACCAGGTAATGCAAAAGCTGGTGGGATTCGGGTGGCTACTGATTGGTGTGCCTCTGCTGACCCCAAGGGACGTGCTATGTTGTAATACTTTCAGCCAGGCCCAAGGACACCCTCGGAGGTCTGTGACATTCTTGAAGATGTATGTGAGATGCTTTGTGTGCGCATGAGTGTGTGTGTGTGTGTGTGTGTGTGTGTGTATTTATTTATATTTTGGGGGATGTCTATAACTTTTTAAAAAAAAGATTTTATTAAGGAATTGGGGGAGGGGAACCGCGTTGTAGAATTGGAAAGGGGAACAGACCAGTTGCCGTCCTTTTGTTCTTCAGTCTAGTTGTGGAGGACGGCGCTTCACTGGCCCATGTTGGTGTTATCATTGCTCTCTTCCTGGATGAGACAGTTGCTTGCCGGCCATTGGACGGCAGCTCACAGCAGCTCACGGCAGCTCACGCCCGTTGCTGGCTGCTTATGCCAGCTGCCAGCCACTCACAGTAGCTAACAGCAGCCCACTGCAGCCTACNGAAGAACAAAACGACAGCAACTTGTCTGTTCCCCTTCCCCCAATTCCCCAGCACTGTTCCCATCCCCCCAATTCCCCAATAAAAATCTTTAAAAAGAAAAAAAAAAGCCAGCAGAAGGAAATAGCTAAGATTAGGCCAAAGATTGGTTCTCTGAAAAGATGAACACAGCTGGCAAACCTTTAGCTAGACTGACCACGGGAAAAGAGAGAAGACTCAAATTACTAAAATCAGGAATGTAAGAAGGGATATTAGTACTGAATTTGAAGAAATAAAAAGGATTATAATGCAGTACCATGAGTAATTAATTGTATGCCAGGAATTAGCTAACTTAGATAAGAAAGAGAAATTCCTAGAAAGACCCCAATAACTGAAACTGACTGAAGAAGAAATAAAAAAATCTGGATAGACTTATAACAAGTAACGAGATTGAATCAGTAATTTAAAAACTTCCCACCAGAACAAACCCTGGCTCAGACACTTAAATAATTAGTGCAAATCCTTTACAAACTCAGAAGAAACACAAGAGGAGGGGACACGTCCCAACTCATTCTGTGAGGCCAGCACTACCCTGCGAACAAAAGCAGACAAAGACATCACAGAAGGAAGACGACAGGCCACTGTCCACTGTGAGTATCAAAACCGAGATCCTCAGTCTTAGCGACCAGGTGGCCCTGGTGTGAGGACAGACATACAGGTGGGGGGTGGGGGAGCAGCGAAGCTGGGCCTGCAGGAACAGGCCTTCCCGTTTTCCGTGATGCCAAGACAGTTTAGTGGGGGGAAGGAATAGTGTTTTCAGCGAGTGGTGCTGGGGTAACTGCATAACCCACTCGCTAAAGGACTAAATTGAACCCTGCTGCGGAAGTCACCTGAAAACTGTCACAGACCTCAGTGTAAAAGCCGAAGCTATAAACGAAGACAACACGGGAGTGAACCTTAGTGACCTTGGGAAATGGTTTCCTAGATGTGAGAAAATACAAAGAGATACACTGTACTTCGTCAAAACGAAAACCTTTTGTGCTGCAAAATGCTACCAAGAAAGTGAAAAGACAGCACAAGAATGAGAGAAAATACTTGAAAATCATGTGTCTGAAAAAAAGACGTGTATCCAGAATATTAAAAGTGGACAGAGTATTTGAATATATGTTTCTCAAACGTAGATATACAGATGTCCAATAAGCATATCAAAAGCCACCAGGCAAATGCAAACTAACCCACGGGGAGACACCATTTCACACACACTAGGACGGCTGTGTGGACCGGTGGGCTGTGGAGAAGCCGGCACCGCATGCTTGTCTAGTGCTGGTGTACACGGTGCTGCCCTTGGGGAGGACACCTGTCACTCTCAGACACTGACCACAGTCACCATGTGACCAGCAGTCCCGCTGCTAGGTCCATCCAAGAGAAGCGGAAATGTGTGCGCACAAAGTTGGTTCACGGGGATCACAGCAACGTTAGTCTCGTGGCTCAACGTGGCGACAGTGCCCGCATCTGTCCAGTGGTAACTGGAGGACAGACGTGACGTGGCCATAAGATGGAATGCAGTGCCGCTCAGCAGTGTCGCTTTCACTGGGGAGTGCTGACTCCCGCTGCCTCGCGCTGCACGGTGTGCAGACCCTGCAGGGAGGCTACTGCTGAGCAATGCTTTCGCGAGGTAAAGAAACCTGTGAGAGAGAGCACAGAGTTTTCTAAAATTAGGTTGCAGTGAGATGCACAATTCTGTGAATATACCAAAGCCATTGAATTATATGCAGTGAGTGAGTGAATTGTGTGATATGTGAATTATATCTCAGTGCAGCTGGTAGGAGATAGAGGGTGCACCTGTGTCAGAGTCGCACAGGGCTTTGTCTCCCGTGGAATAACAACTTGGAGTCTTTGAGCTCCTTTACTCCAGTCGTTGGGATCTGTGTTCCGAGGCCCGTCCTTCCTGGGCGTCAGTGAAGTGATGTTGAGAACGTCTCTGGCCCGTGGCCACACTGCTTCGTGTGTGCCTGTGTCACTTGTTTTCTTGTGTGGGCCTCATCACAGCCGTTTCATGGAGAAACTGAGGTGCAGAGAGCAAGCTGATGGACCAGGGTCAGTGGAGCTGGTAAGACATGGAGAGGAGCTGTGTCCTGGCATCATTTCAGATTTGCTGTGCTGACTGCCGAGCTGACCGTGTTCAGTATGATTTTAGAGCAACGATTCCTTCCTTCAAAAACAGGCTTTTGGGTCGGTTTTGGGCTTTTGGCTTTACTCAGTGGAATCATTTTATACACAGACTAAAATTCTTTAGACCAAATTTTATTGTAAATTTCAGACTTAGTGCCTTAAAATCACGGTGGTTTGATGTTTCATAGTAAGCCGAGAGGCTTCTGGACTGTCCAAACCCTGACTCTCCAGACACTAACACTGTCGGATGATGAGTTCAGCCGCAAGCAAGGGAGATCATTGACCTGCATGTTACCGGGGGAGCATGAGCGAGGCCGTGATCCTGAGACTCCAGGGCCTCTCACGGGAGCCTGTGCCCCATGTCCTGTGCCCCCAGGGCCTGTGTCCCCAAGGCCTGTGCCCCAGAGTCGTGCCCAGAGCGCATCCTTTGCTGCTCACTGGGTGCACNAAGGACGAGGCTATTTGGGAGCAGTTTCGTCCTTGTAAGGAGAGACCAGAGCAGCCTTTAGTCTGAGGCTCACTGCCCCCGCTGCTGAGGGCCAGCACCCCTTCGCAGGACTCTGGATGCCCTGTGTTTTGAGCTTTCCCATCAGGCTTGCTGGCCCTGTTCTAGGGAGCCCTTCCCGTGGTGCGAGCCTGGGCGGCCAGTGAGCAGACAGGCCGGGGGACCGTCCTCGGCTTCCCTGCTCTCCCAGGAGCAGGCCCACGCCTGGCCTGTCCCTCACTTCAGGGAGACTCTCCGGCTGTTGGGCGCCCTCCCCCAGCAGTCAGCTGGGGCAGTTGCAAGGCTCATCTTGTTTTCTGTCCCTCAGTGACCACTGTCTTCCATCGTCTGCTGTCCAGTGTCTGAAAACTGCCGTTTCATCTCATTTGTCCATTTGTTAATTGCCTAAGGTCCTGTCCCTGCCTATGGCAGTAGGTTTTGGGGAGAGAGGCTGGTTATGCACTCAGATACCCAGGACTGGAGTTCCAGGGCTGGGCTGGAGGGAAAAGTGTGGGGCATTGCTGAGAGATGCCCTTTAAAGCCACCGCGCTGGGGCGCTCACCAGGGGAGTGAGTGCCAGCCCAAAACGTGGCTCTCACTCCGCAGGCATCCCCGCTGGCCGGGCACGCTTCCAAGCACCTACCCTCATGGACTGCATGGCAGTGCTTGCCAGTACTACTGTGACTCTCTCTCTCTCACGGGGGAGGGGGCTCAGGACCAGGAGCCCAAGGCCGCACGGCTGCTAGGAGGTGGTAGAGCTGGCGGGGCTTGAGTCTCCGCCTGGGCTGCTGGGCTGCAGCCTCCTCGCTGGACCACAGGGCTGGGCTGGAGCGCCCGGCCGAGGCCCCCATCCGCCTCATGTGTCATACATTTTAGAGAGGTGGATGTAAACAAATAGGTGTACTGAAAATTATCTTACAAACTGTATTAAGGGGCAAGTAAAGCAGGAAAGGGGGTTGCAGTCTAGATGGTGTTGCGGGGGTCAGGCATGCCCTGGAGTGCTGGCAGATGGGCAGGGAGGCCAGCGTGGCTGGAGTAGGAGTTGGGAAGAGAGCCTGGGACGTCAGAGCTGGGTGAGGGGAGAGGCGGGTGGGCAGCACGTAGGCCATCCCAACAAGGCTTTCCTCCATGTCACATGCAGAGCCAGTGGACGGTGAGCAGAGAGGGGACTCACCCGTGTGGAGGAGGCAGGGGAGAGGAAGCAGGCTGTCCAGTTGGGAGGCTCTACCCAGGGGAGACAGGAGGACCCCTGGGAGCTGGGGGCCTGGAGCCTGTTTGCAGGCTAAGGAGAGTAGGGCCAGGGGGAAGTGGAGGGTGGAGCTAAGCAGGGGTGCAGGTGCTGTCTTGGGGGGCCATAGGCTCGCCAGCTGCCAGTGGGGAGGGAGGAAGTGCAGGGGAAGCGCTTACCGGCCGTCCCGTGCCTGGGTGACAGGGTGACACCTGGGTGACGGGGTGACTGGTGTGTGGTTTTGCTGCTCAGGCACCAGGTGGTCAAGACTTGGGCTCAGCAGGGAGACGCGTTGCTAAGCACCCGCAGAGGAGAAGGGTCAGGGTGTGGTTTATGTGATGGGATTGGAGCTGGCTCGGAAGGGTGAGGACAGGAGGGGACAGAGACAGAGCGCTTGTCATCAGCCATCATCGCAGGTCCTGGTGGGGGCCACGGGGTTCCGAGTTTGCTTACCTGGTGGAGGGCGCTGAAAGGCTGGGGCTGGTGGGAGGCCGGCGGGGGACTGATCCTGGGAGGCACCGGTCAGGGCCAGTGGGTGGATGGTGCCTGCCCTGGGGGCAGAGCCAGCACCGGGAGGGAGTGGGGTCAGGGAGTCCCTAGGCAGGCCTTCCCACCTGCAGTCGTTTTTCTCTTCTTGTTCGAGTCTTGTCCCTAATTAAATGTTTAAACAAATTTAAAAACGTAAAGCCAAGAACATACTTTAAGAAGTTAACGATAACTCACGTGACCCCTTCCTCACTCCCATTCCTGAATCTTAGTCAATTGTTTTCGTTTTTTAGCCATTTCTTCTCATATTTAAAACCGTGACTACGTGTTCATTCTACATTGCATGTTCATACCATTTATAGGTGTCTTCCCGTCTGTATCTGTCCTCGGCCTGTGCCTGCCTGCACGTTTGGTGGAGCACCTGGGAAAGTGCATGGGAGGAAAAATTGTCCTGAGATTTTGTGTTTTTGGAAAAAAATGTATCTTTTACCTTCATGCTTGAGGATTTGACTGGGGTAGAATTCGAGGTTGGAAATGATTTTTCCTCAGATTTGAAGGCGTGGCTCTACTGTTAGTGTCTTGTGGTGTGACACTGTAAGGTGCTGTTCCACGTGTGGCCCTCAGGGGCATGTCCTCGGTGTGGGGTGCTCTTGTTCCCTGTAATTCCTTCTCCCCTTCTCTTTCGCAGTCACCCCCCAGTGCTAGCGGAGTGTGGGCCTCTTGCCTCACATTTTCTTCCTTTATCTCGTCTTCATTTCTCTGTCCTGTTGTGTCTATTGTCTGAGACTCGGCTTGGTCTTCTCGCTTTCTTTTGAACTTTTAATTTCTGCTCTTGCTTTTATAATTTGAGGGCTTTCTTTTTCTTTTAAGAAATTTTATTGGGGACCTGTATGTATTTCCAGGAGCCATCAGCTCCAGGTCAAGTAGCCATCTTCAGTCTAGTTGTGCAGGGCGCAGCTCCTTGGCCCATGCGGGGATCGAACCGGCAACCTTGGTGTTATGAGCCTGCGCTCCAACCTCCTGAGCCAACCGGCCGCCCCCTGAGGGCTTTCGTGTTGTCCGCGTGCTCCTTCTTATGGTGGCACCTGGTTCTGAAAGCCATGTTTTCTCTCACTTATGAAAAGCATTATTTTGGAGCTTCCTTCTCTGCATGGCCTCTTTGCTCTGAATTCCTTTTCTTTAGGTTTGTTTTGGTCTCTGGCTCATGCTGTGAGAGCTTTCCAGATGCCTGGTGGTCAGTGTCTGTCACTCACGCATATCAGCTTCGGCCACCCCACTGTGGGCTGGGCTTCGGCTGGAGGCGTGGTGATGGATGAGGGCTCTGTTTCTTGGGGGTGCCGACATGTCAGCCATCGTTTCAGTCTTTCTCAGGGTAACTCAGCCTCTCTCTTGATCCGCGGGGTAGTTTGCTGGGTATTGTAAGCCTGGCTGCTGGTATTCTGGGAGCGGGCCGGGGTCGCACCACTCTGAGCTGGCAAGCAGGTGTGCTTTTCCTTGTGTGGCGCTCACCCCGCACTCAGTGGGGTCACCAGGCCTGGAGCTTCCATGCTCCTAAAACAGAGGAGAGCTTGTCTTCTGCTGGGATGGGGGGGCAGGTGGCCCGGCTGCGGGGCCTGGTGGAGGGACCTGCTGCCCCTTGTATGGACTTGCAGCCTCCCTGTCTGCCTCCCGAGGCTCCTTCAG
>NW_017732333.1:138787-146729 GCF_001890085.2 Hipposideros armiger | reverse complement strand
GGGCACAGGTTGTCCTCACCACGCAGACGACGACGGCTGCTGGGGAGCCCTCCTGACATCGCTGTCGAGCGTGTGAACTACGTGTGGGCTGCCAGCCGCCCGCAGTCATGCTGGGTTTCCTCGAAGACCTCCCCTGGGCCAGGCGCGTGTCACCCAGTGCTCACTTTTCTCTGGCGGCATCCCCGTGGCCTCCCCAGGCTTTTGTGTTTAAGGGAAGCCTTGCTATGCCGACCGAAAGCCACGGCCAGTTGCGGGCTGGTGACCGTGGGCCTGTGTCTGCACCACGACACGAGGGAAGGCGGTGAAGCAGGCCGTCCAGCGCAGACCTGAGCCCCAGGCAGCTGCAGTGCCAACCCCTCCAGTGTCCTGAGTCCCCTCCTCAAGGGGACGCCCTCCCTGGTCACCCCACCCAGCCTCCTCCGTCTGTGTTGCTGGGCAGCCAGCCCTGTGGGGGCCATGCCATTCAAGGCTGTTTAGGTGGGGGAAGCAGGTGGGGACAGGGACAGGAAGTGCCCGGGAGACTAGGGTTCATGGTGGCAGCTAAGACATGAGGGGCAGCTAATCCTGTTGGAGGCTAAGAGGGTTTCCCCAGATGGTGACAGCCTTGCAGCCTAGTCGAGGGGTGGAGAACAGGCGTCTGCAGGGGCCGCAGGCAGCAGTAGCTGAGGGCTGGGCTGGGGCTCCCCCAAGGGAGGGGCGGAGAGCAGGGCCCGGAGCTGCAGGCCTGCACACTCGGGCCGCATGGGCGCGTGGACGGCACCCTGCCCTCAGAGGAGACTCCCGCTTTATGTTGGGTGGACCCCAGGAGCCGCTGAGGCCGGGGGGCGTCCAGCCTCTGAACTTGGGGGTTCTCTGCCTCACAAGGCAGTGTACTCTTATTTTCTCCTTTGTGTGTAAAATAAAGCTCAGATGCAGGTCACACAAAGCCCATGTGTGGAGATCAGCAAGTTATTACGAGGCAGACATCCTGTGACTTCCGCCCCGGTGGCCACCCCGTTCGCCTCCCCCAGACCTGCCACCATCACTGGGCTCCTGTGTCCCTGACAGGTTTCTCACCCAAGGCTGCATCCCGAGTACTGTGGTGGACATTTGTGTTCTTTAATCCTTTAGTCTGTCCCCCTTTCTTTTCCTCAGGACAGTCTGTTGACGAATCAGGACATTTCGGGGACATGAAGCTGTAGAGGTCTCGGCGTGTTTCTCTGTGCTCTTCACTGTCTGCAGCTGGGTCCAGGGTCCAGGTCACTGTCAGGTGACTGTGTGGCCAGACTCAGGGTGATGTCCTGCTCTTCACGTGGGGCTTGTGCTGTCTGGCCAACTCCGTTTTTGTGAGGCCAGCAGCTGACCCTGTCGCCTGCGCTACTTTTGGGGGTGCAAAATGGTGCTGTTCTCGTCTGTAATTTCTCTTCCATCGGTCTGTGGGAATGCTTTTGTAAGGGACCTTCCCTTCACGTGCTGCCTGATTGCTGGGGGGCAGTGGGGAGTGCTGGTGCACGTGGGAGAGGGAGTGCAGCCGATGGGTTCTTCCTCTTTATTTACCAGTTTCCAGGGTAACTTGTTCCTTAATGTCCTCTGAAGGTGACGTTAGGTGTTTTTTTAAATGTGAGTTTGAACCCGTGGGTTGAAACGTTTTTGTGAACATGGCCCTTTTCATCCTTGTCGATGCTCTGGCTGTCCCAACTTGGGCTGACGGGGGGCTTCGTTTGGGTGCTGCTTGTTTGCTGTGGCCCTGGAGGTTGTGGTGTTGGACAGCCCCAGGCAGGCAGGAAGCCCCGGCTCGGGGGCACCTGTCCCGGTCCTGCGGCCAGCGGCTTCTCGGAAGCCCTGCTGCTTGTGGTGGGGCCCTGTGCTCCTGTGCCCACGTGGCCTCTTTGGAGAACGTGCTCGTGCTTGTCCTTACGGCACCACGAGGCCATGTGGACTCTGCCTTCAGCTCAGGACAGCCAGGTTTCCTCCAGGACGCTGGGGACGGTGCTGAGACTGTCTCCTAGTCACACATGAACTCGACCTTGTGTTGCTCTAGGCTCTGATCCCGTCACTGTCCATTGGTGACCGAGGGCAGCTGGCACAGTCTCCCCTCCTGCCGCCTGTGCTTCCTTTACCACGACTGAGTGTGTGCATTACTACACTTGCCCTTCCCTCACTCCCAACTCTGCTCACCGCTGCCCCTGTGCACGCCCGCCAGTGCTCCACGGTGCCTGTGCACGCCCGCCGGTGCTCACCACGGTGCCTGTGCACACCCCCCGGTGCTCACCGCAGCACTCACTGCGACACCTGTGCATGCCGGCTGATTCTCTGGAGTGCCAGGAAGGGCCTAGGTGTGTCTGTTGCTCTCCAAACTCTCCCACCTGGACGAGGTGTGTACCTGACACACTGAGGCCATCATGCTGGGCATGATACCCTGTCTCACATGCATTTCCGTAAGCATGCTGCCCCCTTTCCTTCTGGTGAAAAGCGGTGCCAGAGTCTGAGGGTGTCTCCTATAAGCAGCTTGCTCTTTTTCCTGGTTAGTCAAAGGATTTCTTTTACTTTAAAGTCCAGTAATTTTGTTAGGATATGTGTTGGTGTGTGTTATTTGGGGTTGATATTCCCAGTTACGTTGAGTGGTTTTTTATGTGGGTTAAAATTTTTGTTTACTTCATTTAATTTCAGGAAAGCTTTTGCAAATGCCATGTTTTGTCTGTCCCCCTGCTCAGTGGGCGTCCTCCTCAGGGACTCCACTAACCATAGGTCATAGGTTCATCTTTGTCCATTTTCAATATTTGCTACTTTCCCTTGAATTTTTTATTGTCTTCTTTTCTTTTTGATTTAAATAATTTTTATCTTCTATTTCTCTCCAGACCTCTGTTGTGTTCATTTATTCTTATATTCCTTTTAGTTTATTCTTTATTTCTGAAATGATTTTTTTTTTATTTCTAATTCACCTGATTTCTGTGACTAATGTCTGAGTTTCTCATGGATTTTTAAATGCCTTCTGTATTTTTCTTACTGTCTTCTCAGCCCCCGTTTGACTTGTGGGGATGTCCTTCTGAGCTGCTGTCATTGTTTGTGGGGATGTCATCCTGCTCCTTGTCCTTTTTTCTTACAGGCTGTGTGTATGCAGTTTGACCTCAGTTCTTTCCTGTTGCTTGTTTTTGTGTGACAGTCTCTGCTCTGTCAGAGGAGGCATGGTCCAGGGTGGCTTTCTGCCGCGTGGCCCCCTCCCCCAATCATTCCTGGAGGGTCCCTGGCTCTGNATGCTCCCCCAGAGGAGAGGCGCCCAGGCTGCTGCCCTCGCCCACAGCACAGTGTGACCCTGGAGACACTCTGGCCCCTGCCTGCCTTCACACACCACTTCCTGCCAGGTCTTCGTGCGTTTTCCTTCAGCACTGTTGGCAGAGAGGAGTGAGGTGGGGGCCACAGTCACCCAGTAATGAGAGTGAGAAGTGCGGTCATAGAGGCTTCTGGGGGAGACACCAGCGTGCAGGGCCGGGTCCAGTGGGCTGGCGCTTGCACTTTGCCTTCTGGGGCCGTTGGGGGCTGCTGCTTAGAGGAGGGCGGCGATGCACCCACATCTGCCCGGTCTGCACCGAGGCCGACATGCCCTCTCTGGCTAGGCGGTGGCCCCTTGGGTTCCTTCCCCCTAGGGCCTCAGGGAGTGAGTGGAGTGGCTGACAAAACTTCCGGCCAGTGGTTCGGGGCAGATCCTGCCTGGGTCCCCTTGCTGTCACCTTCGCCATCGGACCCTGCAGAGCCTGCAGTTTAACCAGGGAGCCCTGGGCTGCGCTGCGTGGGCGCCCACCCTCCTGTAGTCCTTTGTTCTTCCTGCCCGCCCAGGATTTGGTGTTTCTCACGGGATTTCTTCACCGTGTGGAGGCCAGCTTCCATGTTGGGTGGCCCGGTTTTGTGTGTCTTTCTTGCCTTTAAAAGCCCTTCTGTTGGCGACAGGGTGTCACGAGGATTAGGGATCCCGTGGGCCTGAAGCATCTTGTCTCCTTAGGGCGCTGTGCTGTATTGGGGTTTATGTTTTGCGTTTTTTTGTGGCCAGCTTTCCTTCTTGTGATGGGGTTGAGACAGCAATTATATATTTCTATTGCAGCCTAGGAAGCAGTAGAAAGGCCACTAAACTGATGTTGAGTGGCCTTTCGAAGCAGCCAGTAGAAAAATCGGCAAGAAAATGAGTGTGGAGCACTTTTGGGTTGCATTTTTCGTTTTTGAAACATACAGCCTCTGGCTTTTTTTTTTTGTCACGTGCAGCACAGCGGGGTCAGAACCTGACTCTGCACTCGTGCCCACGAGCATCTCCTGTGGCTGAGTCATGCTGAGTTGTGCGGGCGGGGTGGTGGCAGGCGTCCGGCCGTGTCCGCCCCAAGCAGTCCTGACAGCAGTCCCCAGCCTCAGCATGCAGCTGCCCTTCCGTCCAGTCCGGGTCGCCACGTTACTTACCTGCCATTTGAGTTGTCATTGTGTGGAGCGTGGAGAGCGTGGAGAGGAGGCAGGTGGCACGGGGGCTGCCTGAGTGCCCTCTGTGCCCAGTCGTGCAGTGCCTGGGGACTGGCCTTTCTGAGACCGTCGTTCTCGGGATGGGGTGTGGGCGCCTTGCACGGGTGCTGGTCACAGAGGGACAGAAGCTGTTCTGTGCTGGGTGCCGCTGTGTGTCTGCTGTGTGTTCCTAATGCAACAGTTCTCTAATGCAACAGTGTTGTAGATCTAATTTAAGTCTGTTTTTATAAACAGTGGTCAGGAAAACGCGGTTGTAAATACCACGTTCTTAATGTTTTGCTGTAATTCTGATACAGCCCTAAGAGGGTGTTTTGAAGGTGTGTATTTCAAAATTTCTTCATTTCCCGACATACTTGTTCAGTTACGTCAGGCATTTTCTGACATAATTGTACAATTCATCTGAAAAATCTGTGGGGTGCCTGCTGTGTGCCAGGCATTATTCTAGGCACTGGGGAGCCAGTGGTTAGCCACATGGACAGGGCCACGCCCTTCCAGAGCTTAGCTCTTGTGAGAATAGATGGAGGAACTGAGAACAGCCTACGTATGTCTGTATCTCCCTCTGTCCATCTGCTGTAGAGAAAATAAAGTAGGGGAGCGGGAGAGAGGGTGGCGGAGTCCAGCTTCTCAGAAGGGTCAGCTTAGGTCAATTTAAGAAGCTTGGAGGGGACAGGGCAGCGAGCCATGGGGACATCAGGAGAAAGTGCTGCAGGTAGCAGTGTGGGGGCCCTCAGGTGAGTGTGGGGAGGGCGGCCCTCAGGTGAGTGCAGGGAGCACAGGCTGCAGGGAGCACAGGCTGCATCAGAGTGAGCGTGGGCTGCAGGAATGGAGGGCAGGTCACCTCAGGCCTTGCAGGACTTCCTTGGAGGTTTTTTTTTTTAAAGATTTTATTGGGGAATTGGGGGAGGGAACAGCGCTGGGGAATCGGGGAAGGGGAACAGATAAGTTGCTGTCCTTTTGTTCTTCAGTCTAGTTGTGGAGGACGTTGCTTCACTGGCCCATGTTGGTATTGTGATCATTGCGCTTTTTCCAGGTGAGGCAGACCGGTCGCCGGCCTCTGGACGGCCGCTCGCACCAGCTGCCGGCCACACGGAAGCTTATGGCAGCCCACTGCAGCCTACGCCAATGCCGGCGACTCACAGCTGCCCAGCTCCAGGTCGAGCTGTTGCTCACCATCTTAGCTGTAGAGGGCAGTGTCAGTGGCCCTCCTGTGGGATCTGAACCGGGACCCTGTTGCTCAGCTGGTGTCCCAAGCCAACTCCCAACCAACGCGCCACTCGGCCGGCCCCCTTCCTTGGAGGTTTTTACAGGAGTGATCTGACCCAAATTGTGCTTTTGTAAGTGATTTGGCTTATTATTTATAAATTAGCATCTGCATTGAGAATGGACAGTGTGGCAGGTTTGAAGCGGGGAGGCATTGGGTGTTATTGTGTTAACCATGGGAGTGATGCTTCTCTGACCACGTGGGGACACATGGTGACGGCAGGAGGCAGGAGGGCACCTTGTCTCTGTGCTTTGTTCCAGGACACTAAAGGGGCTGCCCTGGGTCTTAGGTGCATTGCTTCCAGATGGGGCTGCGTGGCTTTCTGTCACTGCTGTAACGAATAAACCGGCATTCCTGTGTTGGCTCGTGCGCACGCACATGTGCACGTGCATGTGTGTACACACATGCGTGCACATGTGCACATGCCATGTACACATGTGTGCACGTGAATGCGGGTATAGGTACATGTGCATGCGTGTGCATGTGTGCATGTGTGTGTGCATGTGCATTGTGTGTGTGTGCACACACACACATGGCCATGCATGGCCGTGTGCTCATCAGTGTCTGCATGTGAGGTGGCTCTTGGCTCCAGCTGCTTTTACTGGCTCTCCAAATATTGGTGTCAGTCAGTTTCGTTTATGACAAGCCTGGTAACTTTCTGCATGTTCCTTGTGCTTGGGGCTTGAGTTGCTGAGGTCAGTGGGTTAATAGTTTTTGTCAAATTTGAAAAATTTGGCCGTTGTTTCTTCAGCTAGTCTTCTGTTCCTTCCCGCCTTTGGGGCTCCAGTGCCGTGCATGTTAGGCTGCGGGAAGGGGCCGCACTCCCACAGCTCCCTGCCCTCTGCTCCTTGTTTGGTCTGGTTGCTCTGTTTCCTGTGTGACTCCTCTGTGCCGTCTGCGGTGCGTGATCTAGTAATCTGGGCTACGT
Organism: Hipposideros armiger; assembly: GCF_001890085.2. Lineage (NCBI taxonomy): Eukaryota > Metazoa > Chordata > Mammalia > Chiroptera > Hipposideridae > Hipposideros > Hipposideros armiger. The sequence goes on along the minus strand of NW_017732333.1, from coordinate 140,061 downwards.
GGTTTCACCTCAGACCTTGCCTCTCTCACTCCTCATGCTTACGTTGTCAGTATCTCTTAACACGCTTTCATCTCTCCCACCTTCATGAGTCAGTGGAATACAGTCCTGACTGTTTTAATATCCTTACCTCCTGAGTCTGTTACCTGTGTCATTTCTGGGTCTGTTTCTATTGTTTTTTCCCCTACTCATTTTGGGTCGTATTTTCCTGTTTCTTTACATGCCTGGTAATGTTTTATTGCAGCGGTTCTCAACCTTCCTAATGCCGCAACCCCTTAATACAGTTCCTCATGTTGTGGTGACCCCCAACCATAAAATTATTTCGTTGCTACTCTATAACTGTAATTTTGCTACTGTTATGAATCGTAATGTAANTCTGGGTCGAGCTGTTGTTCACCATCTTAGCTGTAGAGGGCGTAGCGTCACTGGCCCTCATGTGGGATGCGAACCAGGGCCCTGATGCTCAGAGCTGGCGTCCTAAGCCAACTGCTAACCAATGCGCCACTTGGCCGGTCCTGTCTATAACTTTTATTGCTTAAAAAATTTTTATTCATCTTTTTTTATCAATGCTTTGTCTTTTCAGAGCAGTTTTACGTTAACAGCAAAATCAAGAGGCAGGTACAGAAATTCCCCATATCTGCGCTGCCCCCACACACCACAGCCTCCCCATTACTGATGTAACCACCTGTTACAGTCAGGCACTGGTGCTGACACGTCATTGTCACCCAGCGTCCCTAGTTGGCATCAGGGTTCATCTAAGCATTGTACCTTCTGTGGGTTTTGACAGACGTTTGGTGACATGTATTCACCATCACAGTGTTGACAGCCATTGGTCTCCACTGTCTCCACGTTGTTTCGTCTTTTCTAGAAGGTCACGGAGTTGGTACCCTGCTGCATGCAGCCTGTTCAGATGGCTTCCTTCACTGGGCAGTAAGCCCTTAGGTTTCTCCGTGTGTGTTCATAGCTGCAGAGCTAGTTTCTCTTTAGGTCTGAATATAATTCCACGGTCTGGATGTCCCACAGTTTATTCATCCATCACCTACTGGAGGACGTCTTGGTGACTTCCAAGTTTAGGCAGTTATGAGTAAAGCTGCTGTAAACATCTGTGTGCAGGTTTGTGTGTGGATGTAAGTTTTCAGCTCCTTTGGGTAAATACGAAGATGCACGATTGATAGATCTCATGGTTGAGAGTGTTTGGTTTTGTAAGAAGCTGCCACCCTGTCTTCCAAAATGGCCGCCCCGTCTGCACCCCGCCCTCAGCCGTGGTGGGAGTTCCC
>NW_017732333.1:134070-137274 GCF_001890085.2 Hipposideros armiger | reverse complement strand
CTAGGGGGTAGTCCCCAGTCAGGTGGTTCTGCCCTCCAGGGGCATTTGGCAGGGTCTGGAGACTTGGTTGTCACACTGGGGCTGGGAGCTACTGCCATCTAGTGGGTGGAGGCCAGTGAAATGGCTAAACGCCTGACTCTTGTAGGCCGGTCCCCCACCCGGAATTACCCGGAATTACGGGCCAAGATGCCAGCGGTGACGCTGAGGGAGGAGAGTCGGAGCCCAGAGCCCACCCAAAGCGGAGGCACTGCCCACTTTGGACTGAGACCCCATAGGCAGTGCCCTCAGGGCAGGGGTGACCTGGAGGTGAGCCAGTCCTGTCACTCTTGCAGCCTGCCTTCAGACACCGGCACACTCCACAGAACCTCCTGCCTTAAACTGGGTGAAGGAAGGAAAGCAGTCGTCTCTGGAGGGAGGAATGTGGGGGCTGCAGGTGAGCCCTGCAGGTGAGCCTGTCAGACATGGTGTCCGGCACGCAGCCACGGATAATCAGGTGCCCACACAGCCCAGACCTTGGGACTGGGAACCAGCAGACACAGCATCACAGACCCCCCCGGGACCAGCTCCAGGTTACAGTAAAGAGCAAGGTTTTCTGTTTTTAAAGAAATAATAGACAAGCCTGAACATTTCAGGAGCAAACTTGAAAAGTATGAAAAGTGACATAGCGGATTTTGACATAAGACCAAATGGAAATTCTAGAACCGAGACATGCACTAACCCCCAAGCAGAGCTCAGCGGATGGGTTAACAACAGACCAGCTGATGACAGATGTACTGTTCTGAACGTGGTACGAAAGAAACCTGTCCCGGTCCCACCTCCGTTTCCCTTTTGTCGTTGTTAGCCTGTGCTGTGGTCTCACTTTGTCCCCGGTGTTGCTCAGCCCGGCACGGGCCTTTGAGAAGCAGAGGGGCTCCGGGCCCACACTGGGTGCCTTTGTGGCTTCTGGCCAGCGTCTCCTCCTGTCCTCGCCTTTGCTCTTCATGGCAGTCTAGGGATGTGAGTGTCACTATCGTCATGCCCATTTATAGCTCAGAAAAGCCTCGTTTTCACACTTTGAAATGACTGCAATTAAAAAACAATTGCAGCCCGATACTGGAAGTAACATTTTGAGGACTGTCTCAGTCTGGTCCGGTCAGGATTGAGACAGTGCACAGTGGGTTAAAGGAATGTTCCCTGTAAGGAACACCAAGCTCTGACAGGGTGACTGTAAGGCACAAGGAGACAGCGTGCCCTCCAGGGCTGAAGGAGAGCCCCCCGAGGAGGACAAGGGGGACGAGTGGGAGGCCCGTCCTTGGAGCAGGGGGTCGCACAGCCTACCGGCGAACAGAGGAGGTAGGCGAACAGAGGAGGTAGCCGGTTTGGCCAGCAGGGCGGAGCACAGGGCGGGTCCCCTCCTGTGGGTAGTCCAGCTGCTGGTGTGGGCAGGAGCTCATGTCGAGAGGCTCATGTCGAGAGGGCTGTGGGAAGGTTGTGACCAGGGCGGGGTCGAGGGGTCCCTGGGATGCCAGCTCCTGTCCTCACCCTTCGCAGGAGGACTCCTTCCTGCAGCTGCGTCTCTCCAGCTCCCTCCACCCACATTCGGGAGAGGTGCGGAGGGCGTCTGCCCTGGGCCTGGGCACCCAGGGAGGCACATTTGGAGCTGACCAGTGGCCCTCGGACCCCCTGTGTCCTGATGGAGAGTTTTGCAGTTGGGAGCCAGATGGGGCTCCTGCAGAATGAAGAGTCAGGTGCAGTGGCGCCCTGTGGAGGCCGGCAGAGTGCTGAGCTCCCTGTGCACGCTCCAGCCGGCCCCTGGCTCGTCAGGTGGGCGGGGCCAGGTGCTTGGAGTGTGGGGTGGATGCAAGTGGAGCCGCGTCTGGGCTGCGTGGAGTGAGCAGGCCTGTGTCCCCAAGGCCTTGCCCTGGGCCTGGGTGCAGGTGGTCACTGGGGTAGTGGGACAGCCCCTGGCATCTCCTCTTTGCATGTGATGGTGCCCGAGGCAGGATGCGTGGTGATGTCACTCCCCAGCTCAGAGGTGACTCTGCCCTGTTGCCTACAGCCCTGGAGCGGCTGCCGCTGAGAGGGCTGATGGTTGGAAAGGAAACCTGCTGGGAAGTACTGGGGTCACCGTAAACCCCAGACATGAAAGGCAGCCTGCAGCCAGCACCCCCAGCCTGAGCCGCAGTCAGCGCCCCCAGCCTGAGCTGCACATGTCTCAGGCAGCGTTGCGCCCCCTGCTGTCCGTCTCTGCCACTTCCTGACTGACCAGAGGCAGCCCTGGGGCCGGGACTGCATTTGGGTGCGATGGACGGACAGGAAAGGTGTCCTGCTGTGGCAGTGTCACCATAAGACCACCGGCCTTTCTGGGTGTCAACTCTCTAGTCTGCCAGCGGTTGGCTCTAAGGAATATTTCACACTTGCCAGGTGAAGTAGAACTTCTGGTGTTTAGGATGGAGGTTCTTTCAAAAACGGCGCTTTGTATTCCACCAGCGACACACGTTTGGGATCCGCCTGGCTGCCATCCCCAGTGAGGTGTTCAGGGAGGTGTGAGCACCGTGGGGAATGGAGCCCCTGGTCCTGTGTGTGTGGTTTGTGGGGGTGATTTGTCCTAACACGTGTTTGTACACGAACAGAAGATGGTGCAGACTGTGCTCATCTGCCGAAATTCAGCAACTTATTTAGGAGACTGACGTGCTGCCTCAGGCAGGCCTGGGGGGTGGAGGCCGGTGGCAGTACGACCCTGGGGGTCCAGCCTGACGTGTGCTGGGGGGAGGGGGGGCACAGCTCCTGCTGGCAGGCCTTCTGCCTTCCGCTTTTAGGGAGGCCAGACACCTGGACTCTGTCGCGCTCCACCCAGTCTCGAGAGGCCGCTTGTGCCCAGCGGTGTCTGCTGTGCGCCTGGCCGGCCCCGCCGCCCCTCTGCCAGAGGCCGGCTCCCACCGCCTGAGCTCTCTGCTTTCCCTTCTCCTAGGTGACAAGGCTCTTGATGGCTATAGTAAAAAGAAATACGTCTGCAAGTTGCTCTTCATCTTTCTCCTGGGCCACGACATTGACTTTGGGCACATGGAGGCCGTGAACCTGCTGAGCTCCAACAGATACACGGAGAAGCAGATTGTGAGTGTCGCTGCGGGCTGGGGGCTGGGGGGGAAGTCCATGTGGGCAGAGGGCGTCCTGATTACAAATCCAACCGTTTGCATGGTGAGACTTACATGTGTCAGGACCATC
>NW_017732333.1:99367-133960 GCF_001890085.2 Hipposideros armiger | reverse complement strand
AGGGGCTGGGGGCTGGGGTGGGATGGGGTGTCCAAGAGGGTCTCTCCAGGCAGCAGTGATGCGGTGGGAGGGGCTCTCTTTCCAGGGGAGGGTCTTCTGATCAGCGTTCATTTTTTTACAACTTCTCCAGTCTGGGAAGTTCCTGTGGGTTTAGGTGGGTGCTGCGCGTGATGAGTCCTGTGAGGCCTGCCTCAGAGCGATGGGATCAGCGTTGGCTTCCTCTCAGCACCTTGCTGGTGCTCTTCAGGAATCAGTTTAACTAGTGGTCCCTTGTACAATTTTGTTTCTGAAATGGGCCCCAACTCACATGGTTTCAGAGCCAAAGCTGCAGGTGGGGGGCCTTGCGCTGCCCCCCCGCTCCTCATCCCTTCCCAGACGGCACTGGCCAACCGGCCCGAAGCCCCTCATCTTAGGCTTTATGAGTTTACTGCGTCCTCTGGGTGTAACATTGTTTCTGTATGTTTTCTCCAGTGTTACACAACGTTTGCCTCTATTTGTCCAAAAATTTAACTTACATGAAATAAAAAGGCATCTAGATGCCCCATGAATTTTGCTAAGTATTGGTATTTACTCAGCAAGAATTTGTGGCGTGTTGGCCATGGATGAAGCAGTGTGCTGGGGGGGGGGGACCCCTGGGGACACAGTGACCAAAAGCAGACGTGGGCCCTGCTCTTTCCCAGTGGGAGGTGACATCAGACAGCCGTGGCCAGTGCCCCGGGAGAAAGGCGGCAGAGCTGTCTGGACCCTGAGAAAGTGGGTGGCTCGTAGGGAGGGCATCCTGCTGAGGCTGAAGGGTGAGTTGATGGGCTGAGGGTGGACAGAGCAGGTGGCACTCAGCCACGGCGCACACGGGGGAGCGCCTCGCTGGAGGGACCGCAGTGGCTCATGGCGGGCCTTTCTCCTGGGATGGACAGGAAGGGGTGGACCTGCGTGGTCAGTGGTCAGATGAGTGTTGAGAAATCACTGCCCCCTGCATGGCGAGGGGGTGACACAGGCTGGATTTCGGCTTGGGTGCCGAGGGAAAGCTGGGGGCACAGACAGATTCAAGAGCTAGATTCTGGAAATCACCGGTTTCCGTTAACAGGCCAGGCAGGCCCTTCCCCTCCTGTCCGGGACGGGCGCGTTGAGGTGACTCAGACACGTCAGGACGGATCAGTGAGTGGGACTGGGGAGGACCGAGGGGTCCGATTCCCATGGGTCCGTCCCACAGGGCTTTCTCACAGCAGAGTCCAAAGCAGAGACTCTGCTTCTCTAATGGAACAGGCGCTTTCACCACAATGCAGACGAGGCCTCCACGGCACGAGTCTTGGCAGCCCCGTGAGCGGGTCGGGACGGTGCTGCAGGCTTGCTGGAGGCTGGCTGTGTCTGCGTGGGCGTCCGCTGGGTCTGTCGGGGCCCACGTGGGCCGGGCTGGTCGTGAGCTTTCTGCTCTTGTCTTTCCGGACCAGGGGTACCTTTTCATCTCTGTGCTGGTGAACTCCAACAGCGAGCTGATCCGGCTCATCAACAACGCCATCAAGAACGACCTGGCCAGCCGCAACCCCACCTTCATGGGCCTGGCCCTGCACTGCATCGCCAACGTGGGCAGCCGCGAGATGGCCGAGGCCTTCGCCGGGGAGATCCCCAAAGTCCTCGTAGCTGGGTATGTGTCCTGTGATTGCTCACAGAAGGCTCTCTCTCACGCTAAGTGAATCAGACGTGTAACTGCTCACAGAACTGATAGAGTGAGTTCGTCTCCCCATGCTACGCAGTGGGACACGCGCTACGGTCAGACGTCAGGTGAAGTCCACTCAGGCCTTCCCTCCCCTCATGCCCGAGATTTTAAAGTCGATTAAAGAAGCTGACCCCTACGAACCCCAACCAAACCAAGCAGGGCTTCAGCCTCACACAGAGCCGCAGGCAAAGGGACACCGTCGTCCTGGGACATGGCCCGGCGCCCCTCCTTGTCCTTCCCCTAAGTGGTCATGTGTCAGATCCTGAGAATTCTTAGTGCTCTGCTGCTGCCCCCTGGGATTTGGAGCGCCGCGCGTGGGCCCAGCAGGGGCTGTGTGGTGCTGAGAGTGGGCGGGGCCGTCCCGGGCGCTCGTGTTCAGGGCACCCCACTGAGCTGGGATGTTAACCCAGATCCCGCACCCGGGCGACACGCCTGGCTGGCAGACCCCCAGGCCAGGGCCCTTCATCAGGACTCTGGGGACTAGGTCCTCCAGGACGACCGGCAACGTGCGGACGCAGCAGCTCCCCTCGGACAGCACAGCGGGGAGGGCGGAGGGTGTCAGAAAACACCCACCGCATTAGAGCAGCCGGGCCAGATCCGTGTTTCTCAAAGGGTGGTGTTGCCCCAGGGGGCCTTGGGCAAGGGCTCTGCATGTTTGGTTGTCACCATGGAGGGTGTTCTGGCATTTTGAGGGTGGAGACCAGGGATGTGCCGCACGTCCTGCAGGGCACCTGATTGGCTCCGGGGCCGAGAAGGACCTGGCCCCGCGTGTCAGCGGCCGAAGCCGGGAGCCCTGGCTGGGCTGGACTTAGTGCGCGAGCAAACCCCGGAGGAGTGTCACAGGAGTGTCACGCCGGAGGCCGATGGAGGGGCCAAGCTGGGAGAGACCACAGAGCACCCTGATGGAAATCAGAGTCCTGGGGCTCCAGAGCTCAGAGATGGCTGGCGACTGCTGCTTGTGCAGGAGGGGAGCTGGAGCTGGAGCTCAGGCAGAAGCTGCAGGGGATTCGAGCCACATGGCACCCTGGCCCCTCCTCGGCCGCCAGAGCTGCCCTGGCCTCGCCAGGCCTCCCCGACCATCCTTCCTCCCAGCCTGGCCACAGCCGGCCCTGTCCCGCCCTCAGAAGGCACGCGCCCTGGGCTCTGAGGTCTTTGTCGGCTGTGGCTGTGGCCTTGTTTCCAGCATGTCAAGTAATGCCTGGAGCAGTAGGTGATTAATGTGTGTTGGGTGAACGGTGTGTAACAGACAGAGGCCATCTCTGTAAAGTATTCAGAGGATGATTCAGGAACATTCCCTGAAGTAAGGGTGAAGCCGTGTGTGCAGAAGGGTGCACTTGACACCAGCCTGGACGAGCGTGGACGTGGAGGGACAAGCGGGAAGACAGCGATGTCTGCGGTGAGGGGCCTGCTGAGTCGCCTGCCCTCCCGCGCTGGAAGGCTCGCAGTGTGCCCCCAGCCCTCCCGGGAACAAGCACCAGCTGACAGATGACTGCACAGGGCGGAGGCTCCCCAAGCAGGAGGGCGGCGGGACTGTCCTGGGCTCTGGGCCCTCCACTCCGACAGGACTGAAACCAAGTTGGCAGCGGTTTCCCTCCGTCCCCACTGGGTGACGCGTGCTGCACCTCCGCCTGCTCCTCGGATGTTCTTACTGAGAGTGGCTGTCGAGCGACGGTGCCAGCATGGTGTGGGAACCTGGGCAGGTGGCCGCCCTGAGTCAGTCAGGCCTTGTCGTGGCGACCATGGAAAGAAGCTGCTCCTTCGGGCCAGAGCCGTGCGTCACAGTCCAGGGGGTGGCGCAGCCGGCACACGCGTGGGGTGGCCTTGTCAGCCCGCCCCCGTGGAAGGAACCTCGGCTGAGTGGGCGCCGGTTCTGTCACGGGGCCTGCACGACACGGCTGCCCTGCCGCCCCTGGTGAGGACGGCGCGGGCCAGAGGGAGGGGCTGGTGTCCAGCAGAGAGCTGTTGCTGAAGTAATTTTCTTTTGGGTTAGATTAGGGGGTGGTTTGGGGGTTCCTTGTGTTGGTTTAGACTCATCTGGAATTAAAAAAACCCAAGAGGAGGTAAATGGCAAAGAGCCCCAAACCTTTGTCTTGCCTCCAGACGGAAGCAAAGCCCCCACTGGTTTGCAGTGCCAGCTAGTCCTTTTTCAGATGGGTTCTGATGGCCTGCAGTCGAGTGTCCCGTGGTGGGAGGAGTGGGTACATAGCTGTGGGAGCACTGCCCACAGCCAGCACGACATCAGAACAGAAAGCCCTCCCGGGCTTCCTAGCCCAGAAGCGCAGCTTGTCACAGCCAGCCCCTTGGAGAGGTGGTGCCGTGGGAGCCGCACCCTGCTTCTCTGTGCCGGGGGCACGCTGGGCGGGTGCCTGATGGTGGTTTCGGAGGTCTGGGAGGAGCTCTCCAGGTTAACAAACAAAAAAGACTAGTTCACGCAATGAAGGAGGGACGCTGGTTGATCGCAGCCACACAGCCCCGAGGTGTCCAGCAGGCGGGGAGGGCCTAGACCGAGGCTTTCAGAGACGAGAGGGTGCGCATGAGAGGCTTTGGCCGCAGGGCCCTCCTGTGGTTGTGTTTGATGTGAGGTCCCTGAGGCAGTGGGTTGTTGGAAAAGTCATGACGCATTTTTACAATGAAAAACAGAAAAAATACGTCATGACTTTTCAGACAACCCAATAGCTCTTCGAGCAGACGGTCATCCGTCACTGGGACGCGGTCCATGCGGAGACCCCTCGCGGGACGTGGCAGCGTGTGCTTGGTCATGCCGAGCGGTCAGAGCGCCCTCACCTTGCGTGCTGTTCTGGTCTCCCAGTCCTTCCGGGGTGTATGTTCTCTGCGTGGCTCTGGGCCATGCTGGGCCTGTCAGGCCCCGAGGGCTGCTGGCCGTGCTGGCGAGTGACCGCTGGCGTCTGTCTTTCAGAGACACCATGGACAGCGTGAAGCAGAGCGCCGCCCTGTGTCTGCTGCGCCTGTACCGGACGTCTCCCGACCTCGTCCCCATGGGCGACTGGACATCGCGTGTGGTGCACCTCCTCAACGACCAGCATTTGGTAAATGCCTCTGGACGAGAGTCCACCCCTAACCCACAGAGTAGCCTTTGTAGGGATAGCCATCATGACAGCCGCTCAGTGCGGTTTCTTACGCTGTCGAGCCTGCATGCCCTTCCTGGGGGTGGGACCCTGCAGCCAGGCGTTGGCGGACTTTCTGCAGGCCAGATGCACAGACGCGCAAGACCGAGGTCAGCGTCCAGGGAGGGCGCCCCACGTGGCGTGCCTGCCTGCGCCTTGCAGGGCTGGGATGGGGGTGCCCTGTGGTCCTGCCTCATCTCTGTCCACATGGCCACTCATGGGCCAGGCCCGACTGTCCTCTTCCGGTTGTGGATGAAGATGGAGGTGCAGAGTGTCCACACTGGAGGCGGCACACGGGGGCGTGACACTGGGAAGTGGGGTCCAGTAGGAGCAGGGGTTGGACAGGGTGGCTTTGTCTGGCCTGAATTCTGTTGTCTAGCCTACGGCCATACCACCCTCAACGCTCCCGATCTCGTCCGAATTCTCTTGTCTAAATGAGAGAATGAGACTTTAACACAAGCAGATTTTCCTGCTGGATAGAGGTGTGAGTGTGTTAGCTGGTTACTACGTTTTTTTCCAGAAGAGAAATTACCTTAAAAACTATATTAAAAATAAGGGATCATCACGTGGAAATTCACAGGTGAGCGCTTGTGTCGGCGTGCTTGCCGTGGCGTGGCAGCCCCGTGAGCTGTCTTTTCCTCAGTCCCCATGCTTACTGGGAAGGCTGTGTGTGCCCAGGGCAGCCCCTTCTCAGAGAGGAGCCAGGCGTCTGCAGGCCGCGTCGTGGGAAGACGGGAAGGGCCTGGCAGGAGGATGGGAAGGCTGCTGTCGGGTGCCGGTCATGCTCGCTGGGTCACGCTGGGTCACGCTCGGTCTGTTCAGGTCAGACTCCCCCATGGAGTTGGGAAGCAGTGCTGGAGGCTGGATGGCTTCAGGTCACAAGCCGCCCATCGAGTGGACCCTGTGAGCAGTGGGGCTTTTCCCAGTTTTGCAGATGAGGAAACAGGCTCAGGGAGATTAAATAGCTTCAGAGAGATCCGGGCTTGAACCAGGAGTTGACAAAGGTGGCAGGGCTCAGGCCTGCGGCCTGCTGCTATCCAGAACCCAGGTGCTGCATGAACGGGGCAGAGCGGAGGCGGGTCCTGGGGAGGGCGGCGTCGGGCCTCCTCTGTACACAGCGCTGTCTCCGGACGCCGTTTGTTCAAGTTCGTGGATTTCTGGCACATGTGGTCATCACTGCTGCCTTGTCGGGGAAGCTCCTACGGCCACACGGCTGACAGGTGCCTAGGCCCTCGGCCGTGCACACCCCTGCCCAGCCCTGGAGGAGCCTGGGGCTCCATGGGGCGGGCTGGCACCATCTGAGTCTCGCGTCAGTCAGAGCAGATTGCTGGGATGCAGCCGGCGGGCTGGTGCGGGCGAGGACGGAGCAAGCGTGCGGTGGCCCCAGCCTTCTCCCTGCTCTGCCCTGCCTAGAGGCTCCTGCAGGGAGCGGGGACAGGGAGAAACTGCGTTCTGTAGCTGATTTGCCCCAACCTGCTCTTGCCGGCAGATTGCTCGTGCAGTCCCGTAGAGCCTTGTTGGTGAACCCAGCTGGGCCCCAGACACTTGGGACCCTGGCAGGACCTGACTTTGCTTACTTAGAAACGGACAGTGAGGCGGTCAGAGCCGTCCTCGCATATGGCTTTCACACTCCACTAGGAAGCCAAGGGACCAGCACAGCGGTGCTCAGAGGAGGTCACACCCTCCAAAAGCATGGTGGGCCCATCGGAGTGGGACTGAGGTGGCCTGTGAGCTGCCCGTTGTTGCTCTCAGTTTAAAGTTGTATCTGGAAGATGGGTTTAGAACGAGAGGTCAGCTTCAGGTGTTTCGGCTGCAGTAGAAATGCTTATTTTTCCTCCAGGGTGTGGTGACTGCCGCCACCAGCCTCATCACCACCTTGGCCCAGAAGAACCCAGAAGAGTTTAAAACCTCCGTCTCTCTGGCTGTCTCCAGGTTAAGCAGAGTAAGTCTGTGGGTGGGGAGGGGACGCGGGGTGGGATTTGGTGTCAGCTAGTCTATGTAGTTAACATGTTAGTTTACATTTTGGAACACAAGATATTTGGCCCAGTTTGTAAATTCTAGAGTGAAAACTTGGTTAGCAACCAGTTGGCCTTCCTTTCAACCTTGTTGTCAGCAGAGATACGTCCTGTTAGTGTGGGAAGGCGCGCAGAGCAGCCCAGCTCTCGGCTCTCACCCACCTGGCGGGGTGGGGTGTGCAGTGCCCGGCGGGGTGCATGGGTGCCCAGTGGGGCAGCCTGGGACCGTCCCCGGCAGGGAGCCCTTGTCCTCCCTGCTGTGACCTTATTCCCCGCTGTCCTTCCCCTCTCTGCTGAGCATGCACCCTGAGCCTCCCGTCAGCTTTGAGTGTTTTGAACTTGGATCACACAGCACGTATTCTTTTGTGTTTGACGTGGTTTGCTTCACATTGTGAAATGATTGTATTTGTTTTGTGTGCTTTTCATTCTTTTTTGAGGCTGTGTAGAATTTGTATGAATATACCACAGTCACTTTCCTAAATGTGCTCACTTATGACTTAAAGTGTCACCTGGGAGCTTCGTAGGAAGAAGCTACTTTGTTTTTTTCCCCAAGATTTTATTGGGGAATTTGGGGAGGGGAACAGCGTTGGGGAATCCGAGAAGGGGAACAGACAAGTTGCTGTCCTTTTGTTCAGTCTAGTTGTGGAAGACGTCGCTTCGCTGGCCCATGTTGGTATGATCATTGCGCTCTTCCCGGGTGAGGCAGATTGGTTGCCGGCCACTGGATGGCTGCTCACGGCAGCTCTTGGCAGCTCATGCTGGCTGCCATCCACTCACGGTAGCTTATAGCAGCCCACAGCAGCCCCACTGCAGCCTATGCTGTCGCTGGCGACTCATGGCAGCCCAGCTCCGGGTCAAGCTGTTGTTCACCATCTTCGCTGTAGAGGGCGCAGCATCACTGGCCCTCATGTGGGATCCGAACCAGGGCCCTGATGCCCAGAGCTGACGTCCCAAGCCAACTCCTAACCAAGGTGCCACTCAGCCGGCCCGGGAGAGGCTACTTTGACTGCCAGACACAGGAGATGGGGGGAAGGCACGGGGGCTGAGTGTTAGTGGAAATGTCATGTCTTGGGGACTGTCCTGTGTTCAGAAGGTTGGTGGCATGTCTGCCCTGCCAGGGACTGCTTTGGGACAGTGAGTGAAGGAAGTGTGCCCTCTGGCCTTGGGGAGCTCATCGCAGGGTCTGTGCTTAGGGGCTTGGCGTGCGGGGCTGGGGTCAGAGCCCTAGCTTCTCCCTTCTGAGCGTCCAGAGGTCTCCCTTTTGTGTCCACTCCGTGGTCCACACTGGGAAGGCTGCGTTCCTTCCGTAGGTGCTGTAGGGTTCTGGGCCGAGTCAGTGGTGTCGGCAGGTTTGTGCCCTACACAGCGGGATTGCCATCGCACCCGGCTCGTGGGCTGTCCTGAGTGTGAGCCTGGCGCAGTGGCGCCCCTTTCCCACTAACGTATAGACAAGCTTATTAAGTACTCTTAGCGCATTGAACGAAACCGGGTTTCCAAGTAGTGCATGACCTGTGGGACCGGAACCAGTGTGGGGCCTCTGTTGGGGACACCTGCCTGCGGTGTCTCATCACCTGTGTTGTTTTACAGATCGTGACGTCTGCGTCCACAGACCTGCAGGATTACACTTATTATTTTGTTCCGGCTCCCTGGCTGTCAGTCAAACTTCTGCGGTTGCTACAGTGCTACCCACCCCCAGGTAACAGCCGCACAGCATGGCCCCCGCGAGAGGGCTTTGCCTCGCCGGGCTAGTCAGCCTTCGGTTTGGTGCTTATTCTTGTTCTGTGGTTCATTCTGGGACGTTGCCAGGCATCGTGGCTTCCCCAGAGCAGCTAGTGGAGAGCTCACAGTTTTGTTATGATTCAAGATTACCTCTGCTTTTACATAGTATCAGATCTGTGAGGTTTTCGAAATAGTCTCCTGAAGTAAGACTTTAAACTGTCAGAAACTTTGTATCCTAAATTGTTAATAATCCGCATAACCTTCATATACCACCAAGGATGCTTTTGTGTTCATGTTTCATCTAAAATGTTGATTTGATTAGTACCATAGTTATCTAGAAATAGAATTTCTTGGTTGAAGAATATACAGGAAAATTGATAGTTCCAGTGCCTTCTACAAAGATGGCTTTGTTGCTGTGTCCTTTACATTTAAGTCTAACTTGTTTCTGTACAGGGTATTTCTTTGTTAATTTCAAGTAACTCTCCATACTAAGTATCTTTCATGTTAAAGCACGAACCACACACCCTTGGTGGGAGTATGGGGCGCCCTGTCCACTTCCTGGTGCTAGTTCTTCCTGTGGTCCCGGCTGCCGCCGCCGCCATCCTTCCGCAACCTGGGGACAGACTCAGGCTCCGAACCCCCGACTTGCCCATGGGGTGGATTTCATCGCCCTTTTGCTGTGAACTTTGTTGGCTCTTTCTGATGTGCTGCAGTTTGAGCACCCCTCCCCGCCTTTGTGCCTCTGGGCTCAGGTCTCTTAGGACTTCTTGGGGGTCCTGCTCTGCATCCCCGCTCGGGGCTTGAGGGACACCGTCCCTCTGACATGGCTGTTCTTGCAGTGCCCTGGATATGGTGGTGATTTCGGCAGGTTTGCTGTATGAGCTGTTTCTGACGTTCTGGTGTTTTTCTTAACTCTTTTTTGGTCCATTGTTTCTTTTTTGCTGGTTTGAGTAGAACTTAAAAATTTCCTTCCCTTTTAATTGCTTCTTACAACATTTTCTTTATTTCTGCTGGTAATAGCAGGTGGAGAAAAATATTTTGCCCCTTTTCCCTCCAACTTTTTTTTTTTTTTTTAAGATTTTATTGGGGAATTGGGGAAGGGGAACAGCCAAGTTGTTGTCCTTCAGTCTTAGTTGTGGAGGGTGCAGCTATCTCAGCTTCAAGTCCAGTCACCATCTGGCCGCCTGTCGGCACCTCATGGCCACTCAGCTCAAGGTGCCGTGTTTAATCTTAGTTGTGGGTGGGCGTAGCCACCATCCCATGCAGGAGTGGAACTGGAAACCTTGTTAGAAGCACGTGCTCTCACCAGCTGAGCCATCCTGCCACCTGTTGGCAGCTCAGCAGCAACTCAGCGGCAGCCCAGCTCGGGCGCAGCTCACTGGCCCATGTGGGAATTGAATCAGTGACCCTGTTGCTCAGAGCTCGCGCTCTTAACAACTGAGCCACTCGGCTGGCCATCCCTCCAACTTTTTATATCATATGTTTTGTCCGTGTACCTGAGACGTTGTTTTCTCTTGACTTCCGTAATCTCTATCTCAGTCAAGTGCGTGCATTAAAATGTGTGTAGTTGCTCTGGCTGTTACAGCCTCTTGTTTTAAATGGCTGGACCTTTTGAACAGGGGTACGTAGCTACCGCTTTCTCCTCAGTGAGGTGACGTGATGCTCAGGCCCCGGGCGTGAGCTGGGAGGGCAGGGTGGGCTGGGGAGCTGGCCCGACGGCGTTCTGTCCTGCCCAGAAGACCCTGCTGTGCGAGGCCGCCTGACCGAGTGCCTGGAGACGATCCTGAACAAGGCCCAGGAGCCGCCGAAGTCCAAGAAGGTGCAGCATTCCAACGCCAAGAACGCCGTGCTCTTCGAGGCCATCAGCCTCATCATTCACCACGATAGGTGAGCCGGCGCGGCAGGCGGCGCTCCCCGCTGACCGTTCTCCCCCAAAGCTCGTCTGAACATAGGCCTGCATGTGTCCTCGCTGGCACAGGCCTTACAGTGACCTGGTGTCCACCCACCCCGCAGGCCCCGGCGTGCGGCCTATGCTCCCTGCGTGGCCACTTTTCTTGCCCCTCCTCTGACACTGCACGCTGGAGGTCTGGCCTCACACCCGCCACAGCATTTGCTTTCGATGTGTGCTGTCACCTCCCCCGGAGGGCCTCTCCTGTTTCCCCTGAGCAGTCCCCTGCTGACCGTACGGGAAGGAAGGATGACGGCTGGGCGCCCGTCTGTGCGTGTCCCCGTTAGCTTTCCTGTGGCACCAAGTGGCCTCCAGGTTGACCCCAGGTCATTCCGGGAAGCGGTGGAGATGGCCATGTGTGTCAGCACAGCACAGATGGGACAGGCCCCGGAAGTGGGGCGGCCTGCTTCCTGCTGTCTCTGTGCAGCCCGCCTGCGGCCACGCGCTCAGCCAGTCTTCCCCTCAGCTTTGTCACAGATGTGCTTTCCTGTGATAAAGCTCAGTCTGAGTAGGACTTCAAATGGAATTGTCAGTATGACAGGCCACCTTTATTTTAACATACTTAATTTAAACATACTTAAAGAGCAGCATAGTCATGAGGACAGAGTAAACAGTGAGTAGAGAGTAACGCGATTTCATGGTAGTTGGTACTTAGCTGTTCACTCACCTCTTTGACATTTGTGTCTTCCCACATATCCCTGCAGAGTCCGCTCATTGGCAGGGCTCTGCTTCAGCCAGTTTCCAGGCTGGTGGCCTCTGGTTGAGGTCACATTCCTGGCCACAAGCTGACAGGAGCCTGAGCCTTACTCCGTGAGCTCAGGCCAGAGGCGGTGGAGTTGCTGTCTCCGGGAAGGCGCCTCTGTCGCTGGCAGCTCTTTGGAGTTGGTGGCATCTGCAGATATGTTGGAAAATCCCGGTGGCTCTGTGGTATCAGTGTGGTCACTGACCTCCGGGCTGTGGCTCTTGGAGGCCCCTGAAGTCTTCGCCTCAGCATGTGGTGGCCGTGCCCCCACCAGCCCACCCCTCTGTCCCTGCAGTGAGCCGAACCTGCTCGTCCGCGCCTGTAACCAGTTGGGCCAGTTCCTGCAGCACCGGGAGACCAACCTGCGCTACCTTGCCCTGGAGAGCATGTGCACGCTGGCCAGCTCCGAGTTCTCTCATGAGGCCGTGAAGACGCACATTGAGACCGTCATCAACGCTCTGAAGGCAAGTCTCTGCGCGGGGTGCGGGTGTGTGTCACCTGCTCACTCTTGGTGGGCGCAGCAGCAGGGGGGCAGCTGTGGGTGCAGCTCTGCGGCTGCTGGGGGCGGCCAGGCTGGGCGCGTCTGCAGCTGTGTGTGCTGTGCCCCCTGCCCGCGAGGTGGCCGTTACAATGTGTCACATCTTAACACTCTCTTGCGTAGACCAGAGTCGCAGTAAATATTGGGTTGTCGGAAAAGCCATGAAGCATTTTTGCAATGAAAAACAGAAACATACGTCATGAATTTTCTGACAACCCAATATTGAAGTCAATAAAAATAATCCTTTTTGGTATAAACATAAAATATTTGGTCCTCGTCTCCAAGAAAACTCAACCTTTTGCAAAAGAAAATTCACTTTTTCATGGCATTGAAGCTCCTGATTTGGAAGAGCCGAGGTGGAGCTGTCTGTCCTGTCATGGGGCACACGGCGCCCTCCGCATCCCTAGCATTAGCGAGTGCGTTAGAGCGCTGGGGGCCGCTGAGCCCGCTGTGTGCCCGCGCTGAGAGAGAGAGCAGGTCCCACTCTGTCCCTTCGTGTCTGCACGAACTGAACACGTTTTTGGTGCGTGGTTTGAATGGAAGGCCCGCAGGGTTTGGAGTCAGCCATGTGCTGCCCTGGGTCCCTGCAGGCCTGCTCGCAGCCAGTGTAGGTCAGGTGGCCGTGCCTTTGCTCCTGCGAATTGCTCGACTCTCAGCAGCGCTTCTCGGGCGAGCCTGGCACGAGCGGCAGCTGATGTGCAGGTCTGGGGCGGGGCCTGAGAGCCAGCACTGTGTGTAGCAAGCTCCTAGGCGACACGGAAGGTGCTGCCCTGAGGCCACACAGTGGAGGCCTGGGACTCGCCCTCTGGGGGACAGATCTTGATTCTGGGCAGTGCAGGGCTGAGGGGGGCAGTGAGTTGGCCTGTGAGGGGCTCTTCCTCGTTAGAGCCTCTGGGGTCCCTGGGTTTGGGTGGTGAGTGCGGAGGGCTCAGAGTGAATGTGGGGTGGCACACCACAGCGGATGGCCCGTGCCCCCAGCCCGGGTTTGCTCTGGCGCCTCTTTACTCTGTGCCTCGTCCCCAGACGGAGCGGGATGTGAGTGTGCGTCAGCGGGCCGTGGACCTCCTGTACGCCATGTGTGACCGCAGCAACGCCCAGCAGATCGTGGCCGAGATGCTCAGCTACTTGGAGACGGCAGACTACTCCATCCGAGAAGAGATTGTGAGTTCTGACGTGTCCTGTCTCCTTAGTGGCTTCTGATTCTGCCCCACAGACTTCACTGAGAATCTACTAGATTTGGGATAAAAGAGCCCTTCGCTTTAGCTTTGTAAGCAACACTTTCAGTAGAGCCTCTTAGTCTGTCAAAATAACTTAAATAGTACGCTGCTGGTAAGCTGTTACTGTCCACTCACTGTCTCAGTGAAATGCTTTGGCAGTTCAGGGTCCTAAGGACGCTTCAGGGGCTGTGGCTGAGGTCAGCCTGAACCCCGATTCCTTTGCTCCCGGCCTGTGGTGTGGCCTTTGATTTGGTACTTCTCTGTGGGCATGGCTGCCCTATGTCCCTGGTGTATTGAGGACAGAAAGACTCTGGACCCGTTGACCACACGGCCCTTGGTGTTTCCAGCATTACTTATCACCTGCTGGGAGGGTGCACACACCCACCAAACCGTCCTTGCTCAGCAAACGTCTGCTGTGTGAGGACCGGTGGTGAGACAGCAGTTGGGGCGCGAGCACCCTGGTGCCCCGTGGCCAGCACAGGGGCCGTGCCCATGAGTCCACGCAGGTCTGGCTGCTCTCCCCAGGGCCTCAGGCTCAGCATGAACGTGCGTGTGTGGGGAGGAGCCGCCACGGCCAGCCGCCCGCAGCCTCTCTGTCTGATGGAAAGCATTTCTTTGTCTTTCTGGGGAGCAGAGTGCCGCAGAGGCCCCCTTGGGGACTTTGTGGAGGGAGTGCCCACGTCAGTGCTAGCTGTGAGTCTGGCTCGCTCCTGGGCCGGCGTCCGGTTTGAGAACAAAAGTCTGGGAGCTCCCGAGGGCGGCTGTGTGCAGGTCTGACTCTCGGGGTCACCGATTGAGTGGCCGTGGCCGCCATGGCCGGGCTGGGGGCCAGGTGCTGGCGCCCTTTGGTGCTGAACGGCCTGTGCCTAATTCCCATGTGCCCAGGCTTCAGCGAGGAGGGGCGCGGGGCTGCCCTGCAGCAGGCCTGGTGGGCTTCTTAGAGGGAGCGACTCGAGCTGGACTGTGGAGCAGCTGGGAGAGAGGGCTGGGGAGGCACCAAGGGTGAGGGCATGTAGGGGAGACGGGAGGAGTGGGGAGGGCATGGCCGGGCCAGCTGGCTCTGAGCAGGAGGCTCCAAGGACAGGCCCGAGGGGAGAGGGCGTTCGGTGGGGTGGGCTGGCTCAGGACTGCAGGCTCTCGCCGTCCTTCCCTCCTTACCACTGTCCGGGTGCCGTGAGCAGGCGGGTGTTTCTGGGGTGTGATGTGCAGGCTCTCAAGGCAGCGAGTCAGCCAGCTCCGTGTCGACGCTTACTCGCTTGGAAATAAGTGACAGCCCTCAGTTGTAATCACTGAGTGAAGCTGACAGCAAGTCCCCGCTGAGTGCCCTGTCTGTCCATCTGCCTGGCCGGGCGTGTCAGCGGTTGTGCTAGCTGCTGGACATACACCTGAACACACGCACACCCACCCGCCACACCGACAAGGAGCCGGTCTGTCCACGGGGAGGACGTTGTAGGCAGGACGCAGACCTGCTTGTGGTGTGGGTGAGGCTGGATTGAGGCTGGGCCCAGATCTTGGGGGCCTCTCACCATGGGGAGCTGGGGGACTTCTGCAGGATGTGGCGGGGAGCTAGTCAGGCAAGGATGAAGGCACGGAGGTTGCTGGGGCAGGAGGTGCCTCAGCATGTCTGGCAGAGGCAGCGGGACGCCGGCCAGTGTCTTGTGAGGGCCTGAGTGCCCGGCTGCAGGCTGAGCTCTGGGTTGGAAGCGTTTGAAGCTGAGGGGGTGATGAGGTGCGTGTTGCGGAATGATGCTCTGGGGTCGTACAGAGAGTCGGTGTGGAGGCCAGTGGCGGGGGTAGAGCAGAGGGACGTGGTCTGGGCTGTAGCAGGGGTCTGGGGCACAGCGGGGAGGGTGAAGGAGGGCTACGTGGGTGTGAGGGTGGTAGCGCCCACGCGAGGGCGGGCAGCTCACCAGGGTCGTGGTCTAGTTTGGGCAGCTGATGCTGCTCAGGGCGGACTCCCTACAAGAAGAGGGTGACTCGGGAGGCGAGGGCTGTGGTTCTGACCAGTCCGGGCAGCTGCCCCTGGGGCAGTGGATGTGGTCCGCAGAGCCCCTGGGGTGCGTGGTGTCCCTTGGGGAGTAGAGGGGAGAGAGGCGGCCAGGGCAGGAGGAGACCAGACAGTGCGGCCGCGGGAGGAGGGACCAGGGCTGGCGTGCCTACATTAGGTCACCCCTCATGCCCTCCTGCAGCTGTGCCCCTCTCCCCTGTGTGTTTCTGGACGGGTGCTTTCGTGTCCATTCTTGGAGGGCGGTTTGGCTTCCCTGTTACATCGACAAAACTTAAGCTTTCCGGGCTCCTTTGAGAGCCTGGTGGGAGTTCCCAGCACTGGCTTGGGCACAGGGGTTCAGTCTGGGGCACTGTGTGACAGCCTGCTGCTGCCGGGGCCTGCGGGCAGCGGCACCTGCCCTGAGCGGCCGTCCTCTGCAGGTGCTGAAGGTGGCCATCTTGGCGGAGAAGTACGCTGTGGACTACACGTGGTACGTGGACACCATCCTGAACCTGATCCGCATCGCTGGCGACTACGTGAGTGAGGAGGTGTGGTACCGCGTCATTCAGATTGTCATCAACCGGGATGATGTGCAGGGCTACGCCGCCAAGACGGTGTTCGAGGTACGGCCCGCTCGCTCACCCCCGGCTCAGGCGCAGGTCGCGGTGGGAGTGGCTGACCTCCCTGTTTTCTCGTGGCCACAATCCCTGGTGGGTCCAGCTTTTGTCCTGCCGCCACCTCTGCCTGACTGAGCTCCTTCTCACCTAATGTCCACATCACTGACACGGGTGATACACACTCTTGGCTCCGCGAGGCCACCTGAGCACTGCACCCACAGCCCGCAGCTCTGCCCATGCGTTGAGAGCCCGTGGGGCCCTGGAGGGCTCTGAGAGGCACCCGCCCCTTCCTGGGGCCTGACCGGCAGCTTTCAGGGGCCACATCTGGGCGCCTGTGCTGCTGTCCTGTGTGCTGCATGGTGGAGGGGGGGCTAGGGAGGGGTGGGGCTGACAGGAGGGCCTTGGGGAAGACCCCCAGGGGCACGCGCTGGGCTCCTTTACCGTCCTGCGGCTCGCTGTCCCACAGGCGCTGCAAGCCCCGGCGTGCCACGAGAACCTGGTCAAAGTGGGCGGCTATATCCTGGGGGAGTTCGGGAACCTGATAGCTGGGGACCCAAGGTCCAGGTAAGACACCCTTTGGGAGTGAGGTGAGCTTTGTGTTCTGATGCTGGGCTGCGCCTTGCGGTTCTCGCGTGGACAGTCTGATGTGCTCACTGGGACAGCCCAGAGCAAGACCCCTTCCGCTGGCCGGACGGCTGTGTCTCTGTGAGCTGTACAAAAGCTGGGGTTCTAGTCGAAATACAGGGATGGCCGTGTGGGAATGGCGTTCAAGAGGAGACGTACGTGCTCACTGGACAGGAGCGGCCTGGTCAAGTGGGGGTTCCCCGGGTCCCTCGTTCACTTTCCCTCGTGTGACCCTTGGGGGCTCAGGCTCAGACACAGGGACCGTCGAGCGTGGTGTCGGGTGAGGGGGTGACGTCGGCCCCCTGTCTACCCCCGTGCCCACCGCAGCCCCCTGATCCAGTTCAGCCTGCTGCACTCCAAGTTCCACCTGTGCAGCGTCCCCACCCGTGCGCTGCTGCTGTCCACCTACATCAAGTTCGTGAACCTGTTTCCGGAGGTGAAGGCCACCATCCAGGATGTGCTGCGCAGCGACAGCCAGCTGAAGAACGCGGACGTGGAGCTGCAGCAGCGGGCCGTGGAGTACCTGCGGCTCAGCACGGTCGCCAGCACCGACATCCTGGTAGGCCCGCTGCCCCCCTGCCCCGAGGGCGCCGCTGTCGGCCGCGCTGACCCGGCTTCTTCCCCGCCAGGCCACTGTCCTGGAGGAGATGCCCCCGTTCCCCGAGCGCGAGTCGTCCATCCTGGCCAAGCTGAAGAAGAAGAAGGGGCCGAGCACGGTGACGGGCCTGGAGGACAGCAGGCGGGAGCGGGGCGCCGACGTCAACGGGGGCCCTGAGCCCACGCCGGCCAGCACCGCGGTGGGTCCCTCCCTGACGCCAGGGCCCTGCACGAGCTCCCGGGGAGCCCAGTCCCTGAGGTTTGCCCACTGGGGACAGTGTGTGTGGAACACACCAGCACGGTGGCGCCAAGCCCGAGGCCTTCACCTGTCCTTCCCTGGGACCCAGAAGCTGTTCTCATCCAGACACCCTGCGTCCTGTTTTCCAGGCTTTTTTGCCCTGTTGCCTGGGGTCCCAGTTCAGCTCCCAGACCCTCCCTGCCTTGACTGTTAGAAAACGTGGTCAGTCGCCTCTTTGCAGGACTGCCGCACGCGGGGGCCTGTCCAGAGCCTCTAAACTGGTTTAGGTGGGCCCCGCCTCATGCTGTTCAGGGCTTTCAGTCGTGAATTGGACCAGAGCACGTTTCCCCGTTATGTATAAGCGATGCAGTGAGAGGAGTGCCCTTGGGTGCTTGCCGGGCCTGGGTGATGGGTAGAGAGCTGTCTGTCCTTCCTCTCCCCAGGGGCTCTGGGAGCTCCGAGGAGCAGGCGCCTGAGCCCTGCCCTGGCCCCCAGGGAGGAAAGCCCCAGAGAGCTTTGTTTCCCCTCCAGGGTGCTGGTCCGGGGACGTGAGTAATGCCACTTAGGGATAGAATGTGACCTTTGCGAGGACGAGCGTGCAGACAGACCAGGGCCTCGGTGGTTTGCTTGTCACAGTGCCCTGGGCTCAGCCCCTCAGCCTCACCTGCCTTGCTCGTCCCTGAGGCTGACGATGCCCTAAGCCCTGTGTTCAGACCTCGCCCGGCCCCTGATTGGGGGTCCCGTGGCTGCCAGGCCCCCTCACCTGGGCCTGACACCTTCTCTCCAGAGGCGCCCTCTTCAGGCTGGCCCTCCAGCGCATCTCCTTCCGAGGCCAGCCCTACAGATGTGGGCGGTTTGAGTTTCGTGATGAATTGGCTTTGGAGTGAATGGTAAACGTGTGCTTTCGCTCCAAGCGGTCATCGTCCCTTGGTGCCTGAGTAATTTAATGGGGCTTTCTTTGAACTTGTCCCATAGGCACTGAGGGGACCTGAGCCTAAAGGCAGCAACTGTCCGTCTCCCCGCCCCCCCCATGCTCACGCAGCTTGCGGTGAGGTCATGAGGGTCATCCTAGTGCCAGAGATGGTTATAGATTGGATTAGAGAGGTGACATGATTTCTGGAGATAGTGCAGGTTTGCGAACTGGTGTCTGTCACACCAGGTGGGTGGCCTTCCCATTCCTGGGGCAGATAGCAGCAGCTCTGCCCGGGAGAGGCAGTGGGGTCAGAAGGAAGACACACCGCGAGGGGCGGGGCCTGCAGGGCGGGGTCAGCGGGGTTTCCCCACGGCTACCTTCCAGGAGAACTGATGGCTGGTGTCCACCTGGGGGCAGCCCAGGTGCCTCCTTCCTGTCCAGCAGCTCTGACTGTGAGCAGATCGCATGGACCAGCGCAGGAAAAGGGCTTCAGTGTCTTCTGACAGCTGTCGTGGGTTTCTCTTGAGATGCGCCCGTGCACATGCCAGGCCTGTCGGCTGCACTGTGCCCAGCTCCGCCCGGGGTGTAGCGGGCCTGGGATCCAGGCTCTGGTGCTGGGCCGAGCGGCTCGGTGGAAATACCGGGGAGCTCCTTGAACCCTGGTGTGAGCAGTGAGCTCCACTTTGAAAAACGAGCCGTGGCAAGGTTTGACATTCCCGTAGGCGGGGTGGGGAGGAAGGCCTTCTTCCTCAGCTCGGTATGGTTTCTAACTTCAGGCTTGAGCTGCTGCTTGGCTTTGGTGCCTGGCGATAGTGCGCTTAGTAGGTGGGTGTTCGCAGTTGTGGCCGTATGGCTGCCCTTCTGAGCTGAGAACCTACAGTGCTGCGGGCAGCCGTGTGATCAAGTGACTTCAAACTTGTCCCCATGCTCAGATGGCTGAGGGTCTGCTCAGAGACTCCCCTCTGAAGCGGGGAGACCTAACGGGGGCTGAGGGGGAGCTGAGGCAGGAGAAGCAAGACAGCGGAGAGGGGCCACCCTTCCAGATGGAACCCCCATGAGGGGAGGCCCTGCCTCAAAATGGCACAGAACTGTGTGGGTTTCATGTGGTCACCAGTGGGCCTTACTTTGGTGCGTATTGGGCAATCCATCCCCCATCCCCCCGACCTGCACTCTTGACCCCACCTGTGCTCACGGCTGCACGTCTGAGCGTCTGGTGGCACAGGGTCCCTGGGGGGCTGGAGAGGCCTGGGACTGTCGTTGCTCGTGTCCTGGGGCACGTCTTGCTGTCCTCATTCCTGCTGTCTCTGCTGTTATTGAAGAGGGTTGACTTGTGCAGATAGACGCCAGGTGGGCATCCCTGGGCCAGTGTTCCCCGTCCTGAAAGGAGGTGGTGGTGAAAGGCCACGAGGCCTTCTGGTGGGGCCTCCAACAGGACAGCCTTCCTTTTGTCCGTAGTGACTTTTGGGGTGTATAGTGGATTTAATTGGACACAAGGGTTTTCCTACTTGAAAAAGCATTTGAACTGCTACTGAGGAATGTGGTTCAAACCTCGCACAGCAGGTGCAAAGCAGGGATGACCCCGTTCAGGCCGCAGGCAGCACGGCTGGAGGCCCCTAAGGTCAGCACCCCCTCCTTGGTCACACAGCTGCGTTAGCAGAGAGGCTGTGAGCTGCTGTGTGTGCAGGCACCGTCACAGGTGCAGAAAGTGTTGAGTACCACCATCAGATGGCCTCCTCTAGACACCTGCAGTGCACACGTTCCTGACGACCCTTCTCTCGACGACCCTTCTCTCGACGGCTCCTTGGGGCCTCCGCTTACCGAGGAGTCCCACCTGTCCACTTGGCCAGGAGCCCCTCACACCCTGGAGGGAGGGTTCTCAGCCCGCTCAGCCCCCACCCCTGCAGAACATAGACTCGGATGCCTCCTTCGTCTCGAAGTCAAGCTCGTACGTGGCACCGCCTGCCCACAGGGAGCCCGTGAGAAGCTCAGTGTCGGGCTCTCACTGACTAAAAGGAAAGAGCAGCTATTTACGCGGGTGTCGATTTCTCAGCGTGGCTGTGCTGGGCCGTGGGTGTGAGGCCGGCGCCTGGGTGGCGTCCACAGGATGCAGAAGGGATGTGCTTCGTCACGTTCCTGGCAGGATGAGCGTGCGCTGAAACCCAGCGGGACATTAATCGCAGTGCTGGGCAGTGGCAGTAGCAGGTAGTCTCAGGTAGCCATCGGCTGAGTTTTACCTCCGAGCGTCCAGTCGGATTCAGAGGTCAGAGCCTGAGAGTTTTCAGGGCAGAACGGCTCCCATCCCTGGTTGTCGCCTACGACGCAGTCCTCGTGACCATCAGAACCACTTACGTTCGCCTGGCGGGGGACAGCCCGAGGTGCAGGGACCAAGGCTGAGCTCCTGCTGTGTGGTCCAGCGCTGCCGCCAGCAGGCGTGTGAGATACGCGTCCAAGTCCCGCGGTCAGTGCGAGAGTGGTCTGGGAGCAGCTCTTTCGTCTCTGCCAAGGTTCTGGAAGCAATTCTGTTTGTAGGAAGTCCGCTCTGTGGACCCTTGGTCTCCATTTTCTCTGTAAGATAGCGCACCTTGACCTGCTGGATGACGGCTGGCGTCTTCATCTCTGTGGCTGACCGCAGCGTGCACGGGCTTATTGCTTAAACCACACGTTCATTTTGATCTCTCTTGTGGCAAATTTCAGAATTTTTTCATTCAAATAACGTCTGTGAAAAAGGCGGTCGTTTCTCCAGCTGTGCGACTGCGGCCAGTCTTCCTGGCGCGGCGGCCTTCAGGCTCGAGTGTGGGAGCCACTGGCCTCCCGACCGGACCTCGCGCCGGAGGGGAGGCGTGCGGGCGCTCGCCCTGGCCGGCCTCCGCACTGACCCTCCCCTCCCTGTTTTGCAGTCCACCCCTTCTCCGTCGGCGGACCTCCTGGGCCTGGGGGCCCCCCCGCCCGCTCCCCCCGGCCCCCCCGCTCCCCCCGGCGGGCTGCTGGTGGACGTGTTTTCAGACGCACCCTCGGCGGCCGCACCTCTCGCTCCCGGCTCTGAGGACAACTTCGCCAGGTAGTCCATCTCTTGTCTCCTGAAGACACGGGCCCTGCGTGTCCCTGGCCCCTTCCTGGGATCCCGGTCAGCCGTCCGTGCTTCCCACGGGCAGCGGCGAGGGGCCTGCTGAGCCCGGGCGGCCTTGCTCTGCGCCCCGTCCTTCACGGCCTGCCATTTCCGCTAAGAACAGCTAACGTGCGCAGACAGAGGGAAGCCAGGCCGAGGAGCCTGGGCGGCGGGGTGTGGTGTGTGTGCTGACGTCTGACCGTGCTCCGGCTCTGTCGTTCCCAGAGTGGCCGCTGCCCGCTGCAGCTGTGTCCTGCCCGCTGCGCCCACCCTTCCCTCAGGCCGCTTTCTGCTCTGCCTCTGTCCCCTCTGTCTGCCTTCCCAGTGCCCAGCCTTCCCTTTTCTGCAGAAACAGCCTCAGTTGCATGATAGCTGCTTTTTCCCACAAAGCCTGTGTCCGAGGATTCCTCCTCCTGGGACCGGCTCCGCCCTCAGCGCTTCCTGTCCGACTTGCACGGAGGTGTCTGCACACCGACCCGCGCCGAGCTCGGCCTCCCGCGAGGTCTCTGCCTGTCCCCCTGCCCTCGCCAGCATGTTGCTTTCCTGATTTTCTAGTTGTGTGGCTTTTGTACGTTTTCCCTACTGGGAGGGCAGGTGCGAGTCCTGTCCCCTGTGAAAGTGAGGGCCTTAAGCAATGGCCCCGTGTCCTCATTTGCTGTGACAATAGTGGCGTTCTTTGGGTTACAGCCTGTCTGGTCTCTTGGTGCCCCCTGCATGCAATCTGTTTGCGGTTGCTTGTGCGAGGTGACCGAGGAGGGCAGGTTTGCGGTGGTGCAGGGGGCCGTCTCGGCTGGAACAGGCCCCTTCCAGCCTTTAGAGCTGCTGAGTTTAGACTGAAAAGCACCGTGGGGCGCAGGGCCCTTCTGTGCTGGAGCAGCATGTGTGCCAGGGGGTGCTGGGCTCCCAGCTGGCCACCCTGGCCTGGGGGTGGTCCTCCAGCGTCCCAGCCCTCACTGTGATGCAGGCCCCCAGGAGCGTGCACTTGCTGGCTCGGCAGGGCCATTGCCAAAGTGCCGCAGGTGACCCACAGCTGTCCTGTCCGAGGGTGGAGGTGCCAGTGGGTGGCGGCCCGTTGTATCCTGCAGCCTTGTGCTGTGTCACCGGCAGGCTCGCCTGGCTGGGCGCGCCAGTGGGCGTGTGGGAGTTGGGCGACCGGGGCCTTGACGTGGCTGCTGCAAAGGCTGATTGCGGCCTGGTGTGGGTTTGGGGGGTGCTGCGTGCTTCAGGCACTCACTGTTCTTTCCCCCCACAGCCACACGCCCCTGGGCCTTCCAAAGTGGCCTCATTAGCTCAGAATTCCACAGGGTCACCTTTTGGTTGAGACGACCCTTTAAAAAAGCCAACGAAGCAGCCAGACGTTGACTGTTGGGCAGCTACTGTCACCGAGTCACTCAGTGGGTGCCCTTCCATCTCCACGACAGATGTCCGTTTGCGGTGGTTTAGTCCCCACCCACGGTGCTCTCGCATGACCCTGCCTCTGGACGAGCGCAGCGGGCCAGCCTTTCTCAGGGGTGTCGGGTGTGAGCTGAGCAGCAGCTCAGGGCTGTGTGGCTGGGAGCGCCACGGCCTCGGTCACTTCTCCTCCTGTTCCGTGGGACTCCAGGAGCACCTCGGTCCCTTGTGGTTGATTCCTGGGCCTCGGTCACACATTCTCAGGCGTGTTTTGAAGGTTGTGTGCACTGAACGGATGCGTTTTACCTTGTAGGGCTTTGTGTGTATCTCAAGGTGGGTAGAGAGCCCATCATGTCATCTGGAGGACTGGGCCAGGTTGGGGGCAGCTGTGGCCTGGGGGTCGCGGTGAGTGGATGCAGAGCCAGGCTCGCCTGTCTTGCCGCTTCTGCCTGCCATCTGGCCCTGGTCTGGCGTCACGATGCTGACGAGCGACTCTCGCCCTCGAGGGTGGGCGCTGCAATAAAGCTCCTACCGAACAGGGCAGGCACAGGCGCCACTGGCTTCGCGCTCCCACAGCGCAGTTGGGGACGACAGTGTGGGGGCCCCGCGTGGACAGTGGCCACCCACCTGAGCTGCCTCCTCCTTCCCCTGCCCACTGAGGGGCACGGCGTGGCGGGCTCCTGCTGGGAGACCCATCCTGCCGTCTTGTCCCAGCTCCCTGGATGGTTGGGATTTGTGTTAGAGGAAGCCAGAACACTGGGAACTCCTCTGGGACCAATACAAGGAAAAACTAACACGTCATTTCCCCCTAATTCTTTGCGGTGTAGACACTATGTAGCGAGTGGAAGCCTGGACTCGCCGTACAGCGCAGTCACCTTGCATTGAGGAGGGGGGAGGGGCGGAGCAGGCGGCACTGCCGAGTGGGTGACCTGAGTGTCCAGATAGCCTGGAATGGCATGCTGGTGGCCGTCCCGGGATTGAGGTCAGCGCTGGGTGTCAGACGGGAGAGCCTTGGTCCGGCCTGCAGGGGGCGTGCCTGTCCTGTGTCCTGTGGTGTCAGCACTGCTGCCAGCTGCTGGCTGGGGCTTCCCTGAAGAGCAGAGGACCGGCCTGTCTCATGGGCACTCAGGCTGCCTGGTCACGGCTGTCTCTCACAGTCCGTCTTGTGGGTGCTCTTAGTGGTGTCTGGACTGTTTCTCTCCTTGCCCCTAGCCTCGTGCCCCTGTGTTTGCTAAACCATTTTTGAAAGCAAATCTTTGTATTTTTAGTGGTTGGTTTTGAGTGACTCAAATGCTGTCCC
This sequence comes from Hipposideros armiger, assembly GCF_001890085.2. NCBI lineage: Eukaryota > Metazoa > Chordata > Mammalia > Chiroptera > Hipposideridae > Hipposideros > Hipposideros armiger. Next base: position 110,168 of record NW_017732333.1, on the reverse strand, counting down.
TTTCCTCCTAGGTTTGTCTGTAAAAATAACGGCGTGTTGTTTGAAAACCAGCTGCTTCAAATTGGACTTAAGTCTGAATTTCGGCAGAATTTAGGTATGTGTTTTAATTACTTAATGGAAACTTCTCTTAGGAATTATGGGAAGAAAATATTTGCAAGCCACATACCTGGTGAGGGTTTAGTTTTTAGATCACATTAGGTACTCCAGGGCTACAACAGAGAAGCAAGCAGCCTGCTTAAAAAATGGGACAAGGACTTGAACTGACGCTAGTTAAGGAAGACGTGCAGATGGCAAAGCATGTGAAAGGATGCCCGACACCACCGACCATCAGGGAACTGCACCTGAAACCCCTGGGGTCACCTCATGCTGGGCAGAGTGGCTGCTGTCCGAAAAGCAAAGTAATAGGTGTTGGCAGAGAAGTGGCAAAAATGGAGCCCTGGGTGCTGCTGCTCCCGGAAGCCAAAGTAGTGCCACCACTGTGGGGACACGGCGGTCCCTCCAGCAGTTCAACAGAATCACACGTGACCCAGCCACCCCACTTCCGGTACGTCCCCCAAAGCGGTGAGAGCAGGGCCTCCAGGAGCCACCTGCACCCCACATTCACACCAGCATTTTTAGCAGTTGGACCATGGAAGCAGCCTGGGTGTCCACGGACGGAGGACTCGGGAAACATGGTCCATCCACACAGTGGAATGTCACTCGGCCTTAAAACAGAGAGACATCTGACACCTGCTGCCACGTGGATGGACCCGAGGACACTGTGCTGAGTGAAGTGAGCCAGACACAGAGGGACAAGCCTGTGTGACCCACTCACACGAGGTCCCCAGAGGAGTCAGAGTCACAGAGACAGGAAGCAGCTGGTGGTGCCAGGGCTGGGGGAGGGGGAGGGGGAGCGTTTCCTGGGGACAGAGTGTCAGCCTGGGATGATGGAGAAATTCTAGGGATGACGGTGGTGATGGTGGCACAACTGTGTGAATATGCCTCATGCCACTGAGCTGTGTGCTTAAAATGGTAAATTTTACGTTCTGTGAACTTCACCACAATTTAAAACACAGCGTTTGAGCCCCCTCTTCATGGTTATGCCCACTCGCCCTTGGGGCTGCCGCTGTGGCGCCACAGACCGACAGCCGCCCACCTCCCTCTCAGGCTCCAGTGCTGAGTCTTGTGAGAACTCAATGCTTTTTTGTCAGTAAAAACAAGTGAAAGTGTGAAAAAGGAGAGAAACTGTACATCTGCTTTCCAGCGGTGTTGTGAGGATTCATAGGGGGGTCACTCACGCAGGAAATCCTGCTTTGAGAATGGACCTGACGTCTTCTTCCTGCTTTGATTAAGGTGTGAAACTCTGGGCCACGGGGCTCCACCCAGGTTTGGTGGTGGTTATTTAAATAGGAGGAGGTGATGCCGAACTGCTGTCCCTCTCAGGATGCCTAATGCCACTTTGCAGTCTGCGTTCAAAGGGTGTAAGAATGTTCAGAGATTTGTGCAAAGATCCTTGGTGCGATCTAAGGAGCTGGACATGGTGCCGCATCCTAAATGTCTGCCCACGCAGAGCCCCTGGGCAACACCTCGGGGCCAGGGCCCCTGTGTCCGTGCAGGGCGGGGTTGCACGGGCTGTGGTGTCCGGAGAGGGTGCAGGGGTGTGTGTGTGCTTCTTGCTCCCACGGGGCTGTGCAGCTGGCAGCCACGCGCCCAGGGTGCTGGAGGGCGGGAGCCGCCTAGGGGTGGCCCTGGGTCCCACTGCGGTGGCGAGCACAGCACTCGGCTGAGATTCAGCGTGGGCGTGTGTGTGTCCGCGTCTGCTCCATTTTTCCTGTCAATATGTGAAGTGATGTGTGTCAAACAAACGGTTTTTGTTTCCTTCTAGGTCGGATGTTTATATTTTATGGTAATAAGACCTCCACGCAGTTCTTAAATTTTACTCCAACACTAATCTGTTCGGATGACCTTCAGGCTAATATCCTTGGTTCCGTCTCCCCCACTCCCGACAGGCAGCCATCTGGGATTTAGAGGAGGGCTCTGAGGAAGGTTTTCTTAAAATCAGAATAGCAACACATTTCCAGGGGCTGCGGGAACCTCAGGTGACCGCCCCTGCAGCCGTCGCTCCTGGTGTGTCAGTCACTCTTTCCCCGGTACTGTTAAACCCCTCTGGCTCTGGCTTCCTTCCCTGGGGTCTCGACCAGAGGCAGCTGGAGTGCATGGTGTGGGGTCGGGGGTTGCGGGGCCTGGGACCGCACGCCACACTCTTGGGACGGACTGGAGCCTTGTCTCCAGTAAATGTCAGCAGTGTGATTAGAACTTCCCTGTGTAATGTCAGCTTTGGCATCCAAATGTCCCTCCCTCCCGGGCTGGGTGGCCCAGTGAGGGCGCTGCTCTACCAGAGGAGGGCACTGCTTCCTTGAGAAAGCTTACAATGCGCGGGCCAATCCCTGTTTATCCTGAGAAAAACACATTTTAAACGTAGCCTGTTAAAGCTGAGTGTTTCAGAACAGTGTTAAGAATAATGTATATAGGACCAGCTGTATTGAAGGTTTCATCCAAGATCAGGCACATGAGCTCCGCTCTTTCTAGCCCCCTTCTAGAAGGGTCTTACCTCTGGGCCTGGGGGCCGCAGGGCTTGCGCACCTCGGGCCACTTTCCACGTTGCGATGGCCTTGACACAGATACCTCTGAGCCTACAGACCAAGCCCGTGGACCCAGTAGTGGATGGGGGCGCCCAGGTGCAGCAGGCGGTGAACATAGAGTGTGTGTCCGATTTCACGGAGGCGCCGGTCCTCAATATCCAGTTCAGGTGGGTGACCCTCAGCGCGGGCTGTGTCCTGGGAGCCGTCCGTCCTCCCTAAGCCTCAGCAGCTGTGCTGAGGGCCGCAGGGGACCCAGGTAGATAGATGGCAGCACCAGCTGTGTGGGCGGCACCAGCTGTGTGCACGGCAGCACCTGCTATAGAGTGTGGAGGTGAGGGAGACTGTGCCCAGGACGCCGAGGCCCGAACGGTCTAGCACCGCGCTTCCCAGCGGTGCTTTGAAGCTGACATGGCGGGGCCTGCCACGTGGGCTGGGGGACAGCCGGCCCCGAGTGCCGCTGCCTGCCCTGCTGTTCTGAAAGGCAGCTGCAGGGGCGATGGGCCGCCTCACGTCCTCGTCTGCGTGTGTGCGTTTTTGCACAGTTATACTTCGAGCATATATAGCATTGTGCTTATTTCTTTAAAAACGATTACCTTTTGTATTGCCACTGGCTCATTCCTGTTATTCTTTCTCAGTGGCTGCAGGAGCGTGCATGTGGTCAGCCAGTCCCTGGGGGGTGTTTGCAAGGTTCAAGTTTTGGAAAAGCTTGAAAAATTAAAAAAATTTTTGTTGCATTCTGTAGACACACTGTTTTTGTTAGTCTGTCCATGGAAAGAAGTAAAAACCCGACACAATTTAAACTAACGTGGAGTTGTAGGCGATGGACTGATAGGGAGGAGTGAGGCGGCGGTGGAAGTCCTGAGCCGGGCATCCTGCCTCGGGGCCGGCCTGGGGCTGGAGCAGCGCTCAGAGGGAGGGGCGTCCACCGACGCACAGGAGCAGTCCCAGTGCCCGGCGCCTGTCCTCGTGTGTAATGACGTTGCACACAGAGATAGACCAAGCGAGCCTTGGTGGCTCAGTGCCACCCTTCTGGGACACCCCGCCCGCCCTTGTTGATGGGACAGCCCCCTCTGGCAGGTGGCTGGAGCCCCACCCTTTTTATGGGGGCCCCTCTCTGTGCCCTGGAGGTTTGCACGTGGGGTGGGGCTGGCTCGCAGCTGGGCTCCAGGTCCTCCGTTGTCTGTGTGACCTCAGCACGTCTCTGTTGCTTGCAGGTATGGGGGCACCTTTCAGAACGTGTCTGTCAAGCTGCCCATCACACTCAACAAGTTCTTCCAGCCCACCGAAATGGCCTCTCAGGATTTCTTTCAGCGTTGGAAGCAGCTGAGCAAGTGAGCCCACCATCCTGTGCGGGGGCCGGGGGGGCCTTTTGTCTCTGACTTCGCTGAAGGGACACGTGTCTTTGTTCTCTGCAGTCCCCAACAAGAAATACAGAACATTTTCAAGGCGAAGCATCCAATGGACACAGAAATCACCAAAGCCAAGGTGACTGCCCTGACCACAGTGTCCCCAGGTTGGGACACTGCTGAGCTCTTGAAGGAGCCGACTGTGCTCTCACCCTCAGCTGCCACCCATGTCCCACCTCTCCCATTTCTTTTGCACAGATTATTGGGTTTGGTTCTGCGCTCCTTGAGGAAGTCGATCCTAATCCTGCAAACTTCGTGGGCGCCGGCATCATCCACACCAAAACCACCCAGATCGGGTGCCTCCTGCGTTTGGAGCCCAACCTACAAGCCCAGGTCAGGCCTCTTGAGGAAACTGCTAAATACACTTAAATTTGTCTTTATTGTGGTATAATTTATACGCAGTGAGACGCATAGGTCTTGAGTCTGGTAGTTCAACGAGTTGACAGACGTGTGCGCTCATGGCACACGTGACGCCTGCATTTCCCCAGAGCTCCTTTCCGTCAGCTCCTGCCTCTCTGGGAGGCAGCTGCCCTGGGGCCCGCCACGTGCTGGCTGCTGTGTGTGCCACGACCGGTCCTAGTGGCAGCTGGTGGTCATGGGGCAGCCCTCTGCCCCCTGTGGACGGACATGTGGGCTGTTCAGTCCGGACCATGCTAAGTAGAGCTGCTGCATGGCCTTTGTGCACACATGTGTTTTCATCCCACTGGGGTGACACTAGCGTGGAATTGTTGGCTCACAGACACACACGCACAGTTACTTGGCAGGAAGCTGCCAGATTGCTTTTCAGAGTGCCTGGAATTACCAGCCCCCAGCGGCATCCAAAGGTTCCAGCGGCTCCTCCTGCGTACCAGAACTCGCCACTGTCAGACCTTATTTTAGCTGCTGGACGCGTGTTGCGTGCTTGAGTCTTTGTAAAACAGTGGGCGCCTGCAGAGAAGGGCCGAGCAGGGGGAGCTCGAGTGGCTCCGGGTGGGGCCTGGCCGCGAGGCCGAGGCCGTCGGTGTCCCCAGTGCTGTGCTAAGGGCTGCACGGCCCCGGCGTGGCCACTGACCCACCGTGTTCTCTTCCAGATGTACCGGCTCACGCTGCGGACAAGCAAGGAGACCGTCTCGCAGAGGCTGTGCGAGTTGCTGTCGGAACAGTTCTAACTGCCACGGACGGAGGCCCAGGCCCGCGTACCCGCCTCCCTCCTCGCTGCGTGTCCTCATGGCCCTGCTGCACATGGACACCCTGTCGTCTTCGCTCGCAGTCCAGGCGGCCCTTCTGGGCGTGGATGGGTCCAAGTGAGCAGTTATGAAGAGAAGGCCAAGCCTGGACTGCAGCCGGCCCGCCACGTCAGGAAGGGAGCGTGGATCCTCGGATCAGTTTTTATAGAAATCAAGACAGTTCTGTGGTTAAGTCTGCAAATTAAAGGGAAATTAGAAGTTTGAATGAAAATGGACATGTTTTGGAAATTTTATCGAAACGCCGCTGCCCTGTTGCTGCTGGTTCATCTCTGACTCTCGGGGAGGAGCAGCACTGGGCTGTCTGGTGATTCGATGTGTGATGCCAGGCTCAGGAGCCGCGTGACTGGGTCCCCGTGTGGCCCGGCGCTGTGCCCAGGGCCCTGGTGCTTGAGCTCAGCAGACAAGGGCTGCGGCACTGACCGCAGCTTCTCGGGGAAGGGTTCTCAATCTAGGTGTTAAAAACACTTGTGTTTTTATGATGTCATCCTATTCGTAGAACCATGTATCCTGGCTAGATTTCATTGTTCCCTTCCCAGCACCGTGCTCTTAAGGGTGTTTGTAATGCCGTCGGACTGTCCGCGGCGCGGGCACGGTTACTGCCGTTGGACTGTCTGTGGTGCAGGGACGGGCTAGGTGGCTCTAGAGGGCTGACGTCACTTATCTTTGGGTTTCAGATAAGCACACTGTTACTATAGTGGCCGAGGACTAGTTCCTGTTTGTGGCTAGAGGGTAAATGTGACCAGCAGAGGGAGCGGAAGGCGGCCGTTCGCTGTCGGCTCACTTTTCCCCGGGGTCTTAATGGCAGCCGGTGCTGCAGACCTCGGCCTGTGTGTGGTCAGCAGGCTGTGGCGTGCCCTCAGCATGCCGCTCCCGTCACCTGGCTGTCAGGGCTGCCACCCCACTTGCCTGCAGCCCGAGGTGCCAACTCAGGAGCGAGCGGGGCTCGTGTCCTGCGAGTGGGCAGGTGCTGGGCGGGCAGTGGGCACAGGCTGGCAGCTGTGTCTGTTGTTGGCACTCGAAGCCCCTTCCCTGGTTCCTTGGAGATGGGCTGTGGGCCCATGGGGCCTGTGCTGCGATGTGGTTCCCAGGAGCCGCCCGCGTGCTGCCCACTGCAGGGGGGACACGGCCAGTGTGCCCGCCACACCGTAGACACCCCCACTTGTGTGACCCGCGGTCTGCGCGGTCCTGGGTGACCGGTGCCTCCATGTGCTGTCTGTGTCAGCGGGGTCCTTGGCTGGACAAAAGCAGGCAGCAGCACCAGGCCTGCAGTGCACGTTGCTGGTGTGGCCGAGCCACCAAAGTGACGTTCCTTGTGCTTTCATTGAAGCTGCTGGACAGTGTGCAGGGCTCCCGCCCTGCTGTGCGGGCCACCTGCTTGGTGGAACTGTCCTGTCAGCGCCTCCCTGGGGCACAGGCAAGGAGACCTGCTCGGCCTTCGTCCCCGCACCGTGCTGGGCGCAGACCCATCACACAGTCTGCTCCTTTCCGGAGGTGGAGGCCAGGCCGTGACGGGAATGCGCAGGTTTGGGGGCAAGGGAGTGATGGGAACATGTGGGCTGTTTGTGGGGAAGGACCCTGCATGCAGCTCGAGGCCCTGTCCTTGGGCCATGCTGGCCGTTGCCCCTAGTGACTTGGGCCCAGCGCCTGCCCTAGTTGGGACCACCCTCCAGAGCGTGGTCGCCTAGGCGACAGGCGGAAGCCTAGGTGTGTTAGAGGTGACGTGCCTGTTGCTCTACATGGGGCCTCAGGGTGTGCGGTCGAGCCCGTGGGGTCATCCTTCTGGCCCTTGTGTCCGGTCTCGGCCGTCCCCACTCCAGTATGTGTTGAGGTGTCCTGCCTCCTGGAGGCTTCGGGCCTCAGGCACAAGTGCGACCGGGGGTTTCTTCCTCGGGAATGAACCACACAGCTCACAAGGGGGCAGCCCCAACCACAGATGGGACTCAGGGTCCCCCAGGGCAGAGGGCATCTCAGAGTCCTGAGCGAGGGAGGGACCCTGGAGGTGGCCTGAGAGGATGAGCGGACCCACGGGGGGTGGGGGTCCTGTCCTGTGGCGTTGTCCTGTCCGGCCCACGGATGCCCAGCCCAGCCTCGTGGGCTGCGGCTCACGAATGCCCGCGGGACATGGGAGACCACACAGCAGAGCTCACGGCGGCCTCTTGCCTTGACCAGTGCGTTTATTTCTTGTCTGCTCACAGGTGGCTCATCATGCTGGGTGAGCTCTGTCGGGGCCGGCGTCCGTGCTGCCGCTGCCCTGGCCCCTGACGGCATGGCCCCCCCCTCCTAGCTGCCGTCGCTGCTGACCTTAGCCTCTTTCCCTCCCCATCCTTGCTTGGGGGCCCCCTCTCCCCAGGCCTTCCCACCCCGGTGTCCACTTCTCAGGCTGTCCCCAGGGTCCCATTCCGGCGGGGCCGGGCAGCTGCCCTCGAAGACTGGAAGGCCAGCAGTTCACAGCAGTCTGTCGGGCTGGGTCAGGGTCACCCTGCCTGGGTGAGCTGCCCGGGGCCGTGCCGCCTTGTCCCTTTCTGGGGCTGCACCCTAGTCCCCACAGCGCCAGGGGCTGCACGCACAGCCAGTGAACACTTGCAGCGTGAGCACCAGCTGGCCGCCTGGCGCCCCCGGGTCTGGGCAGGGCAGCTCCAGCTGCTTCTTGTAGGAGCCGAGGGGGTGGCAGCAGCTGCACTGGGCGTTCACTTGGTTGGTGTCCGTGTTGAAGCTGTGAAGAGCCCGCGGCAGGGAGCACGGTCAGGGCCGCAGCAGCCTTGGGGTGCCCACCCCTCCCTGCCGCTGCAGACAGGCCAGGCCCGAGTTCCCAGGTGGGGTTCTCCCGGCCCTCAGGCGGCATCTGTGGGCCCGAGGCAACGGGACGGGAGTTCTCGGGTGGCTCTGCCGGCTGGATGAGGCTGGTTCCCAGCTCAGGGCCTGGTCCTGGACAGAGGCCGCCCACCCAGGGAGCAGCTCACCTGACCGAGGAGGCGCAGACACCCTCGCAGCGGGTCACTGTCACGTTGGCCGTGCACCCCTGGTACGTCACCTCCTCTTCAAGCTCCTTCACACTGCAGGCCTCTGGGAGCGAGAGACGGGCGGTCAGACGCCAGCCCCAGGGTATGGCGAGTGGGTGGCGGCAGCCTCTGTGGGCTCTGCCTGACCCTCAAGCGGGCGGGAGGGGTGTACCTGGCTCTGACAGCCCTTTGTGTGAGGCGGGGGGCAGTCGCGGCCCCGTGACCCAGCTACACATGACTGCGTGGATGGGGCTGGATCCCATGTGGGGTCCCCACTGACACTTTCCCTGGCCTCCGACCCCAGGCCGTCTCCCCTCATGCAAGCCCCACTGATCTCAGACCTCACAGCTTTGCCAGAACAAAGCTGCTGGTTCCCCCCGCAGGTCCAGGGCTGTCTCCGAGGACCAGGCATGTTCCCCCGCGGGTCCCCGGCCTCCCCAGCCATTCCCCTCCCAGCCAACACCAACCTGTGGGCACAGGTGTCTGTGTTCTGCTGGGCCCAGAACCTGGGGGGGACAACGAGCAGATGTCAGTGTCTCCCGAGGGGGACCCCCTGCAGGCTCTGTGCTCCCCGTGGTTGGCGAGCCCCCCGGAACCCCCTGGCAGCTGGCGGAGCAGTGTCACCGTTAGGGACTGCCGGTGTGGACGTTGAGTTAAGCAAAAGGAGGCTCCCGAGCCTCGACTGGACGGTCGGCCCTTTGTGCCTCCGTGCCCACGTCCGCGACGGCCTCGGCACCCCACCTGCCCCGCGTCACCAGAGGTGGCCGGGTCGGGGCTCCGGGCGCTTCTCCATGGGTTCCCGCTGCCCCCCGCTGTCCTCGCCTGATCTGCCACTCTGGTTCCCTCCCCCTGCTTCCTGGGGTCCCCTCCTAGGGACAGTATGTACCCAGTCCTTGTCCCATAGGAGAAAATGCATTACTGCGAGCAGTCCTGCCTGGGGGAGGCCAGGGCCCACGTGAGGAGAGCCTGACCCAGGTGACACAGGCCGAGGACAGAGCACCCAGGAGGGAGGGGACAGGGTGGGCTCAGGCAGGCCTGGGGATAGGAGGGCAGAGGACAAGGCGAGGAGGCCGCAGGGCTGAGGCCTGGGCGGCTCTGACGGTGGGAAGCAGGAACCCTGCCACTTGGCTCAGCTCGGCCGCCAGCTGTCACCTGGGCTGAGGCATGGCCTTTGTTTCGCTTTCTGCATCCTAGAGGATGGGAATAGTTGAACCCCGGTCTAGCAGCCCTAACCTCCTCTGAACTCCGGAGGGGGCACAGTGGGAAGGTGATGAGGGGAGGGGTCCCCTCAGAGGGAAGCCAAGACTGCAGCAGGGGAGTGAGCGGGGAGGGATGGGGCGCCAGCGAGCCGGTGCCCTGGGGGAGGCCCGGTGCGTCTCAGCCAGATGAGCGTGCTGGAGAGGGACCTCGGGAGGGGGGCAGAGAGGAGCTGGGTGCCCGTCAGGGAAGCTTGAGAAAACCCCCAAGGACATGGGGGAGCCTGTGGCCCAGGACAGGCCGGAGAGAACGGAGGTGTGGGGAGGAGTGGTGGGCTAGGTGTGACGTAGACACCCCCAGGGCACAGCTGGGGACACATAGCTGAGGCCTGCACAGACACGCCCAAAGCATGCAGCTGCTCAGAGGCAAAACCAAGGCTCCGACCAGGAGATGCGCGGGACCTGAGGTCTGTGCCCAGCTGCCCTGCTATCCCCAGGAAAAGGGAAGGCTTTTGGGGAAAAAAGCAACATGGCGGGCACACTGGGGCACAGCAGAGTGGAGGCAATGGCAGAGTACTGGTGTCATCAGGCAGTGTGAGCGGACGAGAAAAGCAGGGACTCGTGACAGTGACCCAGACTGCTGCCCAGAGTGGAGAGACAGGGCCGGCGGGGAGGAGGCTGTGCGCCGAGGGTCATGGGTGGGCTGGAGACACGTCACTTACTGAGGGAGATGGGGAGAGATGTGATGAGAGACGAGACGGCATTGCCCCCAGTGGGGGACGAGGCGCTTCCATGCCCAGTGATGAGGCTGGTCAGGACAACAGTGCTCAGCAATCCGGTGGTGCTGGGGTGCCTGGTGGTGAGGTTGGTGACCGGAAAACTCGGAATGGCTGTCACACTCACAGTGGATGACATAAGGCTGGGCACAGGAACTCGGGTGGTGAGAGGGGTCAACTGTGAGGTAGTGGACTGGGAGGAGAGCGTGGAGGGGGCGGGTGTGCTGGCGGACGTCCTGGGCGTGGACAGGAAGGCGGTAGGGCTGGAGGTGGGGCCATGAGACGGCAGAGGAGAGACATGGACAGGGAGGGTGGACGGCAGAGCAGACGGGGGCGATGTAGGGGCAAAAGGAGGTGACAGGGAAGGCCTGAGGGAGCTATTGGCTTGGGTGCTCCTCGTCCATGGCGGGGAAGTTGAGGAGGGCACCGTGCCGGTGACAGGGACGTGTGTTGATGGGGGAAGGGAGCCTGTTGGCCTCACGGTGGATGTGGCAGTGTGGGGCTCTGGTCCTGTTGGGGTGATAACGCGTTGAGACGTTGGAGTGACAGAGGACGTGGAGAAGCTCGGACCATGAGT
>NW_017732333.1:96088-98002 GCF_001890085.2 Hipposideros armiger | reverse complement strand
ATGAGTGGAAAGAGTGCTGTGGGGTCGTGATGGGGTTGGGCCAATGTTGGTGGTCTGGAAGGATGTACCCGTGGGTGGACCTGTGCTGTGGGACTTGGTGGAGTGAGAAGCCGTGGAGACGGGGTGAGTGGTGAAAGGAGTTTGTGGCATGGGAGTGGATCTGGCAGGGGTTGTCTGAGAGGTACTCAGCAGTGTGCTCAGGCCCGTCGTAGGTTTTGGGGACCCTGGGTTCTCCACGTCTGTTGTGTCCTGTCCAGTCGGTGTCCCTGGGTTCCAATCGTGGGTGGAGGGTGCTGCGGGAAAAACAAGGGTCAGTCCTTCCCTCCTTTGCTCGCTTGCCAGGTGTGTGACCCACCATTTCCCACTTGTGACCTCTTTCTCCCTCAGCTTGCGGTTTGCGTCTAATGGCGAGGCTCCGTGGTGCTCGAGTGAGTATCCCGTCGGGGTCCCCTTTCCTCCTGCTTGGTGGCCTCTCTGTAGCCTAGGTGTCTTGTGTATTTAGTTGGCTTCCTGTTCTGGTGCTCTGCGTGGCACGTGCCCACTACACACTCAGGTGGACATGTTAGGTGCTTGTGTACCCCTGGCTTCCTTGGTGTGGGGTTTCTTCAGGGGATTTAGATGTTGTTGTCCTGCTTGCGGAGGAGAGCATGGTATTTTGCATCAAGTGTCTTGGGTTTCTGCTGTCCCCTCGGGGCTGGTCCTACCTGGGGTTGGGGCTGCTGGGGTAGATGGGCTCTCAGGAGCGGTGGCCATGAAGGTCAGAGAGGGGTGTGGTTAGCAAGGTGGCTCCGGGATGGCGTCTCGACAGGTCGCCTCTTTTGTGAAGGGAGCTTTCCCTGCCTGTCATGGGGGTGGTCGGGCTGGACATCGAGCCCATGTGCTGTTGCCCGTCTGCAGGGACACATGGGTGGGGCCTGCTTACTTTTGGGGGGCCCTGTGGAAGTTTCTGACGTGGCTGCAGTTGACCGTGACGCCGTGGTGTGCTCTGTGGACCGAGCTGTGGATTGCGTGGCTGTGCCTTGGGCGGGTGCTGTGGGCTGTGTCGTAGCCTGTGTCACTGTGGGTCCTACGGCCGTTGACCTGGGAGTGGCTGTGGGGGCCGGTGCTGATGTGGCCCGCGTGGTGACCGCGGAGGTGGTTCTGGGTGACTCTGTAGGGAATGGCCCAGAATATCCCTTCCAGCCCGACTGTACCCTCCCCACGTGCCCGGCTGAGTACCCGGCTCCTACCCCCACCCTGCCCCGGGAGCCTGGCCTGCTGGGCACACTAGACCCTCTCTCGAGGGGCGTGTGTCTGTCCCCAGGTGACACTCGTCCTTGTTCAGCCACCTTGATTACGGAGCTTCAGTGGCATTTCCAGTGACCACACACTCACTGGGACACTGGCAGCCCCTCTACCTGCCCATGGTAGCAGGACCCGATTCCCTCATGGTCCCTGGGCAGCCGGAAGGGGGTCCTGCTGTGTGGGGTGGGGCGGGTGGGCTGCATAGCGGGCTCGCATGTGCGGCCAGGGGCCTTCACCTGGCAGGTCCCACATGCTTTCCAGTGACACACAGTATTGGATAGCAAGGAATGGCGTCATCCTGTGACCAGCTTATCCTCAAAAAACCTTTCAGAGAAACCCAGCTCTGCTCCCAGGCACAGGGAGCTCTGTGCCTGAGAATATACACAGCAGAGAAGTGGGGCCCCACGCCCCACGCCCCACGGAGCCCTCTGGGATCCTGCATGTGTGCCCACCATGGCAGTGTGGGCCTTACCTCCAGAGGAGACTGTCACATCTGTCTGGGTGGCACCTGTCTGTACGGAGGAGGGTGCAGAGGCCGTGGCCCTGGGCGTGGCTGTGGCGGTGGGCGTGGCTGTGGCTGTGGGCGTGGCTGTGGCTGTGGGGGTGGGCGTGGGAGTGTGTGTGGGGGTG
>NW_017732333.1:80212-95893 GCF_001890085.2 Hipposideros armiger | reverse complement strand
TTTCATTCTGAGGCTTCTCTCTTAGTTTGTAGGCAGCCACCATCTTCCCGTGTGCTCATGTGACTTCTTTTGTGGGCGTGGGAGTGTGTGGGGGGGTGGGCGTAAAGCCGATGGTGGGGGTTGCAGGTGTGGGTAGGGAGCCTGGCGAGGGCGCGGTGGAGCTGAGCCCCGTGGTCCTGAGGGTAGCCGTGGTGGGCGTGGTCTTTGTGGGAGGCGAGCCTGAGTGGGCAGATGGGCCGTTACTGCGGGGCACACCCTTGGAGGGAGCCCCTTCTCTTGTTCGCTGGGCCCCCAAGCCATGCAGCAGCCCTACCCAGGTGTGCTGGATGGGAGGCACAGGGGCTGACCTGTGGCCCTCCTAGGACAGCGTGAGCGCCCATCCGCCCTGCTGTGACAGTGGCCATCTGACGAGGACACCATGGGGCCCCGTTGGTCAGCCAGGAGATAAGCTTTCATGCAGACCCCTGTGCCTCCCTGGTCAGCACACACTGCCCCACAGTGCAGGGCAGCCCGCCCCAGGGACACCCCTGTGCACACCCTTCCCTGCCCACGCCCGTGCCACAGACACGGCTGGGCCGACTGAGCATCCAGGGGCGCCCCGGGGGAGCGCTGCTTCACCTTGGCACCTAGTGTACGTGCAATCACCTGTGGGCGGCGACTGCGAGGGCGGCGGGGGCAGCAGACCTGCAACAGGAAGGGCGCTCAGGGCACCGCCCCCTCCCCCAGCCCTTCTGAAGTCCTCAGGTGTGTCCCCAGGGCCTGAGTCAGATGCTGGCCAGAGGCTGAGGGCCAGGGGGTGGAGCCACCACGGAGGCGGGGCCTCTTCTCCCTCCTCCCCGCCCGTCTCACCCCTCCCAGCGCCCCACAGCCATGCTGGTAGCCTGGCAGCCCGGACACTGCCCACCTTAGGGCAGCTCTCCAGGCCCCCTGTCATCCCCAGGAGGTCCCCACTCCCGCACACCCAGCAGGCTGGCAGGGATGGGGGCTTGTGAGTCAGCATCTGGTGGGGAGGGGAGGCCTGGTCTTCTCCCTGTGTCTCTGCTGTCTGGGGACTGGGTGGGGGGGGGCGTTCAGCACCCCAGGGGCACAGCCTGGGGAGTAGGCAGCTGGCCTGAGGTGCGTGTGGGGGCCGGGTGGGGGTGGGGACCGAGGACTGAGCTTACGGCATGGCACGCATGTCCCCTTGTCCTGGTCAAAGTACTCATCCTGGGTGCAGTTGTAGCAGCCTGGGGTGGAGGGCGTGTGGACAGCGGCCAGTCGTCAGTGCCTGGAGCTGGAAGCTCCTCTTCCCGGAGCCTCAGCTCCTCCCCTCTGCCCACAGCCACTCCCGACCTCCCCCCTGAACCTCAGACAAGGGTGCTCACCTTGGTCCCTACGCCCAGCCGCCCTGCGCTGTGCTGCCGCCTCCCCCACCTCCCTCCAGCTGCCCCGCCCTCACTTCTCCCACCCTTGACCCTCAGGCCCCCCACACACACACACACCAGCCCGGGAAGCCACCAGTTCCCTGAGCAGACCTCCCTCTCCACAGCCGTACCTTCGATGTTGGTGTCTGGGAGGCTCTGCAGCTGCTGGGGGCAGAGGCACGGCTGGTAGTGCCACGTGCAGTTGGCCTCCTGGGTGTACTGGAACTGGCCGTCACCCACCCGCGTGTGGGTGTTGTAGAAGCCGCAGTAGATGGCTGGGAGGACAGGCACCCATCAGGTGACCCTGAGCCCGCCACGGAGCCCCTGGGCAGTGCGGGCCCGGGAACCTGCGTGTGCGCCTGGGATGGTCCGTCTGCAGGGTCTCCCCGCGGGACATAGCCCGCTGCCCACCCCGGGAGGAGCGCTGCAGCCAGAGCAGCCCGCGTAGGGCGCCGGTGGACAGGAGGAGGGCACTCACGGCAGAAGTCGGTGGTCCTGCAGTCCACCTACTCGGGGTTGTACTGGCAGGCCTTGGCGCGGGAGGCCATAGGGCCGGAGAGACAACCCCACTGGCTACGGGGGGCGCTCACACAGCTGTGGCGGGCACACACCTGGCTGTAGGAAATGCCCAACTCGCTGGTGAGGGAACTCTCCTTGCTGCGGCAAGAATCCACCTGCCTAGTGTGAGAGGCCATTCGCGTGGGGGAAGAACAGACCCCCGTGGGGGTGCAACCCACCTGGCTGTGGCGGGAACCCACCTGGCTGGGGCGGAAACCCACCTGGCTGGGGTAGGAACCCACCTGGTTGTGGCAAAAACCCACCTGGCTGTGGCGGGAACCCACCTGGCTGTGGCGGGAACTCACCTGGCTGTGGCGGGAACCCACCTGGCTGTGGCGGGAACCCACTCACCTGGCTGTGGCAGGCGGCGAAGGTCTGGCTGTTGATGATGCCGCACTTGCGCTCGGCCCAGGCCCGGCGGAAGGTGTTGCGGCTGCAGGGGTCCAGCGCGAAGCCGGCGTCCCCGCACAGCGGGCTCTCCTTCCACGAGTTCACAAACTCCAGCTCGCCGGACGCCACGTACTTGCTGCGTGTCTCAAAGTCATCCTTCATGTTGCCGTTGTAGTTGCCGCACAAGCCGCACAGGGCGTCCTGCGGGGGCCAGTGTCAGGCGGGCGGGCGCCGCCCCATGCCCGGGGCGCCGGCGGGGGCAGCACGTACCTGGGAGGCACGAGCCATCTTGATGAAGACGGTCATGTGCTTGTTCCAGATGAGGGTCAGGTTGTAGGCGCTGCCGACAGTGACGTCCAGCACCAGGTGCAAGGAGCCGGCCTTCACCCGGAAGCGCACGTCGGGGTTCGCCCCGCTGACCGTGTAGTTCCTGTCTGCCAGCGTGATGGACAGGTCCTGTGGGGCAGGGTTGTCACAGGGCTGCCCGCCCCAGGCCGGTGGCCGCTCAGTGCCTCCAGCTGCCTCCCCGCCCACGCTCCCCCCGGGCAGGGTGGACCGAGTCCCTTAAGGACATGTGTGGCCAGTGCCGGCTGACGGCCTGCCCTCTAGAGCCTGCTGTAGGTGGAAGCTGCCAGAACATCATGGACACTGTGCCGAGGGCTGAGTCAGGCTTCTGGAAGGACTCGCCTCTCCCAGGCTGTCCAGCTCCGGGAGACACTGCTGCCTATCGTGTGGATGAGGGGACCAGGGCAGGGGGGCCATGGGTGGCAGGCGGTACTGAGGGGCAAGGACCTGCTGCTTGGTGGTGAGGTGTGGGGACACCCGCCTGGCTGCTCACCCCCAGGGAGATCCTGATGGCCCGCGAGCAGGTGACGCCCGACTTCCCGCACACAACGTTCTCCGTCAGGATCTTGAAGGTGGGTTGTGAGTTGTTGGCACCGCAGCCATCCTGTGGGAAGGGGCCGCTGAGGTAGATCCCACCAGGGCCTCACCGTTCCCCCCAAGGCCTCACCGTGCCCCCCAGGGCCTCACTGTTCCCCCCAAGGCCTCACTGTGCCCCCCAGGGCCTCACCGTGTACCCCAAGGCCTCACCGTGCCCCCAAAGGCCTCACCGTGACCAGAATGTATTCGCAATTGCCGTCAAACACAAACCGCTGCCCGTCGAAGGTGACCACGTGGCCCTCCCCATAGAGGGTGCAGGTGGATGTGCAGTGGGCGCTCTGCTGGCACGTCCACTTCCCCCTCGAGCAGGTGCTGGGGGAGGAGCAGGCCATTATGGGGTTTTGGGGATACCCGGCCACCCATGCCCCCCGCAGGATGCTGACCTGCATGGAGTTGGTGGGGGACCCCTTGCCAACCCCAGACACCCTGAGGACATCCCCAGGCCACTGGCCTTCCGGGGTGTTGGGGGCTGCGGCTCACCAGGTCTCACAGCTGGTGTGGAGCTCGGCGCCCCGGGGGTAGGAGACCCCTGCAAACTCGCATGGGCACTCCTCGGGGGGCACGCACTGCCCGCTGGCGTTCTCGTAGAGCCCCTCGGCACAGACGCAGCCAGGCTCGCACTTGGTGGGCACCTGCAGGGGGAGGGTCAGCAGCGCCTGGGAGGGGCCCCCACGTTCCTCCCAGACCTGCTCCCTGCAGCCACCCTGCTCTGCGCCTTCTGTTAGCAAACCCGCCCCTCCCTTAGGGAAGGTTCCGGTGCCTCTGTGTCACTGCTGGGCTGTTGTGTCCCCTCCTCCCTCTCCCCAAGCTGGGGGCGCCCCACCCAGTCCCACAGGCCACGCTCCTTATGGGGACAGGGACGGAGGGACGGAGGGACAGAGCTCGGCCCCGCCTTTCCTGGAGGTTTGTGGACATCGTCTCATGGCCCCGTGAGAGGCTCTGGGCGTCCACTACAGGAACGTCCACCACACTGTGCAGTGGGGACCTCCCCCTGGGGAGCGCCTTGCCCCTTGCTCGCCCCAGCCTTACGCAGGCAGTGCCGGTGGCCAGCATCTGGCACGTGGGGGCACAGGCCGCCCCAAACTTGTTCTCTGAGGACTGGCTGCAGGACTGGAAAGTCTTGGGGGCTGAGCAGGATGCTGCAGGGAAGGGGGTGCAGGTGAGGCGGGCTCGGGGGCCACAGCACACCACGGTCCAGGCTACCGCCTCGGTCGCACTACATACCCAGAAGCATCTGCGGCTGCCCCCGGCAGCTCAGCCGCCCGTTGACGCAGTAGCTGCAAGAGAGGCCATGTGAGTGGGCGGCCCTGAGGCAGGGGCCGCAGGCCACCCACCCAGGACCCGGTCACGCACCAGATGACGCCATTGACCACGGCGGACTGGTCTGCCAGGATGAACTTGTGGTTGTCCAGGAGGCAGGGGCACTGGGTCTTGCGCACACACTCGCTCTTGTGGTTCAGGTAGGTGCCCTCAGGGCAGTTGCAGCCGTCCACGGGGACGGCGCTGGGGTGGCACTCGGCTGTGCGGTCGGACAGTGAGAAGCACGTGTGGTCGCAGGCCCGGCTGTCGTAGCTAAACGTCCGGTTGCCCGTGCAGGGAATGGCTGCAGGGGAGCGGGAGTCAGGCCCTGGGGATGGCCGGGCAGGGCCAGGGCTCTGGGCCCTGGAGCCCCGTTGTGCCCCCTGCCCTCCCATGACCCCGGGGCCCCCTCCTGCCCCGGCACGCACTGCAGTTGTCCACACTGCTCCTCCAGCCCCAGAGCAGGATGCCCCGCGAGGCGCACGTGTGGGCGTAGTCCCCTAGGGCAGCGCAGATGTACGGGAAGGTCTCCTCGTAGTTGCAGGCCTGGTACACGCACCTCTGCAGGGAGATAGCTGCATGGGTGCACGCCCTCCCGCCGCCCAGGCTCCCCGGGCTGCCGCCGGCCAGCAGGCCCTGCCCACCTTGTAGAAGGGCTTGGGGTTCACCACGGCGTGGCACTTCTCGAACACCGTGCCTTTCTTCACCAGCACCGAGCAGTGGGTCTCCGCGCACACCTCTGCGGGGACAGGCCTGGTGGGTCTCCCGCTCGCCTGTGTGCATTTCCCGCCGACTCCACAACCCCCTGGGGCCCGGTACTCACTGTTGAGCTGGCTCATGGAGCAGGGGTCGGTCTCACGCTCCAGTGCGGTCGGACAGTTCCCCGCCCGCCAGGAGTCCACAAAGAGCGAGGCAGTGCCCTCGGCGATGCCCATACTGGTTGTGAAGTCATCAGTCGTGTCCCCATTGAAGTTTCCGCAGAGCCCTGAGCCATCCAGGCCATGAGGACGGGCTGACCTGCGTCCCTGCCCTGCCCCGCGCCCCCCCTAACCGTGCCATGGACTAGTGGCCATCACTGGCTGCACCCCTGGGAGGGCCGGCCTTCAGGAGGAGCTGGCCTGGGGCCGTGGCCGCTGGACCTGCTGGCTCCGTGCAAGGCTGGGTGGGCCCCTTCACCTCTGACATGGCCAAGCCAGGTGGGGACCGGGCAGCCGGCTGACCCTGGGCAGGTGGGGGAGGGCCTCACCTCTGGTCTGGCCTCTGAACTGGGGCCCGACGGTGACGTACACCTGGAACACAGGCTGGAGCTGGATCACGAGCTCCAGCCCAAAGCTGGTGGCCATCTGGAGGTGGGTGGACGTCTGCCTGAAGACCGTGATGTTGCCTGGGGGGAACAGGTGCTCAGCAGGCCGCCTGCTTTGGGACCCTGGCCACTGAGGCTCCGGGCACTAGGCAGGAGCTGTGGACGTACCGGTCTTGTATGGCAGCCACTTGACGTCTCCGTTGTTGGTGATCACCTCGTCCTGAGAGATCACGATTTTGTCCTGGAGGGAGAGGGGCCTGAGTCACGTGGGGCCGGGAGGCGGGGGAGGCGTCCCCTCCTGCAGGCCAGGCAGGGAGCAGCAGGAGTGGGACGCAGTGGGGCCGCGTCTGCTCAGGGACCTGGGTGGGAGCAGCGGCAGCAGACAGAGCAGCCTTACCTGGCTGGACATGTAGATGACTGCGACCAGGGAGGTCTCCGAGTGCGAGTACCCAGACTTGTCGTATACGGCCATGACGGAGCCCCCGTCAGGGAGCTGGGGGCTCTGGAGGAGGGCGATCAGTACAGAGGGCTGGGGCTTGTGGCAGGACCCCTGGTGATGCCCCCACGGTGGCCCCTCCTGGCAATCCCCTGGGAGACCCCCAGGGTGGCCCCTCCTGGCAATCCCCTGGGAGACCCCCATGGCAGGCATGTCCCACCTGGAGGAGGACGTAGGTGCAGGTGCCATGGAAGCGGTAGGGCCTGGCATCGAACGTGGTGACAAAGGAGCCGCCTTCCAGGGCACAGCGCCGGGGGCAGGGACGCTCCTCACACTCCCAGTGTCCCATGGTGCACCGACTGTGGATGGAGAGGGTGACCCAGAGCGGCCGGCAGGGCTGCCGGGTCCAGGCGGCATCCCAGGGTGCTCTGGGCTGGCAGAGCTGGCTGCCCCCAGGATCCCGTGGCCTCCGTGTCCCCATCCTGTCTCTGTGCCTTCACAGGCTGCCCCCCACTCACCAGGTGCGGCAGGCGTCTGCTGTGACCTCCCCGGGAGCGTAGGCCACCCCGCCAAGTGTGCAGGGGCACTGGGCGACAGGCACGCAGGTGAGGTTTTTGGAGATGTCGTCAAGAACCATACCTGCAGGAAGGGGTTTCCTGGGGCTGCGGAAAGGAGAGGCCCTCCCGCCCTCCTGCTGGGCAGCCGCGCCCGGCCTGTCCCCCAGGAGGCCCTTGTCCCGCTCCTAACCCGTCCCTGGCTCTGGGCGATGTCCCAGTGGAGCCTTTGGTTGTGACCGCCTCCGGGCCCGTCCACGCTGCAGTGTCCCCCCGCTTCGTGCCAGCATGCCCAGGCTGAGGGGCCGTTCCTGGTGGGCAGCAGGCCCTGTCCCAGGTCTAGCTCAAACCCCACCTCTTCCCAGCAGCCTTTTGGACCCCCCAGTGGGCACCACCTCACTGCCCTGTGGATTTGCACGCGTGACTGTGGAACGCTGTGGGGGCAGTAAGGGGTCCTGGCTCCAACATGCTGGGTGGGGCAGCATGCCAGGCGGGGCGGGGGCTGATGCCCTGCCTTGGCTCATCTGCAGGGGTCCTGTGGTGAGTGGGGCCTCACCTTCTGGGCAGAAGCAGCCGAAGGTGCAAAAGCTGGAGCAGCTGTGCTGTGGGTTCGAGCAGGTCTTGACGCAGGCCTCGCCACACTCCTGGTACACCTGGTTGGCTGGGCACTGGCCCAGGGCTGCAGGCACACGGTGGCCGGGTGAGACGGGCAGGCGCACCACAGGGTCTCCGCTGCCTGCCCAGCTCGCCCTCCCCCTGCGTGTCCGTCCCATCTGGGACAAGGCCGGAGTCGGGGCCCTGGCACTCCCTGCTGCCCTCCCAGGACTCACAGCAGAGGCTGGGGCCGCGCCAGTGGCTGACGGGCTGGCCGGCCATGCTGCACTGGCGCGAGTACTCAGACAGCGTGGCACAGCTGCAGTTCTGCTGGCCCGGCTGGGCACACGCAGCCATGTCCGCCTGGCAGCTCCGCAGGAAATGCTCCTTGGGCACCGTGCACTTGGAGGACACCAGGGTCAGCAGCCGGGCGCAGGTCTGGGCCTGGGTAGAGGGCCACTCAGGGTCACGGAGGTCAAAGCCCTGTCCCACACCCGGTGCTTTTTGACTCGGACGGCTGGGGGTGTCGGCCTTGGGGATCCCCTCAGAGCCCCACTTGGGGACCCCCTCAGGCTGGCCCCACTGTGGCTGAAGGGCTCCCGTGACCCTAATGGCAGTGCCACCTCACGTACATGCTCTGCCTGCAGGACCTGGGGGCTGGGGATGGCTTCATAGGCGCAGATCTCATTGGGGTCATCCAACTTCTGGAGGGCGGCGTACTTGTGGGGTTCCAGGAGTTTGCCTGGGGGTACGGACGGAGCAAGGTCAGCACCATGCGCTGGCCTGGGGGCACGGACGGGGCAAGGTCAGCACCATGCGCTGGCCGCAGGGCTCTGGGCCCCACCCCCACCTACCATCCTCGCTCAGAAATTCGTTGGTCTTCTTGCCGTCGAAGTTCCCGCAGAGTCCGCACACCCTGCCCATGTGCTTCTCCTCCACCAGGACCTGTGGACGGGCACCACCGTGGTGTGAGCGGGGCTCCAGGACCCCTCGCCCAGAAGCACAGCCACTCACCCCTGCTCCCGGGGCCCGGGCACTGCCCACAGTGCAGGTTGGCACGAGCCTTCCCTCCCCCTCCCGGGGGGCCTCCTGACTCGCGGGATTGTCCTCATTTTCAAGGAGGGGAACTGAGCCACCAGCGAAGCCCAGGCTCCTGCCTGGGGTCAGGAGGCTGGTCAGGACCCCCACCCCAAGGAGGGCGGCCCCCCGGCCCTGCCCGCCAACCTGTGCGCCCCCAGCTGTGGCCACCCCACCCCGCCGGCATCCTCACCATGAGGTGGGTCCCCGGTCCCCACATGACCACCAGCTCCAGCTCCAGCTGTCTGGCCACCAGCCGCACGCTCTGGCCAAAGGGTGTGATCTGCAGCCCGCTGCTGGTGTAGGGCAGGCTCACCGCCCTGTGGGGAGAGAGCGGTCAGCGGCCAGCCCTCGGCCCCGTGGCCGCTCCCTTGTCCCCAGCCACCCGGCCACACGGCTCACCCCACGTCTTTGATGGAGATGACCCCCTTCTGTGCGGTGATCACAGAGGCCCCCAGCTCCACAATGACCCTGGAGATGCTGCCCCTGGGCCCTCGCCGCAGCTGGACGCTGAAGGTGGGGGAGGCGTCCTTGCAGGTGGCCGTGAAGACGTAGTTGCAGGTTCCCTCGAAGTCGTACACGTGGCCGTCGAAGGTGGAGAAGTGGCCGGCCCCCCACGTGGAGCACCAGCCCCTGCCTGGAGCTGGGGAGAGAGCCGGTGGGGTCTCAGAGCTCTGTGTGCCCCCGGCTGGTGGGGCAAGTGGGGGCGGCCTGGCCCCATGAGCCGCGCCCTGCCCCCCGGGGCCCCACACTCAGACACAAGTGGCCTCGCATGCCCCAGACCCTCCTGGGGCGGGTGTGAGAGGCCCCCACCCTTCTCCCCTGTGCCCAGAGCTGGGGCCTGCCTCCCGCCCTAGCCTACAGCAACGCAAGTCACTGCTGTGGTGGGGACCTGTGGCCTCGTCAGCCCCAGGGTCTGTGGGGCTCAGCCCCCATCTCACAAGACCCTCCACCGCTGGCAGCACAAGCTTGTCTCCCCCAGGAGAGTGGCTGGCGAGGCTCCTCTGTAGCTAGATGCCCTTCGTGGAAACCCCAGACCGTGGGCGCCTGTGGCAGGGCCGTGGCCCTCACCTGTGTGTGGGGAGTCCGTCGGCCTCTGGGGGTCAGGCTGTGCAAAACGGGAGTCGTCCAGGCCTGCGTGGACAGGGCCTGGTCAGTGCTGGGGGCTCCTGCTTCTGCTCCCCTGCCCCCTGGCGCGAAGCACTAGCCGTGAGCAGGGCCCAGGGCAGGGCGGGGACCACAGCCTGGCACCAGGCCTGCGCTCAGCCCCTGTGTGCCCTTCACACCTCTGACTTCTGTTCGTCATTTGTTCATTCATTCATCCATTCATTCACTAGTTCTGCACGTCTGCAGAGGGAGCACCTGTCATGTACCTGTCACAACCTGCTGGGTGCAGGAGACACAGTGGGGACAAGGTTCTCCCAAGGGCAAGGTGTGCACAGACACACACACACACACATGCGCGCACGTGCACATGCACACATAAACATGCGTGCATACACAGGCACATGCACGTGTGCACATGTGTACACACGTGCACACACAGGCACATGCATGTGCGCATGCACATGCACATGCGCGCGCACACATGCACAGACACACATGCACACATGGGTAGTGAGCAGGGCCTGAGCGCTTAGGAGCGGCAGCCCGGGTCATGCTGGAAGGACAGGGATGTTTGGGGAGTGGTGTGCGTGGCCAAGTGCCCTCCTCAGGGCAGGGGGGTCCCTGACAGTGGACACCAGCTCTCTCTGGGGCCCCCGGCCCTGGGGCCTGCCAGGCCCCCATCACTCGCTCACTTCCTGG
Organism: Hipposideros armiger; assembly: GCF_001890085.2. NCBI lineage: Eukaryota > Metazoa > Chordata > Mammalia > Chiroptera > Hipposideridae > Hipposideros > Hipposideros armiger. The sequence continues at coordinate 85,531 of NW_017732333.1, read as the reverse complement.
AGGTGCCAGGCCCCTCTGGGTTTGACAGGACAAACAGGCAGCCGCCACCAGCCCCGCTGCCTCTGGGGCGGGCTCACATGGGTTTGGGGGCAGCCGGAAGGTGGGCTCCTGCGTGGACCTCATTGGGTGGTTGTTATGGGGGAGCAGGGTGAGCCCTGAGCTCAGAGGGGCTCGGGGGTCTGTGGGCATATGGGAAGCAGGGGAGAGCTAGGGACGGCTCGGGGCTGGGGGCATCTGTGGGGTGACAGCCTGCTGTCTGGCTGCACCCCGTGTTCCCAGCTCGGCCCACGCTGTCTCCCTCTGAGGTCCACTCGCTCTGGAGTCCACGCCTGCCTGTGTGGTCAGAGGCTGACTGAAGCCGGACGCCCCACTGGGCTTCTCTCTCTCCAGGGGCTTTAAAAGTGGCTGGTTTCCTGCTTTCTTCCTCCACACCTATCGGCCTCCCAGGCAGTCCTGGGGCTGGTGACCATTGCCAGAGAAATGCACAGGTGACCTGGGGCAGGAAGCACTGGCTCCCGCCGGCCACTCCCGGCAAATAAGTGACCTTGCTCAGGGGAGCTGGAGTGGGGGCCTCACCTGGGGGCCTCCCTGTGGCCCTCCGCTGCCCCTGTTCCCCACTGCAGTCCTTCCAGAGGCTCCCGTGGGTCTGGGATGAAGTCCAGGTCACCGGCGGGCAGGTGACGGGGCCGTGACCTCTCCAGCCCCCTGGCTCCAATTTAAAGGCCCTCCCGGGGCCTCCATCCTGCCATGACTCCTGGGTGTGATGCTGGCCCCCCCCCCAGCACTGGGCGCCCTCAGCCGTGCGTCTCTGGGCGAGGCCCCCGCTGGGGCAGGCGGCACTTAGGTCGTGTTGATCTGCCTTTCCGATGGGGCTGACACTGGGCCCTGGGCCTCCTCCCCCTGATCACGCGGGTCCCCATCTCAACCCCTCCTCTCAGCTCACCACCCCCCACCCCCATCCCCATCCCCGGATGTCTCAGATCTTGTCCCCTGTGCCCCCAGAGGGTGAAGTGGTCCCTCCACCGGCTCCGCTGGGGGCCAGCCTCTCCGAGCCCTGTCCTGTCCCCTTTGCTCCATCCCACCCCGGCCACTGGTCTCAGCTCTGTGTGAACAGTGACCTCCGCCTCGGCAGGGGGGCTCCTTTAAAGACATCCGGGAGGCTGGGCTGGGTGTCATTTTGCCGCTGCCCTGGGACCATCCGTGCTTCCCACCACTGGGCCCAGGCGCTGACCCCTGGCCGGCACGGAGCCTGCAGGGCAGACTGGTCTGCCACCCCTCAGCCCCGGGACTGGCCATGCCGCGCTCTGAGCACCCGCCGTTTCTTCTGCTCGCTTGGCGGCGCCTGCCTGTTCCAGTTCAACCTGGCCGCTCAGGGGCCCCCTTCCCGGCTGCGAGATCCCGGCGCCAGATCGCGCCTCTGGCCCGGGAGGGAATGGCCAGTGCAGAGCTGGTGCTGAGACAGGCCTGTCCCACCCTGTGTGGCTGTCACCCTGGACACCCACAGCCCCTCCCCATGCCTGCAGACCACACCTCACGCCACCAGCGCCCCCGCACCTCTCTCCCCGGCCTGTCTGGGTCCAAGTCCAGGAGTCCCCAGGGCCAGGGAGATGGCCTCTGCTGGGCAGGGGTCCTGAGTGCTGAGAGCTGCTCCCAGTGAGCAAAGCAGTGCCTGCAGGCCTGGCACCCCTCCCTGGCTGTCCCCTGAGGCTGGTGGGGACCTGGGGATGCCCGGCAGGGGCGTGTGGAGAAGACGCAGGGCCTGGGGGCTCCCCCAGTGAGAAGGGGCTTTCCTCTAGGCCACCAAGGGACCCCTTCCCTTCAGCAGCCCTTCCAGGGCCGGGGCAAGTGTGACAGCCGCCCTCGGCCTGTGGCGCAGGTGGTGCCGGGTGTGTGGCAGAAGGGACAGGGTGGGGCGGGCGGAGGAAGGGGACCCCTGCCCTGGGGGCCGGCTGGGTGAGACTGGGTCGGCTCTGGGGTGGGCGGCCCTTGCGACCCCCCACTCCTTTAATCATCCCGGCAGCCACATGAGGGGGAGATGTCACCCCACTTTCACAGACGAGGAGCCCAGGCGGGAGCCCACTGTGTGGTCATCGTTTAGCCAGGCCCATGGAGCCGGGTCACCACAGGGTGTTCTGGCCTCAGCACCCGCGGGGCCCTACGTCCACTCTGGAGACCCCTGGGGATCTCTCAGGACCCAGTGGGAGACTGGGGGTGCCTGGCTCAGAGCTGAGCCCCAGCGCTGTCTGCCCAGCGTGGCTCTGATGCTCCCGCCATTGTGGAGGTGTCTGTGTGTCCCCACGGGACGCTTGCCCACTGCAGCCCCGAGCCCTTCCTCGCCAGCACCGGGCCCCTGCGCCTTCTGACCCTCACTGGCTGGGCCAGCCGGACGGTGGCAAGTGCAGGACAGCCGGGGCAAGGAGGCGCCTCCCATCTGCCACCGTCCTCACGGCCGACCCGCCTCGGCCGAGTCGGAGAGGCAAGGCCCAGGACACTGCTGTGAGAAGCGGCCTCTGAGGACACCTGGCCCCACTCACCGGTGGCGCTGAGCGCGGCCCCCCCGCAGGAGACGAGCAGCAGCAGTGGCCCCAGCATGGCGCGTGGAGAAGAGAGGTCACCGCAGGACCTGGCCCTCCCGCCGCTGGACACCGGGCAGGCTTGCTGCACCTGTGCGCCCGAGTGGCCAGCCCGGACGCCTTATAAAGGGGCCGCAGACCCTGCCCCCGCCACGCCTGCCCACACCCCACGTTCCAGCCGACCGGAGCGGCGGTGGCCAAACAGGATCTCGGGCGCTGCTTTATCAGGACTCACACTTCTGGGAAAATTCTTAGGCGGGTAGTGGCCCCATTATCGCTCGCCTCTGAGCAGGGGGCTGGCACGTGCCCACCAGGGTCCTACAAACACCTCCCTGTTTGCTGCAGGCTGAGATTGCCATGGGCCACCCTGGGGGGCTGTTCTTGGGGGACAGTTCTGGGAGTCAGCATGGACACCGTCAGCCGTACCTTGGGAGCCGAGAAGGGGCTTGTCCAAGGCATGGGAGGAGACGCTGGGGCACCCCTCTGTCCCTGTGGGGAGCCCAAGGTCTAGGATAGCTCCTTGGGTGGGCTCTACCCTCACCCGGACCCCAGGACCTCTAAAAGGCACTAGCAGGCTAGGCCCCCCCGACCCTGGGAAGAAAGAACACTCAGTGGAAGGACCCCCCCAGAAGTGAAGCCAGTCCACACCATCCTTTGTGTGTGGGGGTTTCAGGGTGCCAGGCTGTCATGGAGGGGCATCCGGCCTTAGGGCTCAGAAGAGACAGCTGCCTGGAGGCCTGAGGAGATTTGGGGGCTGACACATGCCGGGGTGCAGGGGCTAACCCTGGAGACCCCTTCTAAGCTGGTCCCCTGGGACCTTGGGTCTGGCAGGGACAGAGGTAGAGTGGACAACCCTTGGGCCCTCAGTCACTGTCTTCTGGCCCTCTGATGGCTCTGAGCTGCTCAACGTTGGCACAGGAGCAGGGGTGGGGTGGCCTTGGGGGTCTGCCCACCTGGGGGCATCTCCGTGGGGGCTGTGCCAGCCTCAGGGTGCAGATCCCACAGGCAGAGGAGCAGGGGCTGCGCCCACAGCCCCCTGGGAGGAGGACGTGGCTCCTGGGGCAGCATTTCAGGGAGTAAGGGTGGCAGTGCCAGTGGGCCCTTGTCTATGAGCAGGGCAACTGCCAGCACTGTGAGGGGTCAGGGTGAGGGTGAGGACAGGGGGCAGCGTCATGGTCCGGGCAACGTGAGGGTCGGGTGCCCAGTGTTTTGGACCCTCGGGCAGCTGGGGACAAGGGTGGGTCTCACTGCTCTGCAGGGCAGCCCAGCCCCAAGCAGGGGCCCATAGAGGCCCCCACGTGGGAGCCTAGGGGCCTGGCTCAGGGGGCTCCCCTTTCCCAAGGGTGGTTCTGGCTCCACAGAGACTTGGGGTGTAGGAGCCCTGGGCTCCTTCCACTGAGGACCTGTGTCTGGGCCCCAGGCCTGGGCTCCCCACGTGGGACTGTGCCTCGTGTCACAGGCCATCAGACCCTGCGTGGCCTGGCGCTTGGCTGCCCTCTGCACCCTGGACACGCAGCTACATGAACGTGGGAGGTGCTGTGCGTTTAATTTAGTTTGAATAGAAAATTGTTTTAAAGAATCCGCTCTCAGAGGAGAACCTGTGGCCCAGGTGTGCACCCCGCTCAGGTGGCCGAGAGGCTGAAGGGGTTGCAGAGCCGTGAAGGGAGTCCTGGGGGTACCCTCCTGGTGCCCCCACCCCAAAACCTCCCCTGCTGGGGTCACTGCTGTGAGGAGCCTGTGGCCTGTCTGACCGTCTGTCCAGACTGCACTGAGGTGTCACCCTGTGGTCTCTCCCGCCCTCTGGTAGCTCACAGGTTTGTGGGGCCTCCTGAAGCTGCAAATGCAGGGTCCAGGCCGGGGTCCCACACGGACAGTGGGTGGGCCATCCCTCAGACCTCAGTCCGGCCCAGGTACAGAGGGCAAGGGCACCCCGATGTGGGCCTGTGGGGAGATGACATGTGAGGCCTCAGGATCCTGGTGGGAAAACACTCGGGCACTGGACCTGCACTCGGAGAGGCTGGCAGGGGTCGTCTCCCGCCTGGTGAAGCCGCCAGGGCCTGGGTGGAGCCTGGGGCTGGCGAGGCTGCAGTGCAGGCATGGGGGGGGCCGGCCCCTGGGGTCCCCTGTACGGGGCTGGCAGTGGAACTGAGCCCGGGGCCTTGTTCTCTGGTGGCCCCTCACTGCTTTACCTGCCCCTGAGGGACATACGCCCCCCAGCAGGCACCTGCCCCCAGAGCCCTGGCACGGCCGCCCCTTGGGTCCCTCACGCAGCCTCTCAGATATGCCACGGCGCCTTTCTCCCTGCTGACTGCCCCTCTGTCCCCTCCTCACTCAGAGCCCTTCATGTTGGGTGCGATGGTGTCCCCAGCACCTGCAGGGTGCCCATGGTTCAGGACACATCAGGGGACAAGTGAAGGATGGAGCTGGGGTGAATGGGCTGCGGCCGCCAACCTGCAGGCCCGGGGAGGGGCAGGGGCAAGTGGTAGGTGGGGTCCCTGTGTTGGGGTCCCCAGTGCAACCCCCAGCAGCTTGAGCAACACGAGTGTGACCCTGGCGGGGGTTCGGACGTCACTCAGACTGTAACGTGGCTGCTGCCCGCAGGGCCTGTCCCCAGGGAGCCGGTGCGTGTATGTGAGAGGCCGTTTCAGTTTCCTGGAAAAATCGCACTGTGTGTTCCAGGATCTGTGACCAGGGTTGTTCAGCCTGGTGTGCGGTTGGTGGACGGCCCGCGGGGGGTGGGGTGGGG
>NW_017732333.1:59791-80042 GCF_001890085.2 Hipposideros armiger | reverse complement strand
CTGACCTAGGTGCTCAAACCACCGAGCAAACAGTGGGGCGATAGGGATGTGTGTGACCATTGTTTCCAACAGCCTTGGTGATAAGAACGAGTCCCACTGGCCGGCCTTGGGAAGCGGGGCCTGAGGGCTGGACAAGTGGGTGATTGCCCACTCTCACGCCCCAGCTCAGACCCCTGCGTTGCCCTCCGTCGGCATGGTTGGCCCTGGGACCTGGCCTGGCCTGCTCTGCTCCGGCCCCCAGCCTTGAGCCCAGTGTCCGGGGGCTTCCCGCTGACTTGGGGTGCAAAGCTCGGACCATCCTGGACCTCTGGCATTGAGGGTGGGGCTGAGGGGTCGGCTGGGCTGGCCCTTTGCCAGGTTGGAAGCTGTGGGGACCCTCATGGCTACCACCTGCGTGCCCGTGCCCCCAGGTTTTCCCTTCCAGACCCTCATCCCAAGCTCCTAGGGTGGGCCCTGCTGGGGAAAACCACAGAGCCAGCAAGCCAGTGTCACAGGTGAGGCACCCCTGGGCCAAGAGGTGGACACCAGCCCCAGGCAGGCTGCTCGCCCCAGCAGACCCTGCCCCTCCTCACCGAGTCCCGACTCCATCTATCAGGGGCCTGTGCCCCAGGGGCTCCCTTCCGGCCCCCAGAGCCTGACCCCCCATCTGTACTTTCAATCTCTGCCCCAGGCCTGGATTTGGGGCAGGCATCGCCCCCCACCTCGGCCCACGGCCCTTCCTTCTGGACTCGGGTTCCCCGTGGGGCAGCCTCGGTGCTGGCCCCTGACCACAGCCTCACTATGTGGCTGTCAGGTAACGGAAATCACATCTGTGTCTGCAGGAGGGGGTCCTGGTGGCCTCTGAGGTTAGGGGCCCGGCGGGAAGTCCACTGCCCCCGTGTCTGGCTGTCACAGGCTGACGAGCTGTGTTCAGGGACAGGCTGGCTACTCACTGCCCCCGACTCCTGGCCGGGGCCTGTGCTGAGGACGGACGGAGGACACACCCAACAAGGGCAAGTCCGGGCCCCCAGGAGAGCGGGCGCCTTCCAGCCAGGGAGGGCTGGACACCCACCTGCTGCCCAGGCAGGCCCCGCAGGGGGGGTCCTGGCCAACCCTCCCCTCCCATGGGGGGGCTCAGCTGGGGGTGGGGAGAAACTTTCCAGGAGGGAGGGCTTGGCAGGGAGCTTTGGGCAGCGCCCAGGGGTGCCCTACCTGGCCCACGCTTGGCACAGCCCACCAAGTGTGGCCGTCCACCCCGACCCCTGATTCCACTCCCACATCAGGGCACCTCTGACTCCACTGTGGCTGGAGTCGGCACCTCCCAAGCAGCACCCCCAAATGCTGCCTCCTCCCCAGCCTGTCAGGGGGACCTCGATGTCTCTGAGGCGCTCACTGGCTCTGTCCTGTGTCCTGCAGGACTGCAGAGCCCTTAGGGCAGGCCCAGCTTGTCCCCCCCAGCCCCGAGTGGAGGGTCCCAGAGGCTCCGCCTCCAGGATCCTGAGGGGGCCGTGTCACATTTCAGCTTCTGGGCCTGAATCCACTCACCGGGCCACAGCCCAGCTGGGGGCCAGTGGGCAGTGGCTGCCGTGACCCCAAGAGCGGCCTCAAACCCCTAGCAGCCCCTAGCTTGCTCCCCGCTGTCTGCCGCCCCCCCCCCACTGGGCCTGTGCCAATGCCAGCGGATGTTAAGTGAAAAGCAAACAGATAAGGCTGGTGAGGAGGGATGTGTGGGGTTCGGCCGCGGCAGGACGGGCACATCAGAGGCCCGGGTCAGGTTATCTGGGCCGCTTTTACTTCCAAGTGGCGTAGGAGGTGGCTTAGCGAGTGTTTGCTCTCCGTTTGGGGCGCTTTGGGGCTTTGGGGGGCGGGGTACACTTTGGGGGGGCAGGGAGGGGAGAAGTGCGCTGGCTTTGTCTGTGACCCTGGAAGCGGCCGCCAGGTGGTGGTGCCATCAGGGTAAGGTTGGGGTGCACCTGGCCCCCCCCCGGAGTCTGGGGTGTGAGATTAGGCTACTGGCAGGTCAGGTTGTGAGGCCTCTTCCTGGTTGCTGGTGGCACCTCTTGCTGTGTCCTCTATGGGGACAGAGGGACAGGAAGGGAGCTCTTGGGTCTCCTTGTCTTCTGAGGGCACTACTCCCACCATGGGGCCCCACCGTCACACTCTCATCATTTCTAATTCCATCACCGCGGGGTAAGGGCTTCAATGTGAATGTGGGGGGACACAAACGTGCAGTCCATAACAGAGGTAACACGTTGTGGGGAACATCCAGGTCCTGACAGGACCCCCCAGAAGCGCAGCTCAAGTGGTCTCTGAGGCCAGCCTGGGAAGGCTTCTTGGAGGAGGTGGGCTCTGGCAGGGGCAGCCAGGCTCTCGAGAGCCGGGGCCCCGGTGGGGAGAGGCCCTCCCAGGCCTGAACGTGCCCGGACGGCTCGATCAGGGGTCGGCAACTTTTGAGACGGAAGAGCCGCCAGGGGTCAGCAAACTGCGGCTCACGAGCCGCATGCGGCTCTTTGGGTACGTACACGTGGCTCTGAAGTAAACTTGAAAATGAAAATAAAACTATCGTAGTTTCATTTATAAAAATTTTAAAGGATATTATTCACATAATGGTGATTATGTAAAAATATATTTATGGCTCTCGAATAATTTTTAAATTCTTGTGAGGGACAGGATTGGCTCTTCCAGGGGTCAGCAAACTTTTGAGAGGGAACACTCCCAAAGAGTTGTGTGTGGCTCACAAGCCGCAGTTTGCTGACCCCTGGGCTATAGGGACACTGGACAGAGTCGGGTGGGGAGGAGGCAGAAGGTGTCTTAGGCCTAGAAATGGCTAAACTGAGGACCGAGAATGGGGCGAGGAAGGGGCCCTGTACAAAGGAGACGGAGCAGCAGTTGAGGGCGGGCAGGGCTGGGTCTGAAGGGCCTCAGGGGACACTGGCACGGACCAGGTGTGGCTGCAGGTGTCTCAGGAGCCAGACCCCCCCCCTGCCCTCCTCACAGTGGCCAGGTGCTTGTGGCTGGTCAGTGAGAACACAGCACATGCTACCTGGGACCAGGTGTATTTCTGGGGCTACTCACACCAGGTGCTGGCCCAGGGCAGCCTTGGGGCCCAGACCTGCTGTCCAGCAGCCACAGTGTCATGCTGGCCACCTGTGGGAGGGGCTATGCACCGTGTCCACAGCGCTGGGGACAGCTAGTGGCCACCAGGCTGCCTGCACAAAGGCAGCTGGCAGGGACCCCAGATCACATGGGACTGGAGGGCCAAGGTCCCACAGAGGCCCAGGTGACAGTCGGCTGCACAGCCAGCCCTGGAGGCCTGGGGGTCAGAGGCCCTGGCCCGTCTACTGTCAGGTTGAGGCTGAGACTGGCCTTGGGGCAACCAATGCCCGTGTCCCTCTGGCTGAAGCTGCCCCCATGGGCCTGGGGGCAGGGGTGGGGTGGGCTGCTCCCAGGCCTGGGCACACAGAGGTCCCGCTGACCCTAACCCTCCTCCAACTGGAGCACAAGTGGGGGTGACAGTGCCTCCGACTCACCCTAGGAACCTGGCTCGGGTGCCGGCACCTGCTGTACACGGCAGTGATCTCATGTTCTCACTCCAGTTTCAGATGGAAGGGCAGGTGGGTGAGGGCCTGAGCTGGTGGTGGTCGGACACTGCCCAGAGGGTGAGACGCTGTGCGGTGCGTGTGCCACTCAGCCCGTGGCAGAGGCACGACCCTGTCCCCCACTGCTGCTCTGCCATTTCCCGGAGGGGAGCTGGGTCCCCAAGGCCCCATGACACTCAGGATTTAGGATCAATCCCAGAACTGCGGGAGCAGCGGCCAGAGGCCCAGGATGGAGTTTCTCTGCCCGCCCCCTTCTTTTCCTTCCCGTGCCAAAGCATACTTTTTTTTGGGTTATTTTTGTTTTCAACAGCTCTACCGGGGTGTAACTGACACACGAAAACACACACTTATTGGAAGAGTTCAGTTTGATCGGTTTTGACCCAGGCACACACCAGGAAGCTGTCACCACCATCGGGATGGTGACCGCACGGTAGCCGACGTTCCAACAGTCCCTCGGGCAGGACTGTGACACCAGGGGGTAAGTGACATGGGGCCACACACAGAAATGAAAGCTTCTGGGGTGGTAAACATATGAGATTGTTTCGCTGGCTACTTTAGAGAGACTGCTGTGGTGTCTTCCCACTCAGGTGGTTCCTGCCGAGAAAGTCTGCTGTCATTGCCTACGTTTCCTTTACGTGACACATTCCCCGCTCTAGCTTACTTGAAGATTTTGTGTGTGTGTCACTGGTTTTGGGCAACTTGATGATTTGTCTGGGTGTCGTTGTTTCTGTGTTTCTTGTACTTGGGACCGTTGAGCTTCTCACATCTGTCGGCTTCTGATTTTCATTGAATTTGAACAAATTATGTCTTCAATTTGTTTGCTGTCTCCTTTGTGGAAACAGTCACACATGTACTAGGGGCTGCCTCGCTCATGAGCTGTTTAGCTTCGGGCTCTGTTTCATCGGGAGCAGTTTCTATTGCTATGTCTTCAGGTTCATCAAGCTTTCCTTCCACAGGGTCTGACCTGCGATTAATTTCCTTCAGTGAATTTCCCATCTCATGCGGGGTTCATTTTCATCCCTAGAATTGTAACTTTGGTCTTTTAAATGTATCTTCATGCTGCTACCTAACATGTTCAGTCTTTCCTGTAGCACTTGGAACTCACAGAATACAGTTGTAACTGTTTTAATGTTCTTGTCTGCTAATTCCAATGTCCGTGTTGGTTTCATGCTGGTTTCAAATGTCCGGTTTATCTTCTGATTTGAGGACAATCTGTCCTTTTTCTTTGCCTGCCTGCTACTCTTTGATTGGGTGCATTTTATCTTATGGGGACTGGAAATGCTTGTCCTGTAAACCCTGAGCTTTGTGCTGGGACAGGTAAGGCCCTTGGAAGCAGTTTGGTCCTTTTGATCTTACTTTTGTGAATTTTTATATCTGCTCAGTCTGGGTGGGGCCTGGCGGAGTGCACCCCCCACCGCACCATGATCGTGAGGTCTTCCTGTGTAATTCGGGGGACAGGCGTTAGCCCTGCCCCTGTGAGCCCATTGCCGCTCCCGCTAGTCCCCTAGGGGGCTCCTCTGCAGCTCAGGCACTTTCTTCCCTGGCACTTGAGGGGCCTCCTGCCGACTCCGGGGCCTCTCCGTGCAGCCCTGCCTGTCTGCTACCTTGGTCTTCCGGGCTCTCAGCTGAGCTCCTCCTGGTCCCTCCCTGCTTATCGGCCTGGAAAGTGTCGGAAAACTTAGGCTCCCCCGTGTGTTCCCGTCTCTTCTGTGTCACTTCCTTGCTGACTGAGGTCAGTGTCTGGACAACAGTTGTTTCACGTATTTTGTCCCATCTTTTAGTTGTTTCAGGCAGGAGGGTAAGTCAGTCTCATTCTCTTTGCTGGAAATGGAAATCCTTGATGAGATGGAATCTTCATTTAAAAAATTATAGTGTGGTCCAGAGTCACTAAGTAAAAGGTGAGAAAAAGCAGAAACGGAGACAAACCCTTTCCCAGGAGCCCCCTGCCCAGGCGCACAGGCCGTTACCTTCGGCACTCTGGCACGTGGCCTCCCGACTCCGTCTTCTGCTGGGGTGGCGTCGTCACGACACCTGTGTTCCTTTTCTAGGGTGGTCATAACACCACAGCCTGGGGGGGGGGGGGGGGTAGGGGGTGTGGCGGCTTAAACAGCAGGAATGTATTCTCTCCCAGTCCTGGGGGGCTCTTTCTGAGGCCGGGAGGGAGCATCTGGTCCAGGCCTGTCCCCAGCTGCTGGGGGTTCCTGGGCTTGTAGACGTATTTCCCGCCCCACCCCCGTCTCTGCCTTCGTGTTCATGTGGCGTCCCCCCTGCATGTGAGCCCATGTCCACAGTTCCCCTTCTCATAAGGACACAGTCACATTGGATCAGGGCCCGCCCTGGTGACCTCATTTCGGCTGTCACATCCGCAAGGAACCTATTTCCAAATAGGTCACTGAGACGCTGGAATTGGGACGTCAGCATGCGAGCGCTGGGGGGGACACAGTTCAACACCATCCATGCACTTGGGTGTTCAGCGTTTTCACATGCAGCCACGGTGCAGGGGTACCTCTGCTCACGGGACACTGTTTTGGGGCTATGTCCTGCATCTTTGTCATCTCTAGGGGGAGCAGGGCGGGGCCTGATCTTCCCAAGGCCTCAGCCCAAGTCCTCTATCGTGCAAGCACCTTGGCCCGTTGTCACCGAGGAACAAGCTCATCTCAGGGGGTCCTGCTGGGGCCGCCAGGCTCTCACCATGCCAAAGAAGGGTCCCAGCCATGAGGACATCCTCCCAGCCAGACCTCTGTCCCTCAGGCCCCCTGACTCGGAGGCCCACAGGCAGCAGCCTCCCCTCCCCCACTCTTCCGGCCTCCTGGGTCTGGACACTGAGATAGATGTGGCTCCCCCTTTCTGGCCTGACTTGGCCCCCAGCCCTCTGGCCTCACTGGGTGCTCAGCCCGTGGGACATAGGCGGGCTTCCTGGTAATGATAAGAAAAGTGGCAGTGGCCCCATGGCCGTCCATGCTTATGGCCCTGCCCCTCACCTGTCTGCGGCTGCAGTCGGTCAAGCCCCCAGCCCTGCCCGCACGCCGCTGATCTCTGGGCTGGGCTGCAGGCAGGGCCGGTCCCCATCAGCTGCTCTGAGGGCTCTGTTGACTCTCCCCCTTGGCCAGCTCTGTAATCTGCTGGTGCAGAGGCCACATCCGCTTCCCTGAGGCCACAGGCGGACGCCTGTCCCAGCTCTGACACCAGGTCCAGCTCTGCGCTCTGGCACCTCCTGCAGGAAAGCGGGGACATCGGTGGGGGAGGCACGTCCTCCAGCCTGTGGACGTGGCTGTGGGGTCCAGAGGAGTCTCCCCAGATGGCGTCCGCCTGGCAGGTACATTACATAGAACTGAAAACAGCCCAACAAACTCAAGAAGTTTTGTTTTTTTTATCTCCCCTCAGCTGCCTGAGGGTTCAGATAGGAAACCCTTACACATATGAACGAGGTGTGGCAGATGGGGTCCAAGAAGCCTGTTTGCTGGATGCCCCCTCTATGCCCCGGCAAGCACGGTACGGGGGTTGGCACAGCGGCTCTTCCCGTCCCCCTGGGAACCGCCTGTCTTCCCTTTGAGGCCTCAGGCCCCTGCTTCCTGCTGCTTGGTCCACAGTGGCACACACACCCCATTTTACCTCATCTTAGGGACCCCCTGGCTTACGTGAATTCCCTGTGGGCACATATTAAGACCGGGTTTCCCGTTGATGTGTTTTATTTTATTTTATTTTTTTAAGATTTTTATTGGGGAATTGGGGGGATGGGAACAGTGCTGGGAAATTGGGGGAAGGGGAACAGACAAGTTGCTGTTGTTTTGTTCTTCAGTCTAGTTGTGGAGGACGTTGCTTCACTGGCCCAAGTTGGCACCATCATTGCGCTCTTCCCGGGCGAGGCAGATCAGTTGCCGGCTTCTGGACGGCCGCTCATGCTGGCTGCTGGCTACACACGGTAGCCCATGGCAACCCACTGCCACAGGGGCTGCAGCCTATGCCGTCGCCAGTGACTCACGGCAGCCCAGCTCCAGGTCGAGCTGCCTGTTGTTCAGCATCTTAGCTGTAGAAGGCAGTGTCACTGGCCCTCATATGTGGGATCCGAACTGGGGCCCTCTGGCATCCCAAGCCAGCTCTTAACCAACGTGCCACTCGGCCGGCCCCTGTTGATGTGTTTTACGTCATTTGAGTTATACGACCAGCCAGAGAGCTGAGGAGGGAAAGGGTTTCCCATCCCGGACACGGAGCCCAGGCGGACATGGCCCCACCTGATGAGGATGGGATCCTTCCCAGGAGAGGAGGCGTGGACTCCAGCCGTGGGTGGTTTACTCCAGGCAGGGTCCCAACTTGTCCCCACCCCCAGCTGTGGCTGGCAGCTCTTGGCGCTTCCCTTGTGACTTAGTGCTTACGCGTCCCCGTTCCCAAGTGTTGGCCGCTAGGGCGGGCCTTTCCGGCTTCCCTGGGAGGCCCCAAGCCAGGTGGGTCCAGGAAGGACTCGGGCACAGGCCTTGGGAAGAACTGGCGAGGGGGCTGAAGCCTCAGGGGCCCTCTCTCGAGGACGGAGGCCGTCACCACCAGACTGGCCTTTGGTGCCGCCCACCAGGCTGAATCTCAGGAATGTCCCCATGCCCAGCTCCCCAGCACAGGGTCAGAGATGGGCGGCCCTGGGGGGCAGGGCCAGGCAGGGAAGGCCCAAGGCCACGACAGAGCAGGGGTGGCTGACCACTGGGGTGAACGTGCCCCTTAAAGAGAAAGCCTTCCCATGTGTGGAGTGACCAGACACTTGCTGGCCATCACTGTGCCGAGGGCCCCGCTTGCATTCACCACAGGGAGAGATGAATACTGACCTCATGTACAGGTGAGGAAACTGAGGCACAGAGGCAAGTGACCCGCCCAGGGCCACGCAGGGAGGGAGCAGAGCGTTGGGCTCCCTTGGGCCCAGGCTGTGAGCCCCCCATATGCCGGATGTAGACCCGTGTGCCCTGGTGGGTGGGTTTGTGGGGCCCCACAGGACACCTGAGTAGGCAGTCACTGGGCCGGCCCACAGACACAGATGAGCGCTGAGCACGGGGCCCCGGTGTGGGAAGATGAGGAGAGGTCAGGTAACCAAGGGGTGTCCTCCACGGTGCGGCTCCAGGGCGTGAGGGGGCATGTCCGGCCTTGGGAGGCCCGGGCTGCACGCACAGCAGGCCGGGCAGCAGAGTGGACACAAAATGAGGGGACAGCACGCCCATCCCTGCAGGGTGGGGCCCCCACTTCAGAGACCCTCCAAGTGGGCGTGGGCACCCACAGTCACACACACACACACACACACACACGTGTCGACTCCCACACTTGCTCACGCACAGCCCCAGTGCACAACACCCTCCACGCCTGGATGCGGGCTCCTGGCACCCCCTACTGGTGGGTGTTGGCATCAGCGTGTCACCTCCTCTGGAACCTTCCGGTCACGCTCGTGAGGCCTGGGGTCTGGTCTAAGCCGGGCTTGTGGGGACAGGACACAGAGACCCTTCCCACACATCCAGGTGGGGCTGGCAAGGTCCCGGCACATCTGGTGGCAGGAGCTACAGAGCCTGAGGAAACACCGTGGTGGGCGGACAGCAAGGTGGCACTGGGGGCCTGGCAGGGCCTGTGTAGGGCTCTGGGGACGGACCTGGCCCGAGGGACCTGGGGGCCCCCAAGTTCTCTGTGGCTGTACCAAGCTCTCCTTTCCTGTGAATGTTCAAAAGAGCAGCTGTGGCCCCAAACCCCAAACACAGGAGGCCAGGTCCCCACCCCTGTGACCTCTGGGCCACATGGCCTGGCCAGGAGGCTTGGGGCAGCTGCCTGAGGTCAAGGGGAAGGTCCCCCAGCTGCCCGCCCTTTGGGGACCCCACTCGCCAAGGACTTGGGGTGGGGGCTTCCGCAGCACACCTGGGAAGTCAGGGTCATCCTGCGTCTTTGCCACGTGCTCCCATCACCACTTTCTCCCAAGTCTCCTTCTCTTCATCCCGAACCCCCCGGCCACACCCTGGCTCTCTCGGGGCCCCGTTCCCATCCCCAACCTGATCGTGACCCACGTACACACACAAGCCTGTGCCCCCATGAGAGAGGGCGCGGGGCTGCGGTGCCCCTGCTGCCCCCCGGCCTGCCCCTTGGGGCTCAGGATTTCTGCGGAGTGGGGCGTCGGGGGAGCTGGCTCCCACTCAGCGGGCTGGCCCAAGACCCTGCGTGTTTGCCGAGCGCCTGGCAAGTCTGAGGGTGTCCGAGGGGCGGGGTCAGCAGGGCAGTGGGTGCTCCTCGGGGTGGAGGCTGGTCCCTGCCCTGCCCCCCACCAGCCAGCCCTCGGGGCTTCTCAAGGGGCTCCAGGTCACTCAGCACAGGCCCCAAAGCCTGGGGCGCTTCCACCCCCAGACGTGCCCTTGTGAGTAGTCCCTGTGCTGGCAGAGCCGAGGGT
Source organism: Hipposideros armiger (assembly GCF_001890085.2). Classification (NCBI taxonomy): domain Eukaryota; kingdom Metazoa; phylum Chordata; class Mammalia; order Chiroptera; family Hipposideridae; genus Hipposideros; species Hipposideros armiger. The sequence goes on along the minus strand of NW_017732333.1, from coordinate 70,064 downwards.
GAGCTCGGGGGTCTCTGTGGGGCCTGCAGCTCGACAAAGTGAGTGGGGGCCCTGCCAACCTCACCCCGTGCACCTGCTGTCACCTCCCCACCCCCCACCCCCAGGGAAAGGACCTTCCCAGCAAGAGCCCTCAGGCCATGTCTGGACTGGACGCTCCCCACCTGGCAAGTCCAGCTCTCTGAAGGTGGGGACAAGCCACACCAGGGAAGGGGGTGTCATGAGGTGACGCTCTTGGAGTGCCAGGCTGATGCGGGCCCCTCAGGCCCACGGCCGTCTCAGGGGTCGCCGTAATTGGTGCTGCTGTTGGGGCAGCTGAGGGATGGTGCTTGGCCTGAGGCCCCCAAACCTCCAGCCGGCTGTAAACCCACTTCCCAGGTGCCTCCTGGGCTTGGGGCCCCCAAAGTCGCTGCCTTGTTCCTCATAGGCCTCCCTGGAAGGCCCCGCCCCTCCCGCCAGAAGGCATAGGTAGGAGCCCGAAACGGTGACCCACTCAGGGACACAAAGTGAGTGGTGGCGTGCCCCCCTCCAACAACCACGAGCTTTCACTGAGCGCCAGCTGTATGCAGAGCCTGCTGAGAGGGGAGCCCTGCAGCACACAGGAGGCCAGCTCTGCAGAGCCAGTGAGGACCTGTCATTTCAGACCCTCCACTGGGGACTCCTGGGCTGAGCTGCTCCCCTCTCCCCTCCAGTTACCCCAGCTGTTTGGTGCCCCCCAGGGTGTCTGCTGCAGGGCTTGGGGGCGGTGGGTGAGCCTGGAGAAAATGACTTCCCAGGGGACTTTACCTGTGGCTGGAGACATGGGATCCGGCAGAGGGCAGCCTGGCGCTCTCCCAGCCTCTGCGTCACAGGCCCCTCTGGGGGCACCGAGGACGCGCCCAGCTGTTCAGATGCCTGGTGACCCCACCCAGTGGCTCTGGGCTTGAGGGCAGCTGGTTCCCCTGGGGGGCCCTGACTGAAGGGCGTTGTTGTCTGGGTGTGGCCAGCGTTCTCCTGCCTGGGGAAGGGCTCAGGGACAGGGGGCGCTGCCAGCAGACCTGCCCTGTTTGGTGGCTGACACAATGCTCATGGTTGTGGCCTGGGGCGCCTCACCCTGACTTCCCACCCTCACTCCAGCCTGCCCCCCAACTCCCCTCACCCCAGCCTGCCGCCCCAACTGCCCTCACTCCAGCCTGCCCCCCCAACTCCCCTCACCCCAGCCTGTCCCCCAAATCCCCTCACCCCAGCCTGTCCCACCCTAACTCCCCACCCCATGGCCCTGCTCGAACCCCTTGGCCCCAGACCCGGCCCTGTGCCCCAAACCCCAGCCCTTAGCCCCTAACCTCCCTCCCTGAAGCCCCTGGCCCCGTCTGGGCTGACCCCCTAATTCTCCCTATCCTCGCCCATCTACCCCTCCCCCAGCTCCAGCTGATTTAATACACGGAGCTCCGGGGGGGACAGGGGACTCTCTGCAGAAGCTGCACCCGAGTGTGTGACCATTGGACACCCAGGCACTAGACCCCGGCTCTCTCTGACCACATCCGGTTTGTCCACTGGGCGCACCCAAGCTGGGCCAAGGGCGGCTGGACCCCGGCAGTGCTGCGCTGGGGGAGGGATGGGGGGCCTTTATCTCCCGCTGGGGCTCCCTCTCCTGCTGCCCCCATCCTGAGGGCTGGACAAGGCGAGAGCTGCCTGTTTTGGCATCCCTGGAAACGAGACGCAAACACCGCTCTTGCCGGGACTCCCGGGCCTGGGATGCCAGGGTTCCTGGAAGATGCCGGGGTGGGGGGCGGGGATGAAGGTGGTGACGCTGGCCCTGTGCCCGCAACAGGACCTGGCCATAAACCGGGGCGGAGGCGGGCGGTCGGTGTGGGCAGCTGGCCCTGCCTGGCGGACTTTCCTCCCGGCCTGGCCCCCAGCTGTCAGCCCTTCCCAGGAACTGGCACCGTTGTTTGTTCCTTGAAGGAGCTGGTGGCAGCGTCCGCCCCAGCCTGGGCGGGCTCCCCTGGGAGCCCGAGGAGGTGGGCAGTGGGAGGCTGGGTCCTGGGGGTGGCAGGCACAGTGCCCACCCCACCCACTAGTGGGACGCAGGCCTGCAGGGGCCACCAGGGACCAGGCAGATGAGCTGTGCCCCAGAAAGAGCAGGGCCCACGCGGGGCCCACCCAGCCACCAGTTGGCCCCAAGTGGGGACCGTGGCCCCGGTGTCCCATCTCTCCCATGGATGGCAGAGCAGGACCGTCAGTTGAAGCAGAAGTGACCACTTCATTTTAGTTTTGAAATGGACCAGGTGGGGGTGGTGACAGAGTTTCTTCCAGCTCCCGGCTGGTTGCCCCTGGGCCAAGCCCCAGCCCCAGCAGCCATGTTCACCTGGGTGACCCAGTAACGTTCTCAGGTGATTGATTGTCTAGGCCACTCCCCAGCATGGTCCACAAGTCCTTTGGGGTCCCTGAGACTCTTTGGGGGGGGGTTGTGAGCTCTAAAATACTTTTATAACAAGACTAAGAAGTGACGTGCCTGTCCCACTGGGCTCACGCCTGCAAGAGGGTGCAGAGCCCCGTGGGGGACGCTGTGGGCCCCTCGGCAAGGACCCCGGCGTGGCCCCTCCTCCCCACCACAGGCTCCCAGGGGAAGACGCCAGAGCCTGTGGGTGTCCAGGTGGATCAGTGATGCTCCCCACTTACTATCACCTGTCCTGGCCCTGGGGGGGGGGTGCCACCCCAGGAGGTGGCCGAGGGGGGACTCTCTGGCCGTTCACACCTGGGTCCTCCAAAATGGACCGGGGACACTGTCACTTCAAGGACAACAATGGACAGTCTTAGTTGCCTTGATAAACTCTAGCTTTTGAGTGGAAATTAGAATTTTGGAACCTGCCACCCAAGCGGGACAGATTCCCGACTGCCGGATGGTTGTGACGGGTGCCCGGTGACGGTGATGTGAGTGATTGTGGCGAGACAACCTTATTGGGAACGGATGTGTCTGCACGCAGGATGTCTGTGACTCAGGGAAGGACAGTGCAGGCTGCTCCAAAGTCACCTCAGGCCAGAGACCCTCCACACAGCAAGAGGGACCAGGGTCTTCAGGGGACAGCGGTGACGAGTGCACTGGTGGTCCCTGTCCCAGATCACCCCTTGCCCTCAGGGAACTGCCACTTATCAGGGTTTGGTGTTCTGTCAAAGGAGAAAGTCCACAATTACCCCAAAGGGTGAGGATCCTGCCTGTTCCAGCTACAAACCTGGGTGAAGCTGGGTTTTCCTCATCAGCTAAGGTGGTGCCACCCACAGACGGGCTGCCAGACGCCAAGGAGGTGTCACAGACCGGGGGTGATGCCACTCTGCTGATGGAATTTGTTTAGGAAAATACAGGGTTTTTTTTTAGTAAAAATGTTATTTATGTTGGCATGTAGTATGTTTATTGTCATTTTTAACTGAAATAACAAAAATTTTAAAAGTTTCTCAGTTTAATGGCTAGCATGGCGAATATCGAGAGATGTCACCCACATGCATCAAAGCTGCCGGGGCCCTCGACATGCGTTACGGTGTGAAGGGTCCTGAGACAGGGAGGCTGCCGCACCCCCAGGGGTGGAGGCTTAACTTTCCTTGTTCCGCTGGGGACGCCCCTCTTGCCGAGACTGCTCCCTGACACCTTGGGGGGACTCTGATGTTGGGGAGTGGCGAGGCGGCCCCACGCAGCGTCCCCCGCTGCACGGAGCCACAGCTGGGGCTGGCTGTCCTGACTTGCTTTTGCTTATTTATTACATAAAATAAGTTTTCTTTCTCTTTAAAAAATTTTCATTTTTTATAGTAAAGTATACAGAACAGAAAACGTGCCACCTTAACCAGGTTTAAGCGCACAGCTCGGTGGCATTAGGCACTTTCACACTATCGTGTGGCCGTCACCACCGCCCATCTCCAGAGCTTTCCATCATCCCAGGCTGACACTCTGTCCCCAGGAAACGCTCACCCCGTCCCCCTCCCCCAGCCCTGGCACCACCAGCTGCTTCCTGTCTCTGTGACTCTGACTCCTCTGGGGACCTCGTGTGAGTGGGTCACACAGGCTTGTCCCTCTGTGTCTGGCTCACTTCACTCAGCACAGTGTCCTCGGGTCCATCCACGTGGCAGCAGGTGTCAGATGTCTCTGTTTTAAGGCCGAGTGACATTCCACTGTGTGGAGGGACCATGTTTCCCGAGTCCTCCGTCCGTGGACACCCGGGCTGCTTCCATGGTCCAGCTGCTAAAAATGCTGGTGTGAATGTGGGGTGCAGGTGGCTCCTGGAGGCCCTGCTCTCACCGCTTTGGGGGACGTACTGGAAGTGGGGTGGCTGGGTCACGTGTGATTCTGTTGAACTGCTGGAGGGACCGCCGTGTCCCCACAGTGGTGGCACCACGTTGGCTCCCGGCAGCAGCTCCCAGGGCTCCGTTTTTGCCACGTTCCCGCCAAACGTGCTGTTGACAACGGCCAGCCTGGCGGCTGTGAGGCCCTGGCCTCCTAGCTGGGGTTGTCCCTGGAGGGCGGGCGTTGGCCCGGATGCCTCAGAGCCTGAGGGGCGTTCAGACCAGGCCTCTGACACCCTATCAGCCCGCAGGTGCCTGCGTCCCTCACTCGCTGCCCTCATGTTCCTTGGGGAGCCCCTGAGCCGGTCAGAGGCCGAGGGACCCCTGCCCCTGGGGGCCCTGCCAGGATCGGTGAGTCTCGTGGTCCCCTGTCCATAGAAGGTGCCCGGGGTGTCTGTGTGGAGACCTGGCTAGGAACAGTCCTGCCGGAACCTGAGGGCTCCAGGTGCCACGCCGGCAGGCCGGACACCAGATGTGTGTCCTGGGCCTGGCATTTGCTGTCTCTATGGTGTTGGAGTTTATTGTGATGTTTAATTGTAGTAAGATGGAGCCAAGAAGCAGGAAACAGCACTTTATGGCCTCGGGCTGAGCCGTCTTCTCTGTGAATGGTGCCCACGTCAGCCCTGCCACCCGGTGTGACACTCAGGGAGCCACTGGCTCACGGACAGGAACTTGGACAGATGCCAAACAGGGCAGTCTTTTCCTGGGCAGCCCAGGGCAGTCCTCACAGAGGCTGGCACGCAGCCGGTCCCCTCAGTCTCCTGTGACCCCTCCCTGTCTCTTCTGAGCAGCTCTGAGCGGTGTCTCCATTGGTGCACATTTTGGGGACAACTGATACCCAGCTGTCTTTATTCAATAACATGAACTGCTCTGAGCATAAAGCCATTTGCAAGCGACAGAGGGAATTGTGAGCCGCAGAAACCTGTGACGTGAGGCGCTCAGGGCCGTGGTCCTCTGGGGAGGCGTGGACAAAGACGACGGGCACCCGTTTCCAGGTGCCGTGAGGGACTGGCCTCCGCCTCGTTCCAGGGGCCTGGGTCTGTGACCGGCTGCAGCTGGAGAGCGCCTGGTGGCCGTGACCCTGCATTTACGACTCAGCTTAGACCCTCGCTCACTTGACCTTGAATCCTCTGCTCACACAGACCCCGTAGGGGTTCTGCAGGCTCGCGCCCCACGTCACTTCTAGGAACACCATGACAGACCGGCCTACACCACAGGCCCTGCTGTCTGTCCTGCTGACCATGCCACCCTGTCCTTGGCGGTGGAGTGGCCCCACCGGTCCTGCCACCCCAGTGCCACTCGCTCCCGGGCCAGTTAGGTCCCCACCGTGAGGTCCAGGGGCTGGGGCTCCCCTGGCACCCTCCCACCCCCCCACCCCCAGCCCCTGAGCCTTCGGACCTCCTACAGAAGCCAAGGTGGTTCTGGCAGTTGGACCTCCCGGTGGCCGCCTTTGGGTCCTCGTTCCAGCAAACCCCCCAACCCCAGGGCAGCGAGAACTGCGGGACCCCAATCAGTGGGCCTGACCTTCTCAAGGCCCCCAAACTCCGGCTTCTGTCTGTGGCAGTCGGGAAAGCCACGCAGTGCTGGGGAGAGGCATCTCCTCCTGTCACTTTGTGCCTCTCTGACATGTGCCCAGGTGTCACGGGAACCAGCGGGGGCTCGTTGTCACGCTTTTGAGGGAGGTGGTAAACTCACCACGTGCCCCCAGTCTGATTTCTTCCTTTATGCTGCTCAGATAAACGTTGCACCGTAGTTTCTTCTCGCTCTGCTTTATGTTCCCGCTCCTTTTACTTGTTTTTCCCTTCGAAGCATTTCTCGTTATCAGAGATTTCATTTAAACACTATTTACAATTTAAAATGGTTTCGTTTGTTTTTGAGTAGGCAAAGGGTACAGTGTGCACACAAGCATCCTTCCTGCCTGCCGTCCGACCTCATGGTCCCCTGCCCAGAGAGGACCCTGCACGCCCCATTCTGTACACACAGGGGCTCCTGCCTCGTGGGGACCGTGACAGGGGGCCACACGCTGGGGGTCGAAAACAGCAGAAATTGGTTGTCTCCCAGCTCTGGAGGCCGGAAGTCTGAGATCAAGGCATGGGTACCTGGGGCGGGTCCTTCCTGCCTCCCCAGCTGCTGGGGGCTTAGGCGTCCCTGGGCTGGTGGCCACGTCACATCCCTACAATGTCTGCCCCGCGTCCACGTGGCCTCTCCCCGTGTGTCTCTCTGTCCACAGTGCCTGGATTAGCCCACCCTAAATGCAGGAGGACCGTACAGCCAGGTCCTTCACTTAGTCGCTCCACAAACAGCCTTTTCCCAAATAAGCTTCTTGTGCTGACGCCAGGTGGACGTGCCTTTGGGGCCACGGCCGTGCCTCAGAGCCGGGTCGGGCTTCCCTCTCTGTCACGGGCTTGGGATCCGTCTCCAAGTCCGTCCCCGCCAGGCTGGGGAGGCACCCGGGAACATTTGGACTCTGATACAATTTCCTCAGTAACTAATGGGACAAACATACGAAGAGGGTGACAATCTGGTTTGCTGACCTGGAAAGGGACGAGCAGAGGGCCTGAAAGTGCCCCCACCCAGTCAGTCGGGAGGCGTGCTGCCCGCTGGCTGTGACAAAAGAAGTCAGTGCCACCCTCCAAGACCACAAAGCGTGAAGGATGGTAGCCCTGTCCCCATCTGCCTGGCGTGAGGGACCCTGCAGCAAGCAGCTGGGTCATGGCAATGGCGGTGGCGGTGATGGTGGCGGTCAGTGTGGCCCGAGGCTCTGCAGCAGCCTGAGGTGGCACCGTGGTGGCAGCAGGGGACGGGCCTGTGGCATTTGCTGTGTGGTTTCTTATCTGTCCACTGCCCCTCTCAACATCCAAGAGAAACGCGACCAGAAACCGTACACGTTCACATCTTCTGTTTGTGTTTCTTGAGTTTAGAAAAGCGGCTCATTTTCCGTGTCTGCACTAGGGGACCTTTGGCTTGAGGACCGGACGCCCTGCATCCCGCTGGGTCTGCCCGCTTCTGCGCTGCAAAAAGTTGGACAGACCTGCACTGGGACCCTCCCTGTCCCCCGCAGGCGCTGTGTGCGCTGACCCCCTTCTCCCCACCTCTGCCCGAGCCCTCCCCTCCGTGCTCTGTGCTGGGGCCCCTGGTTGCCTCCCGGTGGGCTGGGCGGCATTGGCGAGGTGCCCAGGGGCCATCTGTCCCTCTCGGCCCCACCTGGACACTGGGTGACTTCCTGAGTCTAAGCGTCAGCAGTGAGGTCCCCTGAGCCCTGCGCTCCAGTGCCCCAACCCCAGGGGCCTAGCCGGTGGGGCAGTCACTATGTGGGTTTGTCCCCATCCTTCTGCAGTGCCTGCTGCTTCCAACACAACAGTCCCCGTGCTGAGTCCCCTCCACCTGAGACGCCTGGTGCTGTGAGGTTCCTCCGACTTGGCTGAGCGTCTGTGGCAGACAGGACGTTCTCCTGGTTGCTGTGGGAGGGTCACAGCTCAGCCCTGGGCTCTGGAAGGGGCACCACAGGCCGTCTGCGGACCACTGCTCTGCCTCTGGAAAGCAGGTCTGCCCTGCTCCTGGGCTGCTGGCATGGGACAGCAGGTGGCTGTGGGCGCTGAGCTGCCATTGTGACCGGGGGCCCTCTGCCCACCACACTGCAGGCTGGCCGCAGGGCACCATGGGGCAAGGCGGGGGGACAGTCTGTGGGAGCAGACCCTGGAGCCCCCGCCGGAGTGTCCCCAAATTGCTCCAACTTCCGTCCTGTTCTCACACCTCCATCCTCTTCGGAGCACTCCCGGCACCACGGAACGCTCCAGGTTCATCCGGTAATTTCCGGACCCAGAAGGAGCAGCTTCCCTAAGAAGCCCTGGTTCCTTTTATTGGAGAATGGGGTTTAGAAAACAAGACCTGTGTGTCACGCGAGCTCATTACTCCCGGGGTGCTTTGTGGGCTGCTGAGTGGGCAGCACTGGAAAAATACAGGTATGTACACGGAGGCATGCACACCTGTCATCTCTCTGTATCTATCATCTATCTATCATCATCTATCTATTATCTATATCTATCTATCTTCTATCTATTATCTATATTTATCTATCTATATCTATCTGTCTATCTATTATCTATCTATCTATACATCTATCATCTATCTGTTTTCTATATCTATTTCTATCTATCTAATCGATCAGCTATCTATCTCTATTGATCAATCGCCTACCAAACGCTGATTGTTTTAAGCCCCTGGGCTGGGTGCTTTGTTTCAAAACAAGAGCTGATTAAACGTGCGGCTGGGACTTTGCAAACAGCATCCCTGGCTCCCTGGAAGGCACTGCGGGAGACGTGAAGGAGACAGAGGGGTTTCCTTTCTTTTTCCAGCTCCTCTCAGAGTCTGCAGTTTCAGCAGGGCTCCTCCCCCAGCCTCGGCCCCCTGGGCACTCCCAAGCCCTCTCAGAAGCCCCTCGTCTCTGCTCCGGGGTCTGGCAGCCCCACGTGTGGGAGTGGGAACGGCCTCTAATGTCAGGTGCCTCAGGGAGCCCTGTGCTCTTCAAGCCTCCAGCACCTGTGCCCCAGTTCCGTGTATGGAGTCCTCTCTGAAACACCGAAAGTGGGGTCCTTTTTCTAACCGGACGATAATCAGTACAGGGTGGGTTTCCACAGCCAGTCGAGGGTCCAAAGGCTGGAAGGGGAGCAGGAGTGGGAGAAGCAAGCTTATTTTTGGGGTCCCCAGAGACAGGACCTCAGGGAGGAGGGGTTCACAGTATTGGGGCACCACAAAAGTAGTATTTGCAGAGAAACGTCTAGCACCAAACAGCTACAATAGAAAGGAAGAAAGAAAGGTCTCATATCAACGACCTCAGCTTTCAGCTAAGAAATTACAAAAGAAAAAAAAGAGAAAAATTAAACCGCAAGCAAGCAGATGGAAGAAATACCATTGATGAGATGAAACAGAAAACAAAACAAAGTACTAGAGGAAAACCAATGAACCCTTTGAGAAGATCAATAACATTGATAAACCTCCAGCCAGACTGACCCGAAAAAGGAGAGAAGACACAAATCATGAATATTAAGAACGAGAGAGGTGACGTCACTGCAGAGTCTGCAGACACTGAAAGGATCGCGAGGGGATATAACAAACAACTTTCCGCCGATAAATTTAGCAACTTAGCTGAAGTGGACAGATTCACTGAAAGACAGAATTTACCAAAGCTTGCTGAAGAAGAACAAGTAACTTGAATAGCCCTATTTTATTCAAGAAATGGGGTGGGGGTGGGGGAAAATCTTCCCACAAAGAAAACTCCAGGCCCAGATGCTTCATTAGTGGATTCTACCAAACATTTAAGGAAAAAGTGATAACTCTGCACAGACTCTCCTAGAAAAATTGAAAAGGAAGGAATATCTTTCAACTATTTCTCTGAGGCTAGTTTCACCTGATGCCAAAACCACACAACGACACCACAAGAAAAGAAAACCAGAGGCCAGCATCCCTCATGAGCATAGGTGCAAACATTATCAACAAAGTTTTAGCAAATGGAACCCAGCAACATATGAAAATCATGACTAAGTGGGGCTCATTCCAGGAATGCAGGATTCATTGGTTTAATAGTCAAAATCAATGCAGTTCACAATATTACCGGTCTATAGAAGAAAACCACATGATTATCTCAGTAGGTGCAGAAAAAGCACTAGACAAAATTCAACACCCATTCCTGATAAAATCACTCTGCAAACTAACAATGGATGAGAACTTAGCCTGATAAAGGGTGGCTATGAAAAGCCACATGTCAAGATCAATGCTTTCACCTGAAATCAGGAACCAGGCCAGGATGTCTGCTCTCACCACTTGTAATCAGCACTGCGCTGGAAGTCACAGCCAGTGCAGTCAGAAAGGGAAATAAATAAAAACTCCTAGCTCAGGGGGCCAGCCGAGTGGCACATTGGTTAAGAGCTGGCTTAGGACGCCAGCTCTGAGCAGCAGGGCCCCGGTT
>NW_017732333.1:52239-56241 GCF_001890085.2 Hipposideros armiger | reverse complement strand
CAGCCCCACCCCCCTCGGGGACGGCCCCTCCTGGCCAGGTCCCTTGTGCCCAGCAGACATGATGTCCTGAAGTGTGCCCTTGCCGGGCTCCCTAGTTCCAATTACATGTAACTCCAGGGACGGGCTCAGCGTGGGAGAAGGAGGGGATTAGAGGTTGGGCAGGTGCGGACCCAAGAGAGCTCCATGAGCCCCCGCTGACTGGGGGGAGACAGCACCCCATCTGTGGGCAGCACCCCGTGCTCCCTGCCTTGGTGGGCTGGCTGCAGGGCGGGCAGGGCGGAGCTCGGGCCCTGGGGGGCAGGCGGGGACCCGAACAGCACGCACTGCCCAGCCCGGCCAGGGCAGGGTCTGGGGGGCCCTTGGGAACCCTCATTTGACCCACTGAGCTCCGCCAGGGTGCTGGACGGTAGGGTGGGGCCCGTAGGGAGCCTGCAGGGCATGTGTTGGAATGGGGTAATTGGGGCTGCGTCCTAAGGAGGGTGAGCTTTACGCACGGAGATGAGTAAATAAAGCGATAACCTTAGATAACCTGAATCAATATTTCCCCACGGTGGCCCACGGGAGCCCCCACAGCTGTTCTCTTGATAATCTGGCCAACGCCCCACCCACCCCTCGCCCTCCCCGGCCCTCCCGCCCGCGGACGGTCCTGTGGGGCCATATAAGGCCCGTGCCTCTGCCCTGGTTGCTCTCCCGCACCGCCCTGCCGAGCCACCATGGGGCTGCCACTGGCCTGCTTAGTGGCCCTCTGCTTGACCCTGACCTCGGCCAGGGGTGCGGAGCTGCAGAGAGGTGAGAGGGGTGGCGGGCAGTGTGCCCAGGAGGGGCGGGCGGCTGGTCCTCCTCCGCCCAGCCTTTGGGGTATCCTGCAGCCCCCACCCCTGCCAACTGTGGAGGGAAGGAGAGAAGGGACAGGTGCTCTTGGGTTCCCACCATCCCTTTAAAGGTGGTCACCTGGCCAGAGTGTGTGTCCAGGGGCCACACCAGACGGAAACACCAAGTTGGGCCATGGCCCATGAACATGGGAGGCTGGGTTGGCCAGGAGGAGCTGGCCAGGGCCACAGTTCCAGGTATCAGGGGTCCTTGGAGGGTCCAGGCCAAGATGGCCCCCTCTGCACAAGGGGTCACTTCAGCCTGGTGACAAGGTCCAGCAGAGGCCCATCCTGCTGGACGACCCTCCCTGGGCCCTGTGCAGGGACCCCAGGGCTCTAAGCCGCTGCCAGGTGCCCGTGGAGGGTCCTCAAAGGGCGGCTGCCGGCCGGTGCTGGGGGTCGCCTGGGCTGCTCACCCGTGTTCCCACCACCCCCAGAGGGCAGAACCCGAAACCACGGCCACAATGTCTGCAGCACCTGGGGCGACTTCCACTACAAGACCTTCGACGGGGATGTCTTCCGTTTCCCCGGCCTCTGCGACTACAACCTGGCCTCAGACTGCCACAGCTCCTACAAGGAGTTCGCCGTGCACATGAGGCGCAGCCCGGGCCGCGGAGGGGCCCACCCCCAGGTCCAGTACATCCTGCTGACCATCAAGGACGACACCATCTACCTCACCCACCAGCTGGTGGTGGTGAACGGGGCCATGTAAGCGGGGTCAGGCGGCCTCCCCTCCCTTGTCCTAGAAGTGGGGGCCAGCAGTCCCTGTGAGTCCCCATAAGCCCCCGTTCTAAGACACGGCTAAGAAAGAGAGTGCTGGCTTTGAGTTCAGGTCATTGACTAATTCAGCAAACACAGATAAGCCCCCACCAGGAGGGCCAGGGACTTGGGGGTGTCAGGGGCTTTATTTATCCTGCGAGTCTGCCACAGCCCCTCTGCCTGGGCCCCCAAGGCTCTGGGTGGTGGTGGGACAGCAGATGTCCTGGCCCAGGGTGGCCTGGCAGCCGCCTGGTAAGGAGGCTCTGTGCCCGCTGGTCATGGCGAGGGTTACAGAAGCCAGGGAGGGGCCTGTGGGAGCCCCCTCCCCACTGCCCAGCCATTGTACCCGCATTGCCTGAGGAACAATGAGGCTCTAAACGCATTCCTGCCCGCGGGTTCCCCAGCTGCAGGGTCTGGCTGCAGCCCAGGCAGCTGGCTGGCTCAGGCCGGGCTGGGTACAGGGCCCCCAGAGGCAGAGTTCGGGGTTGAACACAGTGCTGACGGGCTGGGCAGGGGCTGGGTGGAGCCTTCCCTCCGTCCTCCTGGGGCCCCTGAGAAGCCCTGCCGGGGACAGAGGAGGGGGTGCTGAGAGGGGATGGGCAGGCCAGCCCAGGTGGACAGGGGCTCTCCGGCCACTGCAGCCTCTGATGGCCCAGCTGCTTGTGGCCCCAGGGCTGGCTGTGGACTCTGCACACACAGCCACAGTCCCCTCTGGGCAGCAGGACTGGGGAGGACCAGGAGCAGTGGGTGGCTGTGTGTGTGTGTGTGGGTGGGTGTGTGTGTGGCTGTCTGTGTGTGGCTGTGTGTGTGTGTGGGTGACTGTGTGTGGCTGTGTGTGAGTGGCTGTGTGTGTGGCTGGCAGTGTGGGTGGCTGTGTGTGTGTGGGTGACTGTGTGTGGCTGTGTTTGGGTGGCTGTGTTTGTGGCTGGCAGTGTGGGTGGCTGTGTGTGTGTGTGGCTGTGTGGCTGGCGTGTGACTCTGTCTCGTGTCCCCAGGGTCAGCACCCCACACTACAGCTCTGGGCTGCTCATCGAGAAGAATGATGCTTACACGAAGGTCTTCTCCCGTGCTGGCCTCACCCTCATGTGGAACCGCGAGGACTCGCTCATGGTGGGTGCCAGGACCCCGGGGGAACACAAGGCCCAGAGGGGCTGGAAGCACCCTGAGGCCTCCGTCTGGGCTGGTGAAGGCTGGCGAGTTAGTGGTCGGCAGAGGCGGGACCACACAACCCACCCAAGGCGGGGACCCTCAGTGCCGGGGTGGTGGGCTAGCCCTCCCCCTCTCCCACACGCTTCCTGGTCCTCAGCGACGCCAGGGCACCCCCTGGCTGACCCCAGCCTTCCAGCTGAAGACGACACCCATTCAAACAAGGTTCCGAGGCGGCCTGGCCATGGGGGACGTACTCCAGCTGCCCCCGCCTGTGGCCCTGCTGGCCCAGGGCCACTCACCTGCCTCCTCTTGCCCTGACAGCTGGAGCTGGACAGCAAATTCCGGAACCACACGTGCGGCCTCTGTGGTGACTACAACGGCCTGCAGACCTACTCTGAGTTCCTCTCTGACGGTGAGTTCTCCGGGGCTGTGGCAGGCAGGGCTGTGTTCAGGCTCCCGGCACCACCCTCCCAACCCTGACGGGCTATATGCCCTCTCAGGTGTGCTGTTCAGTGCCATCGAGTTTGGGAACATGCAGAAGATCAGCAAGCCTGAGGAGGTGTGCGAGGACCCCGAGGACGGGCCGGCCCCCAAGTCCTGCTCTGAGCATGTGAGTCACTGGCCGGACCGGCCCAGGCAGGAGCTGTTCCCGGGGTGGGGGCCCCATGCTTCCCCGGAGAACCCCCCGCCCACCACTCTGTGTGCCCACCAGCGCGCCGAGTGTGAGAAGCTGCTGACGGCCACGGCCTTCGACGAGTGCCTGGGCCTGGTGCCGCTGGAGCCGTACGTGCAAGCCTGCATGCAGGACCGCTGCCAATGCCCGCCGGGCGCCTCCTGCGTGTGCAGCACCGTCTCCGAGTTCTCCCGCCAGTGCTCCCACGCTGGCGGGCGGCCAGGGAACTGGAGGACCGCCACGCTCTGCCGTGAGTGCCGACCGGGCGGGGTTGGTAGGAAGGGACCCACTGGTCACTCAGGGGTGATCCGTGGGAGCGCAGCGTCTTTTGCTGGCCCAGGTGGAGGGCGGCCTGGTGTCCTGGTCAGGAGCCACACGGCTGACGACACGAGCTGCCTCAGCTTTGGGTGCGAGGCAGACACAAAGCAAAGCGAGCCCAGAGCCCTTGGCGGGGCAGCTGCTCCGCCCTGCCCGCTGCGTTCCACCGGCTCAGGGGCCTGCCTTTGCCATTTCAGCCAAAAGCTGCCCCAAGAACATGGTCTACCTGGAGAG
>NW_017732333.1:49234-51704 GCF_001890085.2 Hipposideros armiger | reverse complement strand
CTCCAGGTTGAGCTGTTGTTCACCATCTTAGCTGTACAGGTCAGTGTCACTGGCCCTCATGTGGGATCCAAACCGGGGCCCTGCTGCTCAGAGCTGACGTCCCAAGCCAACTCTTAACCAATGCGCCACTCGGCCGGCCCTAAAAAGTATTTTCACAGCAACACCTAGACTGCTGTTTGTCCAAACACTGGGTGCTGTGCCCTGGCCACGTTGGCACATAAAATGAACCATCATGTGAGGTGACTCAGGATGGGGGTCTGGGGATGCAGCTGCCGTCTTCAGGGCTCCCTTGCCGATGTTAAGCACCCCCTCTCCCTCTCTTTCCCGTCCTTCTGTGGCTCCCCCACCACACCCCTCTTCCTGATGAGTCAGGATGTGTGAACAGATAATTGTGGAACAGTCATTTTAAGCTGCGTTTCGTGACATCTTTGTGGACTCCTCCCTGTGGTCACGATTGTAAATTCCTGCAGTCCTTGGGAACAGTGTCTTGTCAGGGGCAAATACTGCTGGGTGTGGGGCCCGGGGGGAAGGCCAGTGCTGGCCAGTGCGCATGGGGGTTTTGCTACGCTGGCTCCAGGCAGCCCCCGGCGGGTCCTGGCTGTGGCCGGCAGGTGTCCTGGGGGCCTTTGGGCGTCACATCCTGTCCAGAGAGAGGCCCCAGCTAACAGTTTCCTCAACTGTCTCCGTGCACCGAGGTCAGGGTCCCCATGGGGGCCAGGGACAGCGGGAGCTCCAGCTGCAAGGGGTGGGGGGGCTCTGCAAGGTGCCTAGTTTTCCCCTGTCCACGTGCTAACAGTGATGGAGTCCCAGTGCATCTGGGTCCGGAGCCCTGCCCTGTATGCCACAGAGCCCACGCCTCCGGCTCTCCTGCGAGTGGCACCACAAACGCCCACGTTGGACGGCCAAAGCCCAGCAGTCGAGAAGGCTGACCAGGGATCCGAGGGTGGAGCTGGACCCCAGAAGCAGGTCCCAGACTGTCTGCTGAGGGGCGGTGGGGTGGGCCTTGGTCACCTGGCCTGACGGAGCCCCACCCCCGCCTTCCCACCCCATGCTGGTAGCCTGGTGTCACTGGGGCCCCACCTGAGACCCTGTGACTGGGCTGGGAGGTCAGACCCCGGGGCCTGAGGTCACCGCCACCACCCCATCCAGAGTGGCCATACGGCCGACCTTCTGTTACCCCAGCAAAACCCCCCACTTTCTCAATCCCGCCTCTGTGCTTAGGACAGGAGGGACTGTGCCGGTGCCTTCTGTCCAGCCGGGATTTCCACGGCCTCACCGGGGCACAGGGAGCCTGGCATGGAAAATCACTGCCCTGGGGGGCCACAGAGGGGCCCCATCCTGGGGTTTCCAGGGCTTGGTGCCAGCCTGGAAGGCCCCACAAGGAAGTGACATAATGGGCCTGCCAGTCCCACTGGCTCCAGTTTCTAATCCCTGCTCCCCCGGTTCAGGCCACACACTCTATGTCCCCCACGTGCCCAGGCCCCTGGGTCCCTGCCCAGAGGGTGGTCCCTGTGCCTGGAGCAGGTGGCACCGTGAGACAGGGTGAGGGGCTTCATCCCAGGCCCCTGGGAGTGGCAGGTCCAGGGCCCTCAGTCCCGGGGGACCTTGCCCCTTGGCGTCCTTGTCCTGTGGGGTCTCCTGGGATTCGTCAGGTGGCGTGAGCTCCTCTAGGCCCCGAGTGCTGTCACTGTGGCAGGAGGTCCTACCTGCACAACAGTCCCTGGGAGGTGCCAGGCCAGGGCTCTGATTCCAGGTCGCCACCACCTCTGACTGGGGCCTGGCTGAGGAAAGCTTGCGTCCCACGCCCCCATCCACTGGGCAGCTCCCTGTCCAGAGTCTCAGTAACTGTTGAAATGGATCTCTCCCCGGTTATCCCTGGAACGTGGGGACCACTAGATTGGAACCCGTGGCTCCCCCCACAATCTGAGCTTGCTGTCCACTCTCACTGGCCCATCAGAAGCCAAATTCAAGATCCAGGTCTGTCTCAGGAGGAAGAACGTGTGGGGAGGAGAGGGCCCCTGACCGGAGCTCACCCGCCAGCTACGTGGTGGGTGCCACCTGTGCCCTCCTGGGGTGAGGACTGACATGCCTTGGGGTTTCCCCAGGTTTGGGGCTGGTACAAGTTCAAATGCCATGCCACGATCCCCGAGTGAGTTCACTTCTGCGTGAGTTCTCAGCTCAGCTGGGAGGGTCTGAGATGCACCACAGGCCGTCTGGGCCTCTCCCGAGAGCGAGAGGTGTGGCCGAGGAGACCCCCGGCACGATCACTCCCGGGTGATTCCGGCGGGAGGAAGGGCCTGTGCTGAGGGTGGGGGCTGTCTCCCCACCAGCAGCAGCTCTGACGCCTACCCGGCGCCATGCCTGGGACCCCAGCCCCACCCCCCTCAGGGATGGCCCCTCCTGGCCAGGTCCCTTGTGCCCAGCAGACATGATGTCCTGAAGTGTGCCCTTGCCGGGCTCCCTAGTTCCA
>NW_017732333.1:34261-44454 GCF_001890085.2 Hipposideros armiger | reverse complement strand
TCGCCCTGCATGGACACCTGCTCGCACCTGGAGGTCAGCAGCCTGTGCGAGGAGCACCGCATGGATGGCTGCTTCTGCCCTGAAGGTGTGTGCGGCGGCCGGTGGGGCGGCCGGTGGGGGCGGGAGGGGACACTGCCCCTATGCGGCCCACCTGGCCTGTGCACCGTGGGACGAGTGGCCTCACGGGGCTGCCTTGGGCTTGGGTTTTCAGCTGCTCTGAGGGGACAGTGTGGGCAGAGATGGCACAGGAAGCGAAGCATGGCACCCTTCCCTCCCAAAGTCAGGGGACACAGTTCAGGTTGAAGGGACACAAATGCTGAAGACCCCTCCCAAACATACACAGTGGTGGCTTCCAGGAGTCCTGGGGGTGGGGGACAGCTTACTGGTCATCACCCCGTGGCTAGACCTCCTCTTGGCTGGCCTGTGGAACCTGGAGGTTGCTAGGAAGGGCTGGACTCTCGGGCCCAGGAAGGTGGCCAGACACTCTGTGGGGACCACAGTGTCACCCAAAGGACCAGAGGTGCCTGTGGGTGGGAAGCCTGACTGGCAGCCCCACGTCGGGGATCCCGGCACCTTCTGAAACTGGCTGAGTGTAACGTCACATCCCATGCTCCCAGGCACCGTGTACGATGACATCGCGGGCAATGGCTGCGTCCCCGTGAGCCAGTGTCACTGCAAGCTGCACGGACACCTGTATGCACCCGGCCAGAAGGTCACCAACCACTGCGAGCACTGGTGGGTCCTGGGCCCAGGGCTGGGGGCCGGGCGGGCGGGGCCGGCGGCCGAGCCTGACCCTGTGCTTCTGCCTGACAGCGTCTGCAATGCCGGCCGCTGGGAGTGCAAAGACCTGCCGTGTCCCGGTACCTGTGCCCTGGAGGGCGGGTCCCACATCACCACCTTCGACGGGAAGAAGTACACCTTCCACGGGGACTGTTACTACGTGCTGGCCAAGGTAGGCTGGCCGCCGGGCGGGCCTGCGGGCGGCGCCGGGCCCGGCCTGTGTCGGCCGTGTCCTCACTGCAGCCCCCTGCCCTTCGCAGGACGAACACGACGACTCCTATGCCCTCCTGGGTGAGCTGGCCCCATGCGGCTCCACGGACAAGCAGACGTGCCTGAAGACGGTGGTGCTGCTGGCCGACAAGAAGAAGAACGTGGGTGTCCCAGCCCCCTCTGGTCCCTGCACCCCCGGGACCCCCCAGGCCCTTCTCAGCCCCTGTCCCCTCTGCCTTTCCCGCAGGTGGTCGCCTTCAAGTCGGACGGCAGCGTGCTGCTGAATGAGCTGCAGGTGAACCTGCCTCACGTAACAGGTGAGTCCTGCTCGGGAGCCCCCAGCTGGGGGGGCACGGTGGGAGCCAGCCGAGCGCCTCTCACGCCCCTACCTGTCTTGCAGCGAGCTTCTCCATCTTCCAACCGTCCTCCTACCACCTGGTGGTGAGCACCACCTTCGGCCTCCGGCTGCAGGTCCAGCTGGTGCCGGCCATGCAGCTCTTCCTGACGCTGGACCGGGCCTCCCAGGGGCGCGTGCAGGGTGAGTGGCCCCCCAGGCTCCCCCACAGAGGCCAGCCCTGCCCCCGCCTGCCCCTCCCCTTCCTAACTGTGTCCTGGCCCCTCAGGCCTCTGCGGGAACTTCAACGGCCAGGAAGGTGACGACTTCAAAACAGCGGGCGGGCTGGTAGAGGCCACCGGGGCTGGCTTCGCCAACACCTGGAAGGCCCAGTCGAGCTGCCACGACAGGCAGGACTGGCTGGACGACCCTTGTTCCCTCAACATCGAGAGTGGTGAGGCTCGGCCCCACCCGGGAGAGCTGGTCCTGGGCCATGGCGCCCTCTCTGGGCAGTTGGGCTTCCCGGTGGGACACGGTGTGTGGGTGGGGGTGGGCGGAGGAGACGGCCTGCCCTACTCAGGGCCAGCCGTCCCTCTGCTGCCTGCTGCTGTGTGGCTGGTTTGTGGTGGCCCACGATGGCAGCCTGCCAAATGACACAGCAGAAAGGCCAGGCCCACTAATTGATGGGTCGCAGCCTTCATCTAGGGGCTGGCTTGGTGCCACGACAGTTCGTGCTCCCACCCTCCATGACACCCTGCCATGCGTGGGGAGGCTGAGAGAGGGAAGGTGGTGTGCACCCCTGCCTTGCAAGGGGGCACCGTCCTGGGCTGACCTGACCTGGAGGGAGGAGCCTCGGCTTCGTCCACAGAGGGGACAGTGTCCACTCCAGCCTGGGGAATGGGACAGCCAGACTCAGGGACTTACTGGAGGGTGCACCCCTGCTGAGGTTCTGATGCCCCTCTCTAGCCAATTACGCCGAGCACTGGTGCTCCCTGCTGAAGAAGACGGAGACCCCCTTTGCCCGGTGCCACTCCGCCGTGGACCCAGCCGAGTATTACAAGGTGGGTGGGACCCGCGCACGCAGTCCCCACCCCCCTGCCCCGGGCCAGCAAGGCGTGCTCTGTGCCCCTGGCTGACCCTGACTTTCTGGCTGGGAGCGAGGCCCCTGCTGGAAGTTGCTGAGTGTGTGAGTGTGCACATGGGCGTGTGTGAGTGTGCATGGGCGTGTATACGCGTGCGTGCCTGGGCGTGCTGGTGCGTGTGCATGTCCCCTCACCGCCTCTCTCCCATCACCATCCTGCTTTGCCACCCAGAGATGCATATATGACACGTGCAACTGCCAGAACAACGAAGACTGCATGTGCGCGGCCCTGTCCTCCTACGTCCGCGCCTGTGCCACCAAGGGCGTCATGCTGTGGGGCTGGAGGGAGCTCGTCTGCAGTGAGTGCCGGCCCCTGCAGCTCGGGGGCCCTGGAGTCTCTGTGGGACCAGTCGGGGGTGGCCTTCACTTCACCCACTGTCCCTTGTGGCTGCTCCCAAGCACCAGGGTCCAGGGGGCCGGTCAGCCCCCTGCAGCTGGTGACCTGGTTCCCAGCTTTCTCTGCCAGCAAGTGGCAGGAACCGCCCTCCACTGCCCTTTGCCAGTGGAGGAACTGTGGTCACAACCTGATTGCCCAGATGGGGAGGCATGTGGGGCAGGGGTGCCCAGGGGGACGGTCCCCACTGGCCCCTCAGTGGGCAAGTGTGGCTCAGGGACAGTCAGCAGGATGGGGGCTGAAAGCCAGGCTGTCCCTGTTGCCCCTCACGAGGCCCCTCTCCCCGCAGACAAGGACGTGGGCTCCTGTCCCAAGTCACAGGTCTTCCTGTACAACCTGACCACCTGCCAGCAGACCTGCCGCTCGCTCTCCGAGCCTGACAGCCACTGCCTCAAGGGCTTCGCGCCCGTGGACGGCTGCGGCTGCCCTGACCACACCTTCCTGGACGAGAAGGGCCGCTGCGTGCCCCTGGCCAAGTGCTCCTGTTACCATCGGGGCCTTTACCTGGAGGCAGGGGAAGTGGTCCTGAGGCAGGAGGAGCGATGGTGAGTGTCCCGGGGCCAGGGCGGGAGGGCGTGGGGGTGGGCAGGGACAGACCACCCTGGGGGAGGCCAGGGGCCCCCGCTGGACCCACAGAGCCACTGGCCCTGCTCCCAGAGGCCCCTTCACCTGCTGCCTCTCCTGCAGCGTCTGCCGGAACGGGAGGCTGCACTGTATCCAGGTCAAGCTGCTGGGCCAGAGTAAGTGACGCTGCCCTGTGCGAGGTCTCTCCCCGTGGCCTGCTCTCCCCACCCCCCAACTTCAGCTGAGCTAAGGGGGCCCCTCCGTCCCACAGGCTGCGCGGCTCCAAAGATTCACGTCGACTGCAACAACCTGACCGCGCTGGCCATCCGGAACCCCCGCCCCGTCAGCTGCCAGACGCTGGCTGCCGGCTACGTGAGTGTTGGGGCGGGGCAGGCAGGCTCACGGACGGCCCGATTCCTGTGGACACAGGGCCTGCGCTTGCCCTCCCTGTCCCTAGAGGGAAGTGGTGGCCTCCTGGGGCACAGAGGCCAGTGTAGGGGCCCCTGGCAGGCAGCCCTCACCTGTCCCCCTGCCCAGTGGTGGGCCCAAGGAGAGGGGCTTCAGGGCTTGGGCCAGGGAGGCAGGTCAGGGGTGGGTGGGGACGTGAGGAGTTTCCACAGTGTCAGATGAGCAGCCAAGGGCAGGGCCGGCCTGGCACTCGATCCTTGAGCCCCACTGTCTGGCTGCTCCCAGTACCACACGGAATGCATCAGCGGCTGCGTGTGCCCCGAGGGGCTGATCGATGATGGCCGTGGGGGCTGTGTCGAGGAGAAGGACTGCCCGTGCGTGCACAACAAGGACCTGTACGACCCCGGGGACAAGATCAAGGTGGACTGCAACACCTGGTGAGTGGCAGGGCCTGGCTGACCCTGGTCCTGAGCGCTCAGAGGGCAGTGTGTCCTGGACAACAGGCCAGGGATCTGCAGGGCCCCGTGCCCCCACCTGCCGGCAGTGCTCTGGCCCGAATGGGGGTGATGGACGGCACTGACGGGCTGGCAGAGGTTTGCAGGTGTCATGCCTGGGGAGCTGTCCACATAGCACCTGGGGCTCTGAGCAGGAGTGGGACACCTCGGCTCCTGCGGCCCCTCCAGACCCCATCCCTGCTCTTCTCAGCACCTGCCAGAAAGGACGCTGGGCCTGCACCCAGAACAGGTGTCACGGCACCTGTACCATCTACGGGAGCGGCCACTACATCACCTTTGATGGAAAGCAGTACGACTTCGATGGACACTGCTCCTACGTGGCCACTCAGGTGAAGCTGAGGGCACCGCCAGGGCCAGCCCCTGTCCCGTGGGCCCCACTCTGTGGGCCCTGAGCTGCTTTCAGCTCAGCGAGGGGACCCGGAGGGCCCTTCGTCCGCCCTCCTATTCTGTGACCCTCCCTTGGTGCATGGTGGTGTGGGCTGCACCGGGCACGAGGGGCACGTGTGGGATGGTGAAGGTCCCTCGTGCGGCACGGTTACCCCCTCCCGGCGGAAGGGGGCTGAGGCTCGGCGGGGGCGGGGCGCCAGGGCCCCGCTGGCTTGACTCACGTCCCCTGTGGCTCCCAGGACTACTGTGGCCAGAACGCCTCGCTGGGTTCGTTCAGCATCATCACCGAGAACGTCCCCTGCGGCACCACGGGCGTCACCTGCTCCAAGGCCATCAAGATCTTCATAGGGGTGAGTGCTGCCTGTCCCCGGGAGGCATGGGTTCTCGGAAACCTTGGAGCTGGCCAGTGACCGGGCGTTTCCCCGGGAACAGAGGACGGAGCTGAAGCTGGAGGACAAGCACCGCGTGGTGATCCAGCGTGACGTGGGCCAGCACGTGTCCTACACCACGCGGGACGTGGGCCGGTACCTGGTGGTGGAGACCAGCAGCGGCATCGTTGTCATCTGGGACAAGGGGACCACCATCTTCATCAAGCTGGCCCCCTCCTACAAGGTGCGCGGCCGCCCTGCCCGCCCGCGGGCTCCGCCGGGCCTCCCGGGAGCGTCAGGGGGCGAGCGCTGCGCCCGCGAGCCCCTCTGGAAGCCCCGCACCCCCGTCTCCGCAGGGCACCGTGTGCGGCCTCTGCGGGAACTTCGACCAGCGCTCCAACAACGACCTCACCACGCGGGACCACATGGTGGTGGAGAGCGAGCTGGACTTCGGGAACAGCTGGAAGGAGGCCCCCACCTGCCCCGACGTGACCGTCACCCCCGAGCCCTGCAAGAAGAACGAGCACCGCCGCGCCTGGGCGGAGAAGCAGTGCAGCATCATCAAGAGCTCCGTCTTCAGCGCCTGCCACGGCAAGGTGGGCGGGGCCAGCGCGAGGGCGGGGCCGGGGCGGGCCCGAGGGCGGGGCCGGGGCGGGCCCGAGGGCGGGGCCGGGGCGGGGCCGGGCCGCGACGCCACTGGCTCGGGGCGTCTCGCTGCGTTTCCATGAGGCGCCGGTTCTCCAGCTTCTGCTCCACCCTCTGTGTCCTTTGGACATGTTGCCAGACACCTGAGACCCCTGGCTGGACCCCCAACCTCCCGTACCTCCCAGGGCGGGAGAAGGGACAGACGGCCCCCTAACAGCCAGACGGCCCTCAGTCCAGGCAGCAGCAGCGGGAGGGAGCAGGTCTCGGGTTGCTGTCTTACAGCCCAAGGCCCCGGGGCTCCGAGGGGCTGGGCGACAGGTCTGCACGGCCACCGGCGGCCGGCCGCCTCTGGACCGCCGCTGTCCGCCCCACCAGAGCCCTGGGTGGCGAGACTTGTCCCAGGAGCAGGGCTGGCCTCGGGGTCCTGCATTCTCGGGCCTGTGTTGAAGGGTCGCCCCATGAGGGCAACGCGGGCCCAGGCACATGGCGGCTTCTCCCCCAGGTGGACCCCAAGCCCTTCTACGAGGCCTGCGTCCACGACTCCTGCTCCTGCGACACCGGTGGGGACTGTGAGTGCTTCTGCTCCGCTGTGGCCGCCTACGCCCAGGAGTGCACCAAGGAGGGCGCCTGCGTGTTCTGGAGGACGCCCGACCTGTGCCGTGAGTGCCTGCCTGTCTGGACCCGGGGTGCCCGTGGGGCAGGCTGGGGGCCACCGCCCTGTGGATGGGGCGGCACTTCCGCCATCCATCCGAGGGACGGGCTGTGCGTGGTGCCCTGCTCTGCCTCCCCTGCCTGAGTAGCCAGGCGTCACTTCCCAGAGTCTGACCTTATCCCTGCGCCCTCCCAGCCGTTTTCTGCGACTACTACAACCCCCCGGATGAGTGCGAGTGGCACTACGAGCCTTGCGGGAACCGCAGCTTTGAGACCTGCAGGACCATCAACGGCATCCATTCTAACATCTCCGTGTCCTACCTGGAGGGTGAGCCTGAGGGAGGCCCTGTCACTGGCCAGCAGGGGCTGGCGACCCTGCGCTCCAGGGTGGGCCAAGCTCACCTTGCTACAGCATTTGTTCATTCGACAGGGCTTGGAGCCTGAGCTAGGGCCCTGCCCTTGAGGGGAGAGGCAGGAAAGAAATAGGTTACCACCCAGTGCTTAAGGTCGGGAGCAGGAAGTGCTATGAGGAACGGGCAGAGCCGGATGGGGGCGCGTTGCAGAGGATGGGTTGGGGGGGGGGCCCTTTGAGCTGAGAACTAGCGTCATGAAGGAGTGAGAGGGGACACCAGGGCAGGGGTCAGAAGGGTGTAGCAGGTAGGCGGGGCCACCACCTAGTCCATCAGCAAGTGGGTGGGGCCCGGCTGTCCCTTTGGCCACGTGGCAGTGTGCCGGGCCCAGCTGGGAGACCAGGCTCCTGCCTTTTCAGCCCTGACCTTCCCAGAGGAACATCCTGGAGAGAAGGTCCTGCCATGGCGGAGACAGTGGGTGGGGGCTGGTGGGCATGCGATCGCTCATAGTGGTTTCAGCCCAGTGCCCTGTGCTCACCAGGCTGCTACCCCCGCTGCCCTGCGGACAAACCCATCTACGACGAGGACCAGAAGAAGTGTGTCACGAGCGACAAATGTGGCTGCTACGTGGAGGACACCCACTACCCACCTGGAGCATCTGTTCCCCCCACGAATGTCTGCCAGTCTTGGTACCTAAGCTCACATCACAGGGGGCTGGGGGGGGGTCAGCGCACACATAGGCACAAGTGCATACCTGTGAGCGCACACGTGTGTGGGCGCCCAGGCACACGCACGCACATGGAGCCAGGGCACGGGGCATCGCTTCTCACCCTCCCCTCTCCGTCTGGCTTCTGCCCACCTCTCCCCTCTCCCCTCTCTGCCCACAGTTAGAATCAGGTGGGTGGGCTCCTTTGGGGCTGCACTCTGGGGCCCTGGGCTTGGGAGAGCTAGTGTTTCCTTGGGACCTGCAGCCATTGTACTTGCTTTCCAGCGTGTGTACTAACTCTTCGCAAGTTGTCTGCCAGCCAGAGGAAGGTAAGCTGCCCCCTGCGGCTGCCCTCAAGATGTCCAGCCGGGGCCCCACCCAGGAGAGCCCACAGGCTGCCTGTCCCTAGGCCCTTCCCGGCCCTTCCCGGCCTCTGCTCTGTAGCAGCCCTTGTGTGGATCCCATCACACGGCTGCGTTTCTCCTGGTGGGAGCTGGGGGCCCTGTGGTCAACTCCTATCACCTCCTTCTGTGACCCAGCTTCTGTGTTCTGACGAGGCCTCAGGGTTCTGGGGATGGGGTTCTGATGGGGCACTGGCTTGCCGCTTGCAGGCGCTGGGGATGCCCCCACCTTTCCTTACTGGGACAGGCCCAGGGGCTCTTGTCCTACATGTGTTGACGTCCATCTCCCTCCCACCCCTCAGGGAAGATTCTCAATTACACCCAGGATGGCTCCTTCTGCTACTGGGAGATCTGTGGCCCCAACGGGACAGTGGAGCAGCACTTCAACATCTGCGTGTCCACCCCGACACCCTTCTCCTCCTCGACACCCGCCACCACAACCCCTGTCCCCTCCACCACCACGACCATCACCACCACCCCGACTCCCAGCACAGGTGAGGCCCAGGGCCATGCACCCCATACCTCCCGGGGCCCATGCCTTCCCCCGTACCCCAAGCTCAGCAGAAAAAGCCCTTCTAGGAGCAGGAGCGTGGCCAGTGCAGCAGGGTCTCACCTCTGCTTACAGCTCGAGGCAATGCTGACATGCCTCCTAACTTAGGGAATAAATGCCTTCTGCACCCCCAACCTTGTGAATTGAGATGCCAGCATCATAACCACATCCCCGAGCCCAGACCACAGTGAAGGTGCTTGGGGACAGTTCCCCCAAATCAGCAAGAAATACCCCTACAGTTTAGAGGATGCAGAGAAATGCTCCTACATACCTCATAGCCACCACTGAACAAGCCAGCAGGACATGACCGTGCTGGAGAAGGAAACTTGTAGAAATGAAAACATTTATATACCATATCTCAAACTACATAATGACACGGTCTCTTTCTCACTTCACTGCAGTTTCGTCGCCTCCTCCAGTAACTCCGAGTAAGTGTGCTGACGGCACTCCCTGGTGACGGATGGGCCTGGAGAAAGTCCCACATAAGGGCTGGCTGCCCGGCCATCTGCTTAGGGACCACACGTGGTGCATTTGGTGACTGATTCCTGACTTGCTGAGTCCAGAGACTCATGTAGGGGGACTTGACCGGCTCTGGGTGACAACATTGTCTGCCAAAGTCGAGACCATGCCTCTTCCAGTGCGTGCTTCCTCACCAGAATGGGTGACCCTTTTGTTATTATTATTTTTTGGCACAAGGATTTGCCAATAGCTTAGAAAGGGGCACTGGGCTGGAGCTCTATGGCCTGGGTCTGTCATCTGGGGTAATGTTGGGGGTGCTCCAGCCTCTCTGGGCCTCAGTTTAGCTGCAAAAGGAGGATGGACATGGTGTCCAGCCCTTAACTCTCAGCCTGCAATTTGGTCCTTTGGCAATGATGGGGGGGCAGCTGGTTGTGAGGTCTCTGAGCTCTCTGAGTCCTAGTGACCTTCCAAGAAGATGCTGTGCCCAGGCGTAAATGACTAATACTGGGTCTTACTTCCCTAGAGCTGTGCTGCTTCTGGTCCGACTGGATCAACCAGGATCGCCCGGGCATCGGCAGTGATGGTGGCGACCGAGAGACATTCGACAGTGTCTGTGAAGCCCCCGAGGACATCCAGTGCAGGTCGGCCACAGCGCCCGACCTCACCTTGGAGGAGCTGGGTCAGAAGGTCCAGTGCGACGTCTCGGTTGGGTTCATTTGCAAGGACGAAGACCAGTTTGGAAATGGACCATTTGATGTTTGCTACGACTATGAGATACGCGTCAATTGTTGCCTGCCAATGGATACATGTCCATCAACTACCACAGTGACGACCACCACAACAACATCCACTGCTACGCCTGTGCCCACTACGACCGTGAGCCCCATGCCGACAGCCACTCCGTGTATGGATGACTGCAAATGGACAGGCTGGAAGGATTCCGGTAAACCCAGTTTTACCAAACCAGGTGGAGACTTTGAATCCATCGAGCACATCTGTGGGCCAGGCTGGGCAGCCAACATCTCCTGCAGAGCCTCTATGTATCCCGACGTCCCCATCGAAAACCTTGGACAAACTGTGGTGTGCGACCTCTCAGTTGGGCTGGTGTGCAAAAACCAAGACCAGAAGCCAGGAGGAATGATTCCCCAGCCCTTCTGCCTCAACTATGAGATCAATGTCTACTGCTGTGGAGACTGTGTCCCTACGACCACTACCACCACAGTGACCCCGACACCCACACCCACCATCACCTCAACACAGACACCAACCTCTACCACCACCACCACCACCACCACCACCACCACAGAGACCCCGACACCCACACCCACCA
>NW_017732333.1:23392-31643 GCF_001890085.2 Hipposideros armiger | reverse complement strand
GACAACCACACCCACCACCACCACCACCACCACCTTCTCAACCAGTATGTCCACCCCCACGATGACCCCGATCTCTAACCCCAGCACCAGCATGAGCACGGAGTTCAGCGCTTCCACCCAGATCCCATGCTGTTTTTTGAATGACACATACTACGCCCCAGGTACCGAGGCTGTTTACTGTGACTCTCAGGCAATGGCGGCTGGTGGGAATTTGGTGGGCTTTTACCCGCGGTTAAGGGTCAAGCCTCAGGTCTAAGCTGGGAGTGTGCTCAGGACACTATTTGCTGAGTGTGGGCAGTGTCGCCGTGGCTAGCTCCACCTTGAGGCCACAAGTCAGGGAGAGGTAGGGGGCGGGGGTTTCCCTCTGTGGGGATCTGCAGGTGTCGTCAGGTGGCCAGCCCGTCTCTGCCTGGATGGTATAATGGCCGGTTCTCTCCCTTGCAGGCGAGTTGGTGTACAACGGCACGCATGGAGACACATGCTATTATGTGAATTGCTCCCTGAGCTGCACCTTGGAGATCTTCAACTGGTCCTGCCCGTCCACACCTTCCCCAACACCCCCACCCTCCAAGCCGACACCCTCTTCCACGCCAAGCCCACCCACGCCCACCACGCGGCCGACCACAGCATCAAGCACGCCGACCACCCCTAAGCCCCCTGGGTGCCCGAACTTTGATCCTCCCAGACAGGTCAGTGGGCTGTGGGTGGCTTTTGTCCTCTCTGCCTTTCTGCTGGTCTCACCCACAATGGCCTTGTCCCCTGTGTCCTGAACCATTCCCAGGAGGGCAGCGCCATAGCGAGAGCTGGTTGGCTGTGGTGAGGCTGAGGAAGCCGCCCCTGGACGGGGCGCCCTTGGCCTCCAGCCTCCCGGGGAGGGACCTTAGCACTCACCCCAGGGCTTCCCAATCCCAGCCCACTCTCTGCTGCGTGGGCTGGGCGGCCGCTGGGCCCGGCTGACCCTGTGCCCGCTCCACCCACAGGAGAACGAGACGTGGTGGCTGTGTAACTGCACCATGGCTGTGTGCAAGGAAAACAACACCGTGGAGCTTGTGGAGGTGGAGTGCAAACCCCCGCCCATGCCCACCTGTTCCAACAACCTCACGCCTGTGCGAGTCATGGACCCCGACGGATGCTGCTGGCACTGGGAGTGTGACTGTAAGCCTGCCGATGCCACAGGGACCCTCCCCGTCTCCCTTCTGTGGGTGGGGGGTTCAGGGCCCAAGGTCCTTGGGTGCAGAGCCCAGGTTGGACACGATGGCCCAGATTGCTGAGCACCCCCTGAGGGCCGGACACACATCCCTGGGGACTTGTCATGCCCCCGGCTCAGTCCCCATCTCAGGCAGGGGCCAGGCAGGGTCAGGGGCTTGCCTGGCGGAACGAGGCTGCTGCTGGGATAGAGGGGCAGAGCTGGAATTCGAACCCAGACCTCCTGGCTGCAGAGCCAGGCCGCGTCCTGCAGAAGGAACAGGCCACTGTGGGCTGCGCGGGGAGATGCACTGTTGGGGGCCGGAAGTGAGTCCGGCGTGGGTGCCCCGTGCACGCGCTCCAGGAACCAGGCTCTCCTGGCCCCTTCGTTCCTGCTTGCGCTTCCCGCCTGCCCCTTGGCTCCTAACCGCGTCCCGTCCCATCGCAGCCCCCGGCTCGGCTCTGGGCTCTGCGCTGGCTTATCCCAGCCTCCTCCTCAGGCTACTGCACCGGCTGGGGCGACCCCCACTATGTCACCTTCGACGGGCTGTACTACAGCTACCAGGGCAACTGCACGTACGTGCTGGTGGAGCAGATCACTGCCAACGTGGACAACTTTGGGGTCTACATCGACAACTACCACTGTGACGTCAACGACCAGGTGTCCTGCCCCCGCACGCTCATCGTGCGCCACGAGACCCAGGAGGTGCTGATTAAAACCGTGCACATGGCGCCCATGAAGGTGCAGGTACGCTGGCGGGGCGAGGGCTCCCACGGCGGGGCGCTGGTGCCGGACCCCTCAGGCAGAGAGGGGCTGGGCTGAGTCCCCAGGAGCCGGGCTGGAAGAGGGCAGGGGCAGTGCTGAGGAGACACAGTGGCTCCCCCACTCAGGCCCCTGCTGCCTACAAAGGGCACAGGTCTCTGGGGCAGAAGCCCCCTTCCCAAGGACAGGAGCGAGTGGGCACGGGCTGTGCACACCCCGCATGGAGTTATTGGTTCCCATGGCCAGGGGAGCCCTACCCCTTGCATGGGGTCCACAGTCCCTGGGGGGCTCCGAGGGCAGCGCCCTTGCTACCGTACCCCTGGGACCAGCCGGGACAAGGGTGTGGTCCTGCACAATGGAACGGAAGAAGAAAGGGGAGGGGCCTGGCAGAGACCCCCCCCATTGCACACACAGTGTGAGAATAAGTGGGGGGCCAACCCCAAGTTCCCCCAAAGGTGCAGCTCACCCAAGCTCCCTTTGGAGGGGTGACCAGGCGGGGTAGGCCTCCAGCTGAGGAGGCACCAGCTTCTGCGCCAGCAGCCTGTCCTGACCCCAGCGCCTTGGCCCCAGGTGCAGGTCAACAAGCAGGCCGTGGCGCTGCCCTACAAGAAGTACGGGCTGCAGGTGTACGAGTCAGGCATCAACTACGTGGTGGACATCCCTGAGCTGGGCGCCCTCATCTCCTACAACGGCCTGTCCTTCTCCATCAGGCTGCCCTATCGCCTGTTCGGCAACAACACCAAGGGCCAGTGTGGTGAGCCCCGGCCCCTGCCGGCCCCCGCAGCGCCTGTGCTCTGGCCCTGGGGAGGGTGGCTGGGCAGAGGCTGGGTCTGAGCACCGGCCAGCCCAGCGTGGTTCTCCTGCCCCTCTCCTTGGGGCCCCGTGGCCATCATCCTGGGTTTGGCCCCCGTAGGAAACCAATAGGAGTCTGGTGTCATTTGCGCCCTTGGCCCTGGCCAGCTGGTCACCAAGGAACCTGGGCTGGAAAAGTGGAGGGGTCCCAGAGTCCGGCCCACTGCCGGTTCAGCGTGGCCTCCTCCGCAACGCAGGCACGTGTACCAACAACACCGAGGACGACTGCATGCTGCCCAGTGGGGAGGTGATCGCCAACTGCGAGGTCGCAGCTGACCAGTGGGTAGTGAACGACCCCTCCAAGCCACACTGTCCCCACACCAGCTTCACCACCAAGCGCCCGGCTACCACGCCCTCAGGGGGCAGTGGCAACACCCCCAGCAAAGACTGTGCCTCTCCTCTGTGCGAGCTCATCAAAGACAGGTGACCCTGCCCCTGAGCCTGGCGACTGCCTGTCACTAGCGAGCTGCAGGGTTTTGGGGAGCAGGCTCACTTCTCTGTGCCCCGACCTTGTCTGCAAAGAGGAGTGGAGGCAGGGGGCTGAGTGTGGGGCTGCTGGGGAAGGCACCGGTTAGACAACCCTGTGCCTTTTCTGACCCCCCAAACCTCTCCTGACTCTGGGTGGTGCAGGGTGGGCTGAGCGTGAATCCTGGGGTAGACCAGTTGACCCAGGGCAGAGCCCGTATCCAGAGCTGATATCAGAAGCAGAGATGGCTTAGACTGGGGGCGGGGGGCACTCCCAAAGCTGGTGAGGAGCAAGTGCCTCGTCCCTGGAGGTGAGCAAGTTGAGGCTGGGTAACCTTCTGCCAGGGTTGCTGGAGGGGGGATGCTGGCAAACACCATTTAGACGTGGAGCCTCTATCTCTGGGAGCCCGACCCCGTTGCACCTCATCCTTGGGCCACAATGCTGGCTCCCCTTCCCTGAGCCCGGCCTCGGTGCCCCCAGGCAGACAGTGCAGGTGGAGGTGGTGGGTGGTGCTGACAGGCAGGGAGCGCCCCCGGCCAGAGCCTGACCCGTGTCTTCCCCGACAGCCTGTTCGCCCAGTGCCACGCCCTGGCACCACCCCAGCACTACTACGAGGCTTGCCGGTTTGACAGCTGCTTTGTGCCCAACACGGGCATGGAGTGTGTCAGCCTGCAGACCTATGCGGCCCTCTGTGCCAAGGAGGGCATCTGCATCGACTGGCGGAACCACACTCACGGGGTCTGCTGTAAGTGCCTGCGTGCCCCTGGCCCTGGGCTGGGTGCCCTAGGGCTCTGCCGGGCACTGTGCCCGGCCTGAAGCCAGGCCAGGGTGGGTGGCCAGGCACACGTGGGGATCAGGCTGGGTCTTGGGGTGGGGAAGGAAGGCCGACTGGAAGGGCTGGGAGGGCTGGGGTGCTTCTGGCCTTATCAAGCCCAACTGGCAGCCGCTGGCCAGCTCGGGGCAGCATGGAGGGGCTGAGGCAGGCAGTGCCAGGCAGCCAGCCGCCCTCAGACAAGTGGGAGGGATTTGTCATTTTGGGGGGACAGGCTCCTCTCTCCTGACTCTGGCTCCTCTGATTGCTGCCTCCTTCCTGCAGCGGTGACGTGCCCGTCTCACAGGGAGTACCGCGCCTGTGGTCCTGCCGAGGAGCCCACCTGCAAGTCCAGGTCAGTCTCGGGGGGACGCACAGGGTGGCGGGGTCCCCCTGGCAGGGTGCCCGGGCAGCCCTCTCTGTGCCTGGTGCCCTAGCATGCCCGCTCCCCAGCTGTTTACACACCCTCCTCATGATGTCTTCCTGCCCCTCCAGCCCCTCGCAGAACAACACCCTCCTGGTGGAAGGCTGCTTCTGCCCCGAGGGCACCATGAACTACGCCCCTGGCTTTGATGTCTGCGTGGACTCGTGTGGTATGCCGCCCACTCACTGTCCTCTCTCCTGCTTCTGTGAGGCCGAGCCTGGTCCTGCCGCCCCAGACTCTGCTAACAGCACCTGTCTCTTCTCTCCTAGGCTGTGTGGGACCGGACAACGTGCCCAGAGAGGTAGGCCCTCCCTCTTGGTGCTGGGGTGCAGTTCTCCTATAAACGCTGAGTTTTTTGGTGGGGGTTTGGACATGAGAACCTGGGAGCTCAAAGACTAAGTAACGAGTCATCTAAGTCCTGGAATGCTGAACTAACAGGGATGTTCACCCACCCACCCATTCACCCATTCATTCCTTCTCCCTTCCATCCATCCATCTATCCATCCATCCATCATCCATCTATCCATCCATCCATCTACTTACCCACCCACCTGTCCATCTGTTCATCTGTCCATCGATCCATCCATCCATCCATCCATCCATCCATCCATCCATCATCCATCCATCATCCATCCAAATGTCCATCCATCCATCCATCCATCCATCCATCCATCCATCCACCCATCCATCCTCCCATTTATCCCTCTGCCCTCCACCCCTGCCCTTCATGTGATGCTGTCTAAACCCGAGGCGATATCTTAGCCGCTGCGCCGTGTCCGTGTCCCCGACGTCTGGTTGATTCCTTAGCTCTTTCCTGCACAAGCTTGCAGACCATGTGGTGTGTCGCCATGTGTCTGGCCCGTGTAGGCCGACACTGCCGAGCAGGTCACTTTCGCCATGTTAGTGGCCTGACCCTGAATGAAGGCTGCTGTCCTGGACCAGAACCTCCCCGTGTACCAGGCGGGGAGGGCACAGGTCTCCCCACAGGGCCCTCAGCGGGTGCCCCATGTAGTGCCCCGTCACCACTGAGCACAGATGCACTGTGGTGCAGTCCTGGCATGGGGGGGGGCTCTTCTCCCTGCTCACCCCCTTCCTCCCTGCAGTTTGGGGAGCACTTCGAGTTTGACTGCAAGGATTGCGTCTGCCTGGAGGGTGGAAGCGGCATCGTCTGTGAGCCCAAGAAGTGCAGCCAGAAGCCCCTCACCAAGTGCACGGAGGACGGCACCTACCTGGTCACGGAGGTTGACCCTGCTGACACCTGCTGCAACATCACCTCCTGCAGTAAGGCCGCCCCGGGGGCAGGGGAGGCGTAGGTGCTCAGGCCCCGGGACTGGGGCCCCTCCTGGGGCCCCCATGCATGCTCTCCTCTCCCCCGTGAGCTAGGGAGCCGCTGGGGTTGCTGGAGGCCGGGGCGTGTCCAGCTGAGAGCGGGCATCGGAGGGGCGGATACCCTCAGACCCGACCCTGTGTGGGGGGGCTGCAGGGGCCCTGCCTGTGGGGAGCGCCCTCATCATTCTGACACCTCCTCCCCCTTTTCAGAGTGCAACATAAGCCTATGCAAGGAGAAGCCCCCGCTGTGCCCCCTGGGATTCGATGTGAAGAGCGACATGGTGCCTGGAAGGTGCTGCCCCTTATACTCATGTGGTGAGTGGGCCCAGGAGCGAGGGGCAGGGAGAAGGTCGCGGGCCCAGAGCTGCCTGAGGACGACCGGGGATCCGCCTGCCAAGGCTGGGCTGTGGCCTGAAGGGCGGGGGGATGAAGTGGCTCCCTCCTGAGGCCTGCACGCCGCGGTCGCACCCACCCCGGGCCCGAGCGCCCACGCCGTCCACGTGTGTCTGACCACGTTCCTGTTCTCTTTCTCCCAAGTGCCCAAGGGCGTGTGTGTTCTTGAGAACGCCGAGTACCAGGTGAGCCGGGGGTTGTGCTGGGGGCGTGGCGGGAGGAGAGAGGGCTTGGGGTGGGCTCCTGGGTGGGCTCTGGGGCTGGCCTGGGTGCCTGTGGGGGTGCTTGCCTCACTCACCCTTCCCTGCACCCCAAGCCCGGCTCCCCAGTATACTCCTCCAAGTGCCAGCGCTGCATCTGCACCAACATCACGGACAGCGCCACCCAGCTCAACATCGTGTCCTGCAGCCACGTGCCCTGTAACACCACCTGTGACTTGGTGAGCCCTCCCCGCAGGGAGCACAGGCCGCCCCCCAACCCCCCGCTCCCAGGGTCTCCTCTCCCCAACGCCGGCGTGTCTCCTAGGGCTTCGAGCTTGTGGACGCCCCAGGAGAGTGCTGCCGGAAGTGTGAGCAGACCCAGTGCATCATCAACCGGCCCAACAACCAGCACATCATCCTGAAGGTGCAAGGGGGTTCCTAACACGGGGGAGGGGGCCACCCACAGCCCAGGGCGAGGCCGGGACGATGCTTGCCGCCCCGACGCAGTCTCCCAGTGCCAGCACGCTCGCTGTACGAGTGTCCTGGGGTGCACATAGCAAGAGACCACAGGCCAGGGGCTAAACCCAGCAGGGACGATTCTGTCCCAGGCCCGGAGGCCAGAGTCTGAGATCCAGGCGTCCCTGGGCTGTGGCCATGTCACCGTGTCACATGTCTCTGCCTCCTTCCTCTCTGGCCTCTTCTTTATCTCTCTGTCTCTAGAAGGACAGCTGTCGTTGGATTTAGGCTCACCTGCTACTGCAGGGTGACCTCCTGTTGACTTAAGGACATCTGCAAAAGCCCTTTTCCAAAATAAGGTCACATCTGCAGGTTCCGGGGGCCAGGCGGTGGACCCGTCTATGGACCACAAGCTGGTGGCTGTCCCTTGCCCCTTCTGGGTGTCACTTGCCTGTGGCTCTGGGCCTGCAGGCGGGGGCTCCTCTCCCAGAAGCTGCACCTGGCTGGGAGGAGGGTCTGCCAACTGCTCCCAGTCTTGTCTTCCCGGGTGGGCCTCCTGCTGGCCCTCACCAGACCGTCCTCTGCCCCACAGCCCGGGGACATGAAGAGTGACCCCAAGAACAACTGCACCTTCTTCAGCTGCGTGAAAATTCACAACCAGCTCATCTCATCCGTCTCCAACATCACCTGCCCTGACTTTGACCCCAGCACCTGCCTCCCGGTGAGCGGCCTGGCTGGGGCACTGGCTGTGTGTGCTGTGCCGGGAGTGGGGATCTCCTGTGGACCCGGGGGCCGGTCCTCAGCGCTGGGACAGTGGCCTTGGCCCTGGGCCCCTTCTGTAACAACTGCCCCTGCCCACCCCTGGGGACCTGGGAGTGTTTCCCTGTTGGGGGAGGTCCAGGGTCTCAGGCGTATTCTCTCATCTCTCGCACCCCCGCACCTCCCATCCAGGGGTCCATCACACTCATGCCCAACGGCTGCTGCAAAAAATGTGAGTACAGCCCTGATGGGGGGGCTCCCTGGGACCCTGCCGGGGGGAGGTACAAGGGGTCGGTGCCGGGAGCCACTCTCAGCTGGATGAAGAGTTTGCTACAGGGCAGCAGGGGGTGTTTTGAGGGAGGGGAGCCGGTGGGTTCCTGGAAGGTGCGGAGAGCAGTCCCCGTAGCCTCGGCCTCGCTGTCGCCCAGGCATCCCTCGCAACGAGACCAGGATTCCATGCTCCACCATCCCCACGACCAAGAAAATTTCAGACGCTGGCTGCACAGCGACGGTCACCATGAACTACTGCTCTGGGTCTTGCGGGACCTTCGCCATGTGAGTTTCGGAGCGGCCCTGGTGGGGGCCGGGAGGGGAGGCTGCTTGTTCTGCGGGT
>NW_017732333.1:19514-23262 GCF_001890085.2 Hipposideros armiger | reverse complement strand
GCGGCCCTCACTCTGGCTTGTCCCCAGGTACTCGGCCGAGGCGCAGGCCCTGGACCACAGGTGTTCCTGCTGTAAGGAGCAGAGCACCAGCCGGCGGCAGGTGACGCTGAGCTGCCCCGACGGTAGCTCCCGGAGCCACACCTACACCCACATCGAGAGCTGCCTGTGCCAGGACACGGTGTGCGAGCCCCTGCCGGTTCAGCGCAGGGGCCCCGGCCGCGCTCGGCGCTCCAGCCCCTAGGCCCTGCGTCCAGGGACGGGCTGAGCAGGGTGGACGCTGCACCGTCCCTCCCGCATCCTTCTACCTGCTGACCCTCTGAGCTTCTTTACCTCCTAAGCTTCCTCTTTGAAAATATTTATTTTCTGAGCCTTTGTTCAATTCTTTGCTTTCCAAAATAAACTCAGGCAGAGACGCTGTGTGTGTGGTTCCGTTGGTGTCAAGGGGCTGCGTGGGCCACTGAGCACGGGCCAAGGTCCGGCTGCTTCCTGGGGGGGGCACGTGCGTCCAGACGGCCCAGAGAGGGCCCCTCACTGCCCACAGGGCCCGGACACCAGGCTCTGCACAGGACATGGGGACACTGTGTACATATGCCTGGTCTGGCTTTGGCAAACTTGGTGAACAAAATGTGAGCCCCAGTGACCCCTTCTCCAGGGCTCCCCTCAGAAAACTCCCATCCTATTCTTCTCTAGTGTATGCAATGCCCTTGCTGGACTCTCAGGGTCCAGGCAGCCCCCCTTCCAGGATGCTCTCTGACCCTGAATTGTGAGACAGACTGTCCGGCTCCTCTCACGGCCATTTCTGCGGCTGTCTGCGTGGTGAGGCTTTTGTCCTGCTCCGAGG
Organism: Hipposideros armiger; assembly: GCF_001890085.2. NCBI lineage: Eukaryota > Metazoa > Chordata > Mammalia > Chiroptera > Hipposideridae > Hipposideros > Hipposideros armiger. Next base: position 22,421 of record NW_017732333.1, on the reverse strand, counting down.
GGTTCCACAGCTGTGGGCAGGAGTGTGTGTGGATGTGCGTGTGAGCACGCACGAGCACCTGTGTTTGTGTCTGCATGTGAGTGTGTACATGTGTGTGTAAGCACGTGTGAACACCTGTTTGTGTATGCGTGTGTGTGTGTGTTTGCATACATAACTTGCATGTGAACACGCACAGTAAATTAGACCTCATTAAGACTAAAAATTTCTGCTCCTTGACAGACAGTTACCAAAATGGTAAGCCTCAGTCTGGGAGAAATTTTTGCAAAGCATACATCTGAAAGGCGCTTATATCCAGAGTATGTGAGGAACTCTTACACGTCTGTAATACACGAGTCAACTCAACTCACAATGGGCAAAGGCAGATAGGCCGCTCAAAGCACATCACGGACGACTGGCCAGTAAGCCCACGAAAGGATGGATGGTGCCGGGTGTGTGCACACTAACCACTCACATGACAAAGACAAGCTGGTGCCCACACAACACCAAGTGTTGGCAAGAACGTGGGCAGCTGGGACTCCCCCAGGCTGCTGGAGAGGATATGGCCTTGCACGGCCACTTTGGAAAATGAGGTCTTACAGAGCAAAGCGCAAACCTGCTCTGTGACCGCAGCTCCTGGACGTTTAGGTGAGACAGGAAAACACGTGCCATGTAAAGACATGAACGCAAATGTTCAAAGCAGTGGTGCTCAAAATTTCTGAAAGCTGAAAGCAGCTTAAGTGTCCAGCTACCGCTGGTGGAAATAGGTCCATCTGTGAGCCGCAGCGAAGTGGCCACACTGTGTGAACAGCACTTGGCCTCGGCGGCATCGTGCCAGCTGATAGGCAAACACAGGGCACCCCATGATCCCTCCCGGGAGCCCTGAAAGTGACAAAACCAGGGCACGAAGCAGAGCACTGGTTTCCTGGGACCAGGGGTTGCGCCAGGGGCGGACAGCAAGATGGCACAAATAAGCTTTGGGGTTTCCGCTTCTTGGTTGTGGTGCTGGGTATGTGACCACACACAATTACTGAAATGTATCGCTGTACGCTTATAGCGACGTATTTTATTGCATGTAAATAATATTCCGACGAAAATGAACTGCTGATGGCTGCTTAAAACCACCATCAATCATTTAGCTCGCGACTCTGCAGTTAGCAATCTGGGCCACTTGTCCTGTGTCTGCTGTCTGCTGGTGGGTCCACAGGGCTAGTCTTGGCTGGGCTAGCTTGGAGCGCGGGAGCCTCTCCACAGGCCTTCCGTCTCCTTCCCAGGAGAAGGCAGCTATTCGTGTGGTGCTCACGCTGTTTTCATGAGAGCAAGGGGACAGGCACAAGTCTGTTTCATGTCTCCACTTGTGTCACATTTGGTGCTGTTCCAGTGGCCATAATAAGCCGCGTGCATGACCAAGCCCATCAGCGAGGACGGGGCACAGGGGTGTGACATTTGGGGGCTGGGACCGCATGACATCACATAGACTGTCCCAGATGGCGGGAGAAGTAGGACAGCATGACCATGTCATTTCTGAAACTAGAATAACCGTGACACCAGGATCACTCAAGAAAAGTGAATGTAGGAAAGCAGCTGTAGACAAATGCCACTTGCCACCAATTCAGGAGCAGAAATAAGCCCCTGAGGGGTACATGGCTTCTCTGCGCTGATACCTCCCCCATGTGGGGCTGCCCCCCCCCCGAGTTCCTATCCCTTCTGCCTTTCCCGCACCTCCACCTTCCAGCGAGTGTGCAGTGACTCGAAAGATCAGCTCGCTTTGAAAGAAGCAGGGTGCGTGTCTGCAAGCCTCTCTCCCTTCCTCAGGGGTGATCCGTTCTGCTCGGCTTCTCCGAGGAGCCGGCTTGTCCAGCGGAGGGCTGTCTGTTCAGCTCTCGGGGTCGGAGTTAGGAAGCACATAGACCCACAGACACAAGCCACGGCCGGCAGCCTAGAGCTGGTCATTTATGGAGCTAGGCTTGGACCTGCCGGAGCCAACTCCTCTGCCTGCTTTTCAACCGGCTCATGCACTTGGGTGAGGAGGACGGGGCTGGGTAGGAAGCACCCCCCCTCTAAAAACCCAACAATCACAAGCAGGTAGGTGTACCCAGGAACCCTAGGACGGTTCAACAGCGGAAATCCAACACAATGCATCAGGCAGGGCGGCCCTGCTGGGGGCAGCGACACAGCTTCTCGGTGGCTTATGACAACGAAGGTTTCTAGCTCAGGCATGCTTCGTGTTTGCTCTCGTGTGGCCGGCGCTCCACATCTTCTCACTGCAGGACCTAGGGTGACGGAGCAGCTATCAGCCCAAAGATCACCAGCCGACCCGTGGAGGCTCCTGCGGGGGTCCCCCTGGCAGCAAGGGGGCGGGGACGTGCAATACCGCATGTGAACAGGAGGGGGAGCTGCAATGCTTGGTGACTGGTTCTGAGAGCTCCGCAGATTTAAGGAGAAAACCCTTAACAGATGCAGAAAAAGCATTGGCTGAAGGTAAACAGTTTGCCTTGATTACTTTTTTTTTTTAAAAGCAAACTAACACTAGAAGGAATCATTCTTAACGTGTTAAGGGGTGTCTGTCAAAAGGTTGCCGCAAACGTCAGATTTCGCGCTGGGGCTGTAGATGGCTCTGTGGAGCTCAGGGGGAACGGGGGCTGTCCACACTGCTTCCAGCCCATGGGGCTCTGGGGGCCTCACCAGAGCAATGTGACACAAAAAAGGGTAGTGATAACCGGGGCTGGAAAGAGAGAGCGGCCCTGACTTGAAGATGTTGATCATCTAGAGCAGTGGGTCTCAACCTTCCTGATGCCGCGACCCCTTAATACAGTGCCTCATGTTGTGATGACCCCCAACCATAAAATTATTTTCGTTGCTACTCTATAACTGTAATTTTGCTACTGTTATGAATCATAATGTAAATATCTGATATGCAGGATGTATTTT
>NW_017732333.1:0-17659 GCF_001890085.2 Hipposideros armiger | reverse complement strand
TATCAAAATGGCGTTTTAGTTTGTTCGGCTTCATAGATTCGGCTGATAGAACTTCACAATAACACATTGCGGTTTCTCAATTCCTGATGTAATTATTGAGGTAAAACCATACTGTAAAAAATCCTCACGATATTTTCTTTTCTTAACGTTCTTCTCTACACAATCCATTGTCATGGGATGGTTTGCTAATGAAAATAATATATAACAATAGCTTTAATAATACAAAAGATGATACATGGCATAGTTCAGTCAATACAGTTCACTAAACTTTCCTATGATTTACCATTGTGTTGTTTTTTTTAACATACCTGTTACTATCACAAGGGGGCAGTATTCACATCAACCACAGCTGAAAATAAAAAGACCGATCAGCATCCAGATTAAGTTCCCATGGTACAGATTTTTTTTTTGCAGTAGTTGATGATTTTACAGTACATGATTTTACATTTACCCAGTAATTATAATTCATGAAGTGTCGTTTTACCTCCAATACTGCTGCTTTCAACACAGTAGCTGCTCTCTACACACGTGTGACTGGTCCGCAAATAAGTACATTATGGCGCCAACCCTGTCACATACACCTGTATTTGCACGGGGTGTATGTGATGGGGTTGGCGCGATGATGTCATCACGCCGGGTACTCCTATGTGGGCGTATCTGCATGTGGGCGGACCCGCCTGGAGACGGATAGAGGAGCGGTGTCTCGGTTCCTAAGACCATTGAAAATGTTTTCCAATGGTCTTAGGTGACCCCTGTGAAAGGGTTGTTCGACCCCCAAAGGGGTTGCGACCCACAGGTTGAGAACCGCTGGTCTAGATGGAAAAGCCGAGAACCTACGGCTGTTATTCGGAGCAATTAGAGCATTGCTGTGGATACACGGTTAAAGAAGAGACGCACACAAAGCCAATAGCATTTGTTCCCACCCGGTAAAAACTAACTTGAAAATATAATGGGAACCTGTCCCACTAAAGCAGCTACAAAACCTATGGAGGTTCCTAAGCATGAATCAAAGAGACCACATCCCAGGCCATTACGAGAAAATTACGGAACACCCCTAAAGAGCGTATTGGGAGATCCTATTAAAAGGGAACAAGGTAGCCTTGTGCGTGAATGGTAAGATTCAATTTTGAAAAATAAGGTCAGCTCTCTGCCCACCGCTGCAGAGACCCAGTGACGCGCCTTTCACAGCCCAGTCAAGGTTTCTGTGGGACACGGCAGGAGGCTCCAACGGCCAGGGTGGAGCTAGAGCCAAGAAGAACCAAGAAGGTGTCAAAGACGTGCCCACCGAGGGCGCAGGTGGTGTCATCAGCCTGCAGGACTCCCGAGGCAGCGCGGGCTCTGTGCGGGGTTAGGCAGATGGGCAGATGGAGCCGACCGCACGCTTTGATAATGACTGCGGCGGGAAGGTCAGCCTCATCGCAGGAAATTCTGCTGGGACAGTGGTTCTCTTTGCGGAGAAAGTGGGACTGGATCTCTGCTTCACAGCCCAGGCTGAAATAAGGTACCAAGTGGATTAAATAACTAGATGTGACAAGCAAAACTTCTGAACTTTCAGGAGAAAGTAAAGGCATACTATGTATGACCTCAGGGCAGGGAAGGGTTTTCTTACCCAGTCACGAAAGCACAAGTGTTAGCAAAAGTCACGGTGGGTACATTTGACTGGTGACACTTTGATCACCATGTCTGAAAAAAGAGACGTAACAAAGTAACGACATAGGCCAAAGAGTAGAGGAAGGTGATTCCCAGCGAGTCACTGGGAAGGGCTAGTGTCCAGGGGTCTGAAGAACGGCCACCACTGACACGTCAGGGTGGGCGAGGGCTCTGAGCAGGCACCTGGGCAACGCCCAGATCGTCACTAGGCTGAACCCTAATCCAGTGACTGGGGCTTGTAAGAAGAAGGGATCAGGACACGTGGGGACACAGGGAGGAGACGGCTGTCTACAGGCCAAGGAGAGAGGCCTGAGAACCAGCCCTGTGACACCTGGGTCTCGGCCTCCAGCCTTCAGGACTGGGGACAGTGAGTGCCTGTGGCTTAAGCCGCCCTTCTGTGGGGCTTTGTTATATGGCCCCAGGACAGTCACAAGTGACAGTCTTGAGGGGGCTGACCATCACCTTCATTTAACTGATGGCAAAACTGAATGCGTCATAGACATGGGGGTCATACACCTGGGCCGGCAGCACCCCCTACCATGCTGTCCTCCAGGAGATGCAGGTCCTGAGCTGGGGCCACAGGGGCAAGGCCAGGGGCCTCCCCTCGAAGTGCCCACTCTGTCCTGGCTGAAAGTGCTTCCTGGGCCCTGAATTCCTGCTCTTCCCTCAGAGCCGGACCCGCCCGCCTCACGCTGGCTTCTTTGTGCCATGCGGCCGGGCCGAGAGAAACAGGCACACGGCTCGGGCAGCCAAGCTGCCTGCATGATCGGTGATAATTTGGGCATTTTTCATCCCAATCTCCCCGCACGTCAGCAGGCTTATTTAACAAGCCCCAGGGCCACTGTGGGACGTCGCTGGCAGGCATAGGAGGGGCCCCTCCCAGTGGCCTGGGGCCAGCGGTGTCCTTCCATCTCGGGCGTCACTGGGTTGTGCTGAGGGTCAGGAAACGGCTGCTCAGTGCGAGTCAGGGTGTCCAGGGCCAGTGAGCCGTCCAGCCTTCCTGTTTCCTGCACAGGCGAAGGGGACACGGGTGGGCTTGACTGCAGCCCTGCAGGGCGGGCAGTGGGCCGGGAGACCACCATGCCCCTCCGAGGTCCCTGAGCTCTGGCCAGACCCCCTCCTCAGGGAAGCCCGGGTGCTGTCCCCATGCAGCCTGGCCACCAAGTGCCCGCTTACCCCATTGCCCAAACTGCTCTTCTACAGTTTGCAGAGCCAACCCCCTCCTTTGTGTGAAGACTGAGGGCCCAGTGGACCCTGGACCCATGCGGGGCAGCCTCTGCAGTGTGGACTCTAGCTTGTCTTCAGCTTAGTGCTGGCCTCCGAGACCCTCACAGTGAAGGATGTTCAGACAGGGGTCTCTTGGGGGACACGTCTTGTACCAGTGTTCATGGTGGCCTCCTGTGTGTGGAGCCAGGGCTCAAACAAGGCCAGGCCCCAAACAGCTGAACTTGGCCAAACCACAGGCATAGCAGAGCCTTGGGCCCGGCGGCTGGGAGGCGGGCCACGCTGCAGGCCGTAGGGTGAGCCAGTCCTCCTGCCTCCCTTCCTGTGGGGAGCATTGGCATAGCTTACTGACAAGCCGGTAGCCTCGCAGGCAGAGCTCGGGACGTCGGTGTCACCTTTGCGTCGGCAGCTCTCTCTGACTGCTGACTGCCATCTCTCCTGTCTCTTACCCCTGGGTGGTCAAGCCAGGGACTGCTCAAGCCACCACCCTGGTAGCCCGTCGCGTGCCCGCTGACAGGTGGAGAACCATGTCCTCTGCACAGATGGGGGCAGGCGGTGGGCGGGGGAGGCCACCATGGGACGCGTGTGGAGCCCTGGCTCCGCTCACCGTAGGTCTGCACTTCCATTTGGCCTGATGTGTGTTAGGACAATGGGACAGACTTCCCACTGCACATCCCGCAGCATCTCAGGCCTCGTCNCAGGAAACACTCAACATGATGAAAAGCAAGGACCTACAACCAAGATTACTCTACCCAGCAAAGCTATCCTTTAGAATCGAAGGACAGATAAAGAGCTTCCCAGACAAGAAAAAGCTAAAGGAGTTTGCCACCACCAAACCAGTATTATAGGGAATTTTAGAGGGACTTTAAGATGAGAAAATAAAAAGATCAAAAATAGAAATAATAAAATGGCTAAACTATATATCTATCAACAATTACTTTCAATGTAAGTGGATTAAATGCTCCAATCAAAAACATATGGTTGGGGCCGGCCAAGTGGCTCAGTTAGTTAGAGTGTGAGCTCTGAGTAACAGGGTCACTGGTTCGATTCCCACATGAGCCAGTGAGTTTGCACCTGGCTAAGCTGCCGCTGAGCTGGTGAGAGTGCATGCTCCTAACAACAAGGTTTCCGGTTCGACTCCCACATGGGATGGTGGGCTTTGCCCCCCCCCCCTGTCAACTACAACGAAAGTGGCGACAGGACTTGGAGCTGAGCTTGTGATCCTCCACAACTAAGATTGAAGGACAACAACTTGACTTGGAGCTGATCGGTCCTGAAAACACAATGTTCCTCTTCCCCAATTCCCCAACACTGTTCCCCCCTTTAATTCCCCAGTAAAAATCTTTAAAAATATATATAGTGGCTGAATAGATAANCATCCAAGTCCCTCCAGGCGTGGGGCCATCACTGCTCTCTGCAGCCTAGAGGGTCAGAAGAGTTATCTGGTCTCGTGTTGAGTGACAGCTTGGCTGGGTATAAAATAGAATTCCAAGTTCTTTTCTTCCAGCCCTTTGAAGACACCAATCACCTCGGGTCTTACAGCCAGCGTGTGAAGAGGTCCTGCCCATCTCTCTCTCCACTCGTGCCAACCCCCTTTCCCTCTCCACCCCCATAACTGAGGTGTAATTACCTTCAGAAACACATGGCCAGGGGAAGTTTCATGCAGGTGCACACCGTGTAGACATCTGGGTTGGGACCCACAGCCACCCCCACACCGGGAGGGCCTTTCTGAATTCTGTCACCACTGGTTCCTTTCCCTGTTTTCAGTTTCACACCAACAGAGCCGTAGGCAGGAGCCCTCCATCTGCGGGGTTTGTTGTGAGAGTCAGAAATCCATCGTTTTATTTCCAAGCAGTGTGTGTTGTGGGTTTGCCGCGATGATTTATTCGTTCTGCAGTTGATGAAGATTTTGGTTATTCCCACTGTTAGGGGCTGAATTGCATCCCCCTAGATTCTTAGGTCGGTTGTCCTGACCCCAGCACCTCAGAGTGTCACTGTTTGGAGGCGGGGTCCTTACAGCGGTGAGCAAGTTAAAACGAGGCCATCAGGGTGGGCCCAGATACAGTGTGACAGGTGCAGTTGGAGGCAGACACACACAGGACACCATGTGAAGGTGAAGCCAGAGACAGGGCGATGCTTCCAGGTTTCAAGGTCCTCAGAAGGAACCGGCCTGCTGACGTTTGCATCGTGGACTCGGGGACAGTGAGTGTCCGGTCTGTGGTTCTCTGTCATGAACCCCCAAGGACAACGATATACCCAGTTCTTGATTGTTATGAACGAAGTCGCTACAGACACCCATGCAAGGCATTTCTCTGGGAGAGGTAACACTGGGCCCTACAGGTGCTGAACAGTTTCCAAAGTGCCGCAGCCGCCAGCCCTCCTGGGAGCCTGTGTGCTCCTGTGTCAGCTCTGGGGTTGTCGTCCTCAGTGTCGGCCGTCCTGGCAGGACAGAGGGCCTGTCCAAGGGCTGAGTTTCCCATTTCTCTCTCGTGCGGCTCCCCCTGAGTCCCCTCCTTCTGAGGCCTTTTACAGTGGGGAAATCGTCTCCATTATTACATTAGTATTTTCCCCCTGTATTAAAATTTTAAAACATTTAAATTGTGGTAAAAAACACCTAACAAAATTTGCCACCTTAACCATTTTAAGTGCACTGTACAGTAGCATTAGGTACACTCACATGGTTGTGCCACTGTCACCACTGTCATCTCCAGAACTTTCCATCGTCCCAAACTGAGACTCTGTCCCCAGCGAACACCCACTACCGCCTTCCTCCAGCCCTGGCACCACCAGCTGCTTCCTGTCTCTGTGACTCTGACTCCTGTAGGGACCTCGTGTGAGTGGGTCGCACAAGATTTGCCCTTCTGTGTCTGGCTTATTCACCCAGCACAGTGTCCTCAGGTCCATCCACGTGGCAGCAGGTGTCAGAACGTCCCTCCTTTTTAAGGCTGAGTGACATTCCACCGTGTGAAGGAACCGCGTTTTGTGTGCTGTTTGTCCTCTGATGGGCACTCGGGTTATGCTCGCTTTTTGGCTGTTGTGAATTTGCTGCTGTGGACGTGGGTGCATACACCTGTTGGAGCCCGTCTCGATTGTCTTGGGGGTACTCCAGCCCCAGGCCCACCTTGACCCGTCCCCTCCTGGTCAGGCTGTCTCTGAACCCAGGGAGTCGGGGAGGAGCATCTGCAGGTTTGACCCACCAGCCTGGGGGTTGGTGGGGAGCGCATTCTGGGAGTGCTGCCTGGTCGTTGCCACTCTATGCATATCTACCTCAGGGATGCGCACCTCTGATCCCTGACTTTTGACTTCTGAACTAAGAGCTTGTTGTGGGATGAGACCAGAGAGAGGCTGCAAGACCCTCGTCCAGCCTGCCTTTTGTGGCCTTCTACCCCTCTCTGCCCAGGTGCAGCCAGTGCTCTGACCATCTGACCACCCAGCCAGCGAGGTGGCCTCAGGCACCCTCCCAGCGCCTCTCTGCCCGTCCCCCCGACTCTTTCTTCAAGACTACTCCCTGCTCCGGGTGCTGACCAGTGACTGTGTCATTAGATAGGGCTTAATTAAAACCCTATAAATCTCATAACTAAATAAGGCAGCCGGGCCAGCCCTGTGTGCAAACAAGAAGCATCCGTGTGGCCTCCGCCCTCTGTTTGGGGAATTCAGGGACCGGGCGGTGGGGCTGTGAGGTGGGACAGTCTTCCAACGTTTGGGCACTTTCTCTCCAAACCTTGCTCAGGGTTCTTTTGACGCGGAAGGAGGCAGCAGCAGGGACCTTGTGGGAGTCTGACACTGCTCCCTGGGGCAGAGTGGGGGGGCTCAGGGCCCAGAACTCTGCAGCCCTGTCTAGGCCCGGCCCAAGGGTGATCCACAAGGCAGGAGAGCAGGGCCGTGGGACGGGGCAGATCTCAGGGTCTTGGGGAGCCCAAACAGAAAGCGTGTCTTGGGGAGTCGCTCAGGGTTATACGCTGAGGGCAGTGCGTGGCTTCAGGGCTGACCCCTGCTCGGCGTGGCCTGTGCTCAGGCTCAGAGGTTGCTGTCTCGTCCTGGCTGCCTGGGGGCTGTGGGGATGTGAAGTGCCTGCTCAGGACACCGGCCGTCACTTTAGCCGAATCCTTGTATGGCAGCCATGTGGTTACATAAGACGAGACGATGAGGGTCTGAGCCGCGGAAATCACCACTGCAGTGTCTACACTGAACCCCACGTCAGCCAGTGGGGCTGGAAGCCAGGGTCGCCGTGTGCGGGGGGGCTGGCCTTCGGAGACTTCCATGCCCAGAAGGGACACGAGGCCTGTCCACACTGGCCTGGGCCTGCGCCCGCGTGAGGCTGAGCATGGCGATGTGGGGATGGAGGGCTCATGGCCCACGCTGACCCCCAGGGAGGACGTCCTTGAGTTTTTCTAGCTTCCGTTCATGAGGCCTTTTTAAAAAGCACAAACACGTTTCAGAGCAAGGAAGCCCCCAGATTTCCGGTCACTGTGAGCTGCCCGCTGCCAACGGGGCAGGTCACCTATTGGCACATCCATCCGTCCATCTCTGTCAACCCTGCCCTGCCTGTGTTGTGGGCAGAAATGAGAACCTGGAGCCACACGTCACCCTTCACTGATGTTGGGGGCCCAGACAGAGGGGGGTCAGCCCAGGGGCCACTTGGGTGCCACAGGACAACTGCCCACTGACCAGCGCTGGCACAGTACTGCACAGGATGGCTGTAATCTGAGATTCCGTGCTGCCCACCCTTGTCACCACCTGCCTTTGTGGTCGCCACCTGTTTGTCATTCTGTCACTTGAGCTGAGACGTCCAGGAGGACAGGGCTGTGTCCATCTCCCGCACCTGAGCACCCAACCAGGCATGTCTGTGGTGCGGGACATCCCACCGGGCAGCCGGCTGGGCACAGGGTCCCAAGTCCTCAGAAGTAGAGGCACTCAGGACAGCTTGACTGCGACCCCGCACCCAGCCCGTAGGTGGCCATCCCCCCATCCCCCTGTGTTTCGGCCAGCATTGCTGATTGATAGGGCCCTGAAGTGGCCTTAAAATCCAGTGGCCATGCTGCCCGGGCAGCCTAGTACCTAGGGGCGTGCCTCAGGAGGGTCCCCTTCTGCCCAGAGGGGCCAGTGGGTCTTCCAGAGTGGGACATCGGTGACCCCTGCCCTTGTTAGCTGGGGTACGAGCGTGACTGGCCTGGCCGTGGTGCAGACTCCTGTCCCCTCCTGCCCCCAAAGCCAGCCGGGCCTCCCCCACCTGGGGCATATTTCCATAGACAAAAACAGAGAGAAACCAAGCGTTTGTTTTCCCAGGGAGGAGGGGGCGGGAGACGTGACTTTTGCTGCCCCTGTGCCAAGTTCCCAGCTCACAGGCCCCTCGAACTCCTCGGGCTGCGGCCATGACTTGGGCTTCTTCAGGGAACCCGGACCTGCCTGAGCCTCGGGCGGGGAGGGATCCTGGATTAGCGAGGAGGGCAGGCACAGGGGCCTTTGTCACCCGGGGGGCTTTCCTCAAATTCCACTTTGGGGAAACAGGGCTCCACTAATCCACCCCCGAGGTGACAACAAAGGCTCAGCAGCTTGTGCCCGGGGGCAGGTCTGTTCAGCCCAGAGTGCCCGCCGGGGCCTGGCTCTGGGCAGCCCCTAGGTCGGTCATTCCTACCCCCCAGCCCTGGCACCACCATCTGCTTCCTGTCCGTGAATCTGACGACTCTGGGGACCTCATGTGAGTGGGGCCACACAGTGCTTGTCCTGTGACTGGTTTATTTCCCTCAGCAGTGTCCTCCAGGTCCATCCGTGTTGTGGCAGGTGTCAGATGTCCTTTTTAAGGCTGAGTGACACCCACTGGGTGGAGGGACCACACTTTGTTGATCCATTTGTCTGTCGACAGACACACAGGCTGTCTCTACCTCTTGGTCACTTTGTCAACACGGTGGTGCAAAGGGCTGACTTTCTGTGGCCAGTGAGTCCGCATGACCTGAGGTCACATAGAAAGCAGGCTGCCTGGGGTGGGGTTCTCTGGGTGGGCAGTTTCCAGTGGCCGGGGGGCTGGGGCCAGTGCCAGGGTCCTGGAGGAGCCCGGATGGCACCCACAGTGCCTACCACACAGGCTCCCTGGCAGCCACAGATGTCCACCCTGCCATCACCCTGTCTGTCCACTCACATGTGGCCTGAGTGCGGCCTGCTCGTCCACCCGTCACGGCCGTGCAGAGTCCTGCCCTTCCCCAGCTGTCACCTTCAGAACTCCTCTCTGCCCCCACCTTCCCCTGCCCCCATGGCGAGAGGCAGTGGTCCCTCTCGCTTAGCTCCCCCACGTTGGCGGTGGCCCTGTGGCCAGGGGTCTCATGTTTCTCCCTCTGGGGCCTGGCCCCAGCTCTGGAGAGGGGCTCAGGGAAGCTGTAGCAGCCCCAATGCTCCCCATGTGTGGCCGGGGAACTGAGTCCCCGCGCCACGCTGCCACCCTGCCCAGAGCTGCCTGACTGGGAGGGGCCGAGGGGCTCTGCCCAGGGTGCAAGCCTGGGGTGTCCAGGCAGTGTCCAGCCTCCTAGGAGGGGCGCTATGATATCCCAAGCCTTCCCTCCTACAGCCGGCTCTTCCCTGAACTAGGGCCTGGACACTACTGTGGACAGAGGTCACTTCCTTGTCCAGCTGTCCTGCAGGAGAGCATGGCTGCAAGATGACCCCTGCAGGTGTGGGGAGCGGGGGAGGAGGCAAAGCGTGCTGGGCCCTCAGTCCTGGCTTCAGTGGACAGGCGGGGCACTCACATGTGCCCGTCCCCTCTCCCCTATCACGGCTCCTCTGGGGTGTGGCCTGGCTGACCCTGCAGATAAGCAGATTAGCACTGTGTGCCCTCAGTGTGTGACAGCAGTGTTATCGAGGCCAGGATGTTGTCTCAGGTGGAGCTAGTTAGGCCCAGGTGAAGCGGGCGTTCCCAGGCCGCAAACGGACAGCACAGCCCACAGCTGGGGGAGGGTTGGGCAGGTGGGACCAGCGGCTGCTCTGCTGGCTTGCTGATCACACGCAGGGGGCTGGGACCCAGTGTTCTGTCCGTATGGGGAGAGGTGGGACCACGGAGCGGGAGGAGGGGACCGGCTGGCTGGGGACAGGTGGTCTCTTTCCTTCTGTCTGCCCCGAGGGCCCGCCTGCGCCCAGCCCCTAGCCCCTTCCCTTGGTGCCCCTGCCCCCTGAACGGTCCTGCTCTGAATCTGCCCCAGGACACCCTGCCCACGCCTAGCGCATGCCCGATGCACCCTCCACGAAGCACTGCCGTGTCTCCCACGGGCAGTGAAGCCCTTGCCCCTTGAAGCTGTGTCCACAGATGGGGCAGTGGGCTCCCAAGGCCAAGCTCCGGGCTGGGCCCCCGGCCAAGCCACGCACGGCACACGCATCCGAGGAGCTTCCTCCGACTGTCTGTCCCTCTGGGCAGGGGCCTGGGTCGAGGCTGCCACACAGCCAGGACGGAGTCGCCAGTAGGAGAGAAAAGCAAACGCTTCTTTGTCTGCAGCCTTGGCTTCTGCTCGAGAGGCACAGGGGACAAGAGCTGGTGGCCGAAGGGTCTGCAGCCGAGACAGCACCCACCCGCGGGCAGAGGGGCTGAGCCTCTGGGAGAAGGTACACAGGCCGTCAGGGCAACACCCGGTGTCCCAGAGACGGCCGGGAGCCAGGGAGGCCAGAGGAGGCCGTGGTCCCGGGCTGAGACGGGGTCCCCCCTGCCGCTCCTCCTCCCTCGGTGAGGCTCCAGAACCCCTGGCTCAGGGGGGCTGACTCACAGCAGAGACCTCCTCGGCCCCCCTTCACTGTCACCTCCTCCAGGGAGCCAGCTGGACATGGCCTCCCCTGAGGGCCCCGTGGGACCCACCCCTGCCACACCCACCTTGAGTTACAGCCCTGTGTTGGCCTGTCCTCTTGACTGGCCACAGAGTTCCTCAAGCGGGGGCCGTAATGGGGGGTCCCCCTGTGGAGCCTGAGCTGAGAGGCTGGGCCTGTGGGCCGACGCGGTCATCCCAGCCGTCTGGCTGTCATTCTCCAGCCACGAGGCCCAGTGCCACCCCGTGTCTGCATTATGCAATGCAGACCCCCTGGTCCCCAGAAGCCACAGTGTGCGTCACACCAGCGGCTGAGGCTCTTCTCTGCGCTCTGTGTGTGGTCCATGTCCAGGTGTGCGCACACCTGATGGAGGTTCTCCCGGCCCTTCACGCCAGGTCCGCCTTCTCCATGGAGTGCCTTGTTTCCCTTCTGTCCCCACCGCGCTGGCTGTGTGTCTGCAGCCACCCTGCCCCAGGCCGCTACCGCCCACACTCTCCTTCCTCAGCTCCCACCTCAGTCCCGCCAGAGTTTACCCCTTCGAGGGCCATTTCCTCCCTGGCATTCCAGCTTCTCACTCATGTACCCGACTCTCAGGATTCTTTTGCTTGTCTGGGGAATAAAGATAAAGAAGAAAACGAATGTCTTTAACAATACTCTCGGACGGATCCCAGGATATACTTCACCTTTGCCTTCTGTCTCAGCACATTTGTGCCCTGTCAGCCCGCGTCCTGGAGTGAGGACACGGACACCAGCCCCCAGCCAGCCCACGACGGCCATGCTGCGACACTTTGTCAGTCGAAGCCTCAGACTTTTAAGTCAGACTGACACAGTAATCGACTGGTGAGCCCGGGACCAGCAGACCCCACGGCCCCTGTCAACAGGAAGGCCTGGCACAGCCACTTCAAAGCCAGCCAACAACCAGCAAATGAAACCAACTGGAGGGAGGCAGNGCAAGAGCACAACAAAGATCATCTTCCACAACAAATCTACTTCTGTATTTAGACTTGATAACCAACAAGCTGGAAAACCCTGTTTCACAAAGATACGTTGTTGGAAATTGAAGAAGGCGCAACACAGTCTCAGACAGAACAGGATATGACCGCAAACACTTGATCCAGAATTTTGTAACTGGCATTGTAGAGAAATCAGTTCTCGCTGCTTCATTGTTAATAAGTTCAATGAACTCCTCTTGTGCTGTCTCAGAAACGTCTTCAATTTTGACTGTGAAAGGGCTTCTGGCAAGTGCAAATAGGGTGTCAGGTAGATTTGGAAAATACAATGAAATTTCTTCTGCAAGCATGTGCAAGTGTTCTTTCACAGAAATTATCATCGTAATCCTTTTGTCTGGTTCAATGTCATCTTCCTCAAAGAAAGCAGATAGGGTAGGCAACGTGTAAATTTTATTTTCATCTAATTTTTTTTTGCCAAAGCTGAAGTTTCATTTGGAATGATCGGATCTTTTCAGACAAATAGAGGCATGTTGCATTTGGTCCTTGCAGTGATAAATTTAACTCATTCAAGATGGCAAAGATGTCAACCAAGTAAGCTATTTTCTGCAGTTCACTTTTATCGCTGAAAAGTGCTTCAAACTGCGGTCTTGTTTTCCGATTAAAAAACGTTTTGAGTTAATCACGAAGCTCAAAAACACATTTTAAAACTTTTTCTCTCGACAACCATCTCACTTCGGTGTGAAATAGCAGAGCATTGTTCGGCGCATCCAACTCGCCGCACAGTTGCGAAACCAGTCGACTGTTTAAAGTGCTCGCCTTTACAAAATTGACACAAGTTATGACGCTTTTCATTACTTCTTGTAACTCTTGTGGCAGCGTCTTCGTTGCTAATATTTGCCGATGAATCATACAGTGAGTTCCGATGACTTTTGGTGACTCATTCAGGACCAAACGTTGAAATCCAGATCGACATCCTAGCGTAGCTGGAGCACCATCTGTGCAAGCACCACAGACCTTTTCCCAAGAGATCTTACGCTCTTTCAGAAATGAACCAACTGTGTCAAATACATCACGTGCAGTAGTTGTCGTTTCAAGAGGTTTGCAAAAAAGAAACTCATCTTTAAAGTTGCCATCATTAATATACCTCACGTAAACCAGTAACTGTGAACAGTTTGCAACGTCTGTAGATTCATCAAGCTGGATACTAAATATTGGAAGTGGAGCAGATTTAATTTCCTGGATTACCTGATCAAGAATATCAGCAGACATGTCATCTAGTCTTTTGCAGACAGTGTCGTTAGATAAGGAAATTGTACTCAATTTTGTAACAAATTCGTCTCCGATCATAACTCGAACAATGTCTTTGGCCACTGGCAACAGCAAATCCTCAGCAATGGTGTGAGGTTTCATAGCTCTGGCAATTCTGAGTGCCACCAAANAGCAGACCCCACGGCCCCTGTCAACAGGAAGGCCTGGCACAGCCACTTCAAAGCCAGCCAACAACCAGCAAATGAAACCAACTGGAGGGAGGCAGATGGAAAGATTCATGAGCTTGTAGAAAAGAAACATTTCCCCTGAGAGTCAGGGGGGACATAGTTTTGTAAACAAACAAAGAAACAAACAAAAAACCTGTTACAGGGAAATGAAGTATATTTTAGAAAGTATCTGCTAATTCAAGTGAAAACAGGAAGTGAAAGGCGGATGAAAAAGGTAACAGACAGAGACGACAGAGGCGTGGCTCAACCCTGGGCAGACGTGACAAGGGGAACCAGGGGACGGGTGACATCGGCACTACGAGCACAAGCAGGAGGACAACACGGTATAATATTGAATAAGGAGAAAAAAGACAGATTCCACTGGTGTGAGCAGCCCCTATCAGAGCACCACACCTGCCAGTCAGGGCTATAAACTCAGGACAAGGGATGAAGGACAACTGTTTCCAAGACTAGAGCGCAGTCACGTGGGTGCAGCACTTGAGAAAGACGCCAGTGAGACTGGCCCACATTCAGCGGGCTTCCCCCCGCGAAGAGCCTCTCAGTTTGCGGGCTCATGAGGGAGAGATCAGACAGAACACAGCCCGCTTGCCAGGCTCAGGGGTCGAAGTTTGAAGGTTGAAGCTCCGGGTTGCCTGAGACACTGGCAATTAGGCAGGAAGTTACAGAAAGGATGGGGCCACAGTTATTGGCTGACATCTTACAAATCAACATAGTAGGTGAGACTCCAGCTTTGCAGTGGAAAGAAACCGTGGAAGAGTGAATAACGTAAGTATGGGGCACGGAGTCTGCAGCTCAAGGTGGCCACGTCAGAGCCACCTGATCACCTTGGGCTTTCCATTAAAACTCCTTAAGAGATCAGCTTCAGGAGGAGGGACCTTGTCCCAGGACTAAGGGGATGCCCGGGAATAACCGAAGCCTGAGGCGAAATTGAAAGAGACCCAGATAACAAAGTCTAAAAATAATCCTCCTCCGGGTCATGTTGATCTACCAGTAGCTTAATTAACACTCTCCTGAAGGAGATAACAGAATCCAAAGTCTCTGCCCTGCACCATGCACAGGGTTCAGGGAACAATAAGTCACTGACATGATACTGTGACCTACAACCAAGAAGAAGAAGATGACCAATAGACACCACCCATAGAACTGTGTGTTGGAATTCGTACATAAACACTGCAAAGTAACCAGTATAAACATGCTAAGAACTTACGGGGGGGAAATGGGTGAAATGGGGAAGAGGCGGGGGAACTTTTGGAGAGCTGTGGAAACTCTGAAATACAGCGAAATGGAAATCCTGAAACTGAAAATAATAAAACAACATCTGAAATAAAATAATCTTTCAATGGCTAATGACTGGTTATTAATGAATAGTCATTACCACAGAGGGAAGGATCGATGAACTGGAAGACAGGCCAATAGAAATTATCCACACTGAAGAACAAAAAGAAAAGAGTTGTTTAAAAAAGTCTTTTCTAAAGAAAAAAAATCTTTAAGGCAGCCAGGGGGAAATGTGTGTGTGTGTGTGCGCGTGTGTGTGTGCATGTGCGTGTGCGTGTGTGTGTGTGTGTAACAAATAATAAAACAGTAGCTATAAATGTAATCATGTAAAATTTATATTAAATGTAAGTGGACTAAACTCTCCGACTTAAGACAGAGGTTTTCAAATTGGACACACAAAATGCACAGCCCAAGTCTATGCTGCTCACAAGAGATGCATTGTAGACATAAAGACACAGGTAGGTTAAAAGTGACAGGATGAAAGAATGTATGCCATGCAATCAGCAACCGTGAAGCTAGAGTGTCTATATTAATGCCAGGCAAAGTAAAGCTCAAGGCAGGAGTATTACCAGAGATAGAAAGGGGAATTTTAAAATGAAAAAAAGGTCAATTCATCAGGAAAGTTAAACAATGTTAAATGTGTATGTAGCTAATAAGAAGGAAAAATATACAAAATATACAAAGCCAAATATACAAAGCAAAACTTGATAAAACTTAAGAGAGAAACAGACACATTCACAAGACTTGGTGAGTTTAACACTTTTTCTCAGTAATTGATAAAGCAAATAAACAGAAATTCAATAAGGACATAGAAAATCTGAAAAACCACCAACAGACCTAACTGGTGTTTTAAACACTTCAAAATAACTCCAGAGTACATACCCTTTACAAGCCCACCTGGACGGCTCACTAGGATAGAACCATGCTGGCTGTAAAGCAAGTCTTAGTAATAATATTCTACGCACTGAAGTCATCAAAGTATGTTCTCACTAAAACAGAAATTAACTAACAATCAATTAACAATAAGATAGCAAGAAAACCCTAAAATATTTGAAAATCAAGCAGCACAGTGAGTTGTAAATGACCTGTGTTCGATATGTCACAATCAGAATGGCAACTAACTTCTGATTAGAAATAGTGGTGCCCTGAAAATGCTATTAATAAAAAGGCATCTTTCTAATGCTGAAAGAAAGAAAAAACCTGCCAACCAGCCTTGAAATGTAGATCTACGGGAAAGAACCAACAGTACTAGAAATGGTAAATACAGAGGTAAATATAAATGAAAAAAAAAATTTTGTCGCCTCTTTAAAGGACTATGAACAGTGTAAAGCCAATAAAATTAATTGTGGGAGTTTATGACACATGTATTAGTTAGATACATACCACAATAACACCAGTGATAGTGTCAATGAAGTGAGACTGTACTAGAGTTCTTACATTTCACATTAAGAGGTATGATGTTAATTCAAGATAGACTGTGATACGTTAAGGATGAATACTATAATCTATAGAGAAACCACTAAAAATATACGTGTACGTATAGATAAAAGCCAACAGAGGTATTAAATATTAGAAAGCACTTAACCTAGTTAAGCGATGGTTCTGTGGAACTCTGAAAACACTGCACACGAGTGTTCAAACGGGCAATAACTTTGGAAAACTGTCTGGAAGTTTCTTATAAAATTAAACATACATTTAACATATGACCCAGCAGTTCTACTCCTAGACATTCACTCACAAGAAATTTAAAAGTGTATTTACAGGGCAGATCAAAGATGGGCGAGCAGATAAACACTGTGCCTGCGTCATCCCGTGAACACATTAAAATTACAACTAAATTATAGAACAGTCAACTTGGAGAACCACCTGAAGTCTGGATGAACAGAAGTTCTATAACTAAAAATACAAAGAAGCCACATCGAGACTGGCAGGAGGGGCGGAGATGCGGAATGGGCTCCAAACCACTGTGTGGTGGATGAAAATTGGGAGGGACATCTCAGTCACAGAGGCTCCCTCTCCTCAGAGGAGCGAGGGATCTCAGCCCCACACCAGGATCCGCAACCTAGAGCACTGATGCCAGGTGAAGGAGCCCCCACAACACCTGGCTGTGAAGAACAGTGGGGATTCAGACCTACTGGTGGGACGTAGGCTGTGGGAAACCCAGGCGTCCTCTTAGATGACCTGAGCACAGACTCACTCGCTTGCAGGCACTCACCTTGGCTCCTGCGAAGGGACGGTGACTTGGGGAGCATCAGAGGCATACGGGGGGGGGCAGACTGAGGGGTGTGGCTTCAGGGGAAGCACTGAAGGAAAGTTGGCATTTTCCCTGCAAGGAGTCCTCCTTCTCTGCAGCTGGCAGGTGGGCACCATCTTTCCTGTGTTGAGCCCGCCCCCTACACTTATGGCCAAATCTGAATCTGATTGGTCTGGCGAGCTCTGCTGCTCCATCCTGCTGACTCTCTGAGATCCTGCCTCACCCAACTTCAAACCACACGAGGCTTTATCAGTAGCTGAACCTTATGGGAGCTGGCAGGTGGCAGCAGCCCTCGGGGTGTCCTGGCTTTTTGTGGAGCTACCTCAGACCCGGTACTGGTGGCAGATGTCCTCAGTTTGCAGTGTGGCTTCTCCCACACATCTTCAGGTTTAGCACAGGCAGCTGCTGACTGCGGATCACTTTGTAGCTTCTACCAGGCAGCCCCCAGCCAGACACAGGCAGCGGGTGACTTGGGCCTGCACCAGAGCCCCTCCCAAGAGGCCCCAGAAACAACATGCTTGGAGGTTGGCTTCAGACCATAACAGAGTACTGCCAAATTAGCCCCACAAGAGGCACGCACAATGGGTGGTCTCAGCAGGCACCAGAGCCCCCTGGGGCGAATCCTGCTCTGTGTGGTAAGCCCCACACACAACAGCCAATCAGCCTGAGGGCCAATCACACCCACTGAAGTGCCAAAAACAATCAAGGCTCAGCTATAACAGGAGGGCACACACAACCCACACAAGGGCCGCTCCTGGAGCACTTGAAGCAGGTGACTAGGGAGGCTGTGCCAGGGCCCCACAGGGCACCTACTACCTAAGGCTACTTGCCTAAGACCAAAAGATGTAGCAGATCTAACTCATACAAAGAAGGAAACAGAGAGGCAGCCAAAAGGAGGAAACAAAGAAATGCACCCCATATGAAAAAACAGGAGAAAACTCCAGAGAAAGAACTAAATGAAATGGAGACAAGTAACTTACCAGATACAGAGTTCAAAACACTGGTTATAAGGACAGTCAAGGAACTTAGTG
>NW_017732332.1:532319-535084 GCF_001890085.2 Hipposideros armiger | reverse complement strand
ATTTATTTGGGAAAAAGCAAAGGTTGCAACCTAGTGCATGCAGACATGGCAAGCCACGTGCACACTCTGGCCTGGGTGGTAAGATGAAGGGGGGTATTTATAGATGGGAACAGGAAGTTAAGTGAAGCAGAAGTTAAAACCAGAGAGCTTTATTATAAACAGAGAACCCTTCCTGTAGGGTTCTCATGTGTAGAGTTCTTACAATTACCTAGAGTGTGAGAACTCTCATAAGTCCTAGCTCTTTCCATAGACCCTCCTTGTTTGTTTAAAGTTCCAGTTAGTCTTTATCAATACAAGGGTGTTGCTTTCAGTTTTGTTTGTGGAAGCCACAAAACTGGAATGTGCCCAAATACCAAACAATAGGGAAATAGTTAAGCCAATGAGTGAAGTACTTTGCAGTTAAGAGATATAAGTTCCATAATGCCTCTGGGAAGATGTAGAAATGTGTGTGTGTGTGTGTGTGTGTGTGTGTGTGTGTGCGCGTGTGTGCGTGTGTGTGTATTAACCAAGAAAAACTAAATGGAACCCAAGTTTATAAATAAACACTGACCACTGCTACATAAAAACCATTTATACCATGTTGGTCAATTGCCCACGTGTACTCACATCCATCTTTACCCTTTCCTCTCGCTTCAGATTCAGCCAATGCTCAGCCATGGTGGGATATTGAAGGATGGAAAGAGAGGAGAAGCCAAATTATTTCTCCTTGTCTCTGCTTCCTGTGACATCTCTGGCAGTAGGAGGGTGTTCTTCTCTTTGGCTTCAGCTCCTTCTCCCTTAGGAACTTTTGTAGTTTTAGCTCCTACCAGGAAGGTTCTTTCCATAGTTCTAGCTTCTGCCAGACAACCAGCTCCAAGGTAACACCGAACACTGCTGCTTCTGTTTGTCCAGAGGCATGATATTGGCTTCCTGCTGGGATAATAAATGGGTCACTTCAGTGTTACCTATTTGGCTTCCAAACTCCTCCATTACCTGAGTAACCAATTCCCTGTATTAAATTCCATCTGAGTAGTTTGTGTTTTCCTGGCTGCACCCAGGCTGTTACCTTGATAAAAATAAAGGTTTGTTGTTTTTTTATCAATAATAAAAATATGTGCTCATTGTGCAAAATATGGAAAATCCAGAAACATTATATAGATAAACTAAAAATCAGCCATAATTTCTCTCTCTCTCTTTTTAAAGATTTTATTGGGGAATGGGGGAGGGGAACAGTGTTGGGGAATTGGGAAAGGGGACCAGCCAAGTTGTTGTTCTTTAGTGTTCATTGTGAAGGGCACCAGTCGTCATCTGGCTGCCCATCAGCAGCTCGTGGCCTCTGAGCTCAAGGTGCTGTGTTCAGTCTTAGTTGCGAGTGGGCATAGCCACCATCCCATGCAGGAGTTGAACCAGCAGCCTTGTTGTTAAGAGCGCATGCTCTATCCACTGAGCCATCCGGGCAGCAGCTCAGCTCCAGGTGCCAAGTTCAGTCTTANGTACTTATTGTTTC
Organism: Hipposideros armiger; assembly: GCF_001890085.2. Classification (NCBI taxonomy): domain Eukaryota; kingdom Metazoa; phylum Chordata; class Mammalia; order Chiroptera; family Hipposideridae; genus Hipposideros; species Hipposideros armiger. The sequence goes on along the minus strand of NW_017732332.1, from coordinate 533,598 downwards.
TTAGTACTTTAATATTGATAGGTAAATTGTATATTTGGTGAGTTGAGCTAGCATACTTCTTTATTCATTCATCCATTGATGGATGCTGGGTTGCTTCCTTATTTTGGCTATTGTGAATAATGCTGCTATGAACATGGGTGTGCAAATAAATACCTCTTTGAGATCCTGCTTGTGATTCTTTGGATACATACCCAGAAGTGAGGCTGCTGGATTGTAAGTTAATTATGTTTTAGTTTTTTTAGGAATTTTTATAGTGGATGCACCATTTTACATTCCCAAAATAATGTACATGATTGCAATTTCTCCACACTCTCACCAACACTGGTTATTTGATGTTTTGGGGGTTTGATTTGAGAGTGGCCATCTTAATTGGTATGAAGTGATTATCTCATTGTGGTTTTGATTTGCATTTCTCTAATTCTTAGTATTGTCGAGCATCATTTCATATGCTTCTGGCCATTTGTATATTTCCTTTGGGGGAATGTCAATTAAGTTCTTTGCTCATTTTAATTGAGTTAGCTTTGTTGCTGTTAAGTTGTAGTTATTTTATATATTCTAGATATTAGCCCCTTATGAGATATTTAAGTTCATAATATTTCCTTCCATCCCACATATTGCCTTTTTACTCTTTGATTGTATCTTTTGGTGCACAGAAAAATTTAAGTTTGATGTGGTCCCATGTATCTGTTTTTGCATATGTTGGCTGTGCTTTTGGCATCATATAAAAAAAATATTGCCAAATTCAATGTCATGTTGTTTTCCCCCTATGTTTTCTTCTAGGGGTTTTATAGTTTTAGGTCGAATACTGAGATTTTTTCATCCATTTTACTGTCTGAGTCTTTGTTATTAAATCATGCTCAGGTCAGTATGTGGGCTGAAGGGAAATTGTTGAGGTCCTCACACTTGACTATGGTAGGACCTAGACATGATTTCTCTTTAGATTAATGGATCACAAGGCTGGTGAAACTTTGGTGGGAATTGGCCCTTTCCCAGTACCAGTGGTGATGTCCAATAGATCTTGTCTTAGAGACATTCATTTAACAATTGCCATATCTTCATCATTCCCTATCATCATCATTATCAGTGTCACCAGCATCCCATTCACACAGGTGTGCATCATTTATGCAACAGCCATTATATTAGGTTGTTTGAAAAGTCATGACGTATTTTGTCTGTTTTTCAAAGGTCATGTATTTATATAAAGAACAAAGATCAATCAATGATATGTTGCCCGTTTTGTTCAATAACCTTTTGCCATCTTTCAGTGAGCTTCATAATT
>NW_017732332.1:529866-531506 GCF_001890085.2 Hipposideros armiger | reverse complement strand
GTTCAAACTGTCCAATTGCCAACAGTACACATTTGAATTGATTGTTTGGTTCCTTGACAGGAGCTCAAGAAACACAACACCTTTAAAATCCCACCACACTGAGAGCATAACCTTCCTCTGATGAATGTCTGCTTTCGATGTCGTTTGTGGCAAATCATCACGTTGGGACCAAGACCATTCGTGCACCACATTGTTGTAAACAATCCACTTCTCAAAACCAGTTATCAGTCACTTTAAAAAAGAATCGTTTTCCTCATGTTTAATGAGCATATTGCAGATTTTTATACATGCCATCAAATAAACATTTTTCAGTTTATGCGGAACCCAAATATCAAGCTTGCTTATGTATCCATGCTTCTTCAGGTGATCATGAATGCTTGAATGATGTATGTTCAATGTTTTTGCAATCTTTCGTGTTGTGTAACATGGGTTTGACTGGATCAATGCCTTTATTTTGTTGTCATCAACCTCAGTGGGCCTCCCTGACTGAGGAGCTTCGTTGAGATCAAAATCACAAGCAAGGAATTTTGTGAGCCATCGTTCCTGTAGAGCATTGTCACCATAAACCTTATGCAACTTTTCACAAGCTTGATGCGCGTTCTTTTCTTTATGGAAGTAAAACAGTAAAATATGGCAAAAATGCACAGTTTAGTCTTCCATCTTCAACTTGTTGTAAAATCTTCAAAATTCAACCAAATTGCTCAATTTTTTTAGAATGAAGCTAGAACTGTCAGCTGTCAGATGACAGCAATAACATAGATGTGAATGACTCTAGTACTCCAAAAATGAACTAGTGCCATTTGTTGCAAACATACGTCATGAATTTTCCAACAATCCAATACCTTGATCTTCCTAAAGGCTGTAGCAAAGGCAGGCCAGTAGTGATGCTCTTTTTGCAGATGGGAAAAATGAGGCTTTGAGGTATTCTCACATAGCAAGTATGATTCTAAATGCAGAACTCTTTCCACTACACTGAAGTTTCTTCTCTATAAATATTTTTTAAATTGATAGTGTACAATGACCCATACTTGGAGAATTAAACTGAAAGAAATATTTTTTTCAACAGATTTATTTATTTATTTTTGGAAAGAATGGATTTTGAGAAAAAACATGGGTCAGAGAGATATGAAATAGAAAATAAATACAAATGTAAGCTGTTCTGCTAATTGTTTTATAACTACAACAAACAAGTACAGAGAAAGCCCTGTACAAAACAACACTAAGGTTCAAGATCAAGATGTTCCTTTAAGCAAGGCTGAAGATTTCAGTCTCTGGTACTTGGAATTTAGGCTGCAGTCTTTGGTTTTGAATGCATCAGTGGGTGTGTAGCACAGTCTACGCTTCTAACCAGATCTGAACGGAAGAATGGCCACTTAGCCCAGGTAGAAGTAGATGAAGGATGTGGTTTCATGTGTCACGTAACTACCAAAGTCCCTCCCCATGGTGCACTGCCAGGTGGGGCTGTGCTTCTTGTCAAACTCTTTCTTAATATGGGTCACGGGGTCTTTCTCCATGTTGTATTTCTCCAATGCCTGAGGAGCATTCTCCACCGAGTCCCGTTATATCTCCTCAAATGCATCAACATTTTTAATCACCACTTTTTGGTCACACATGGTTATAGTGGAGCAGGGGCTGGCCAA